>NC_058081.1:328490185-328803519 GCF_014858855.1 Bufo gargarizans | reverse complement strand
TTTCCTGATTCTCACACCATACACTGGCCATTGCACACTGCACGTGCCCTGCTGGCCATTGCACACCGCACGTGCTCCAAAGGAAGAAAGGGTGCCCCCTCATTTCACTGCATGGCCCTAGGGAGCAACGGTGTGAGGAAGGCTGCCGTGATTGACTGGAACAGCCAGAGTCACTATCACTCCCTTGCTCCGCTCTGGCTCCTCACAGGTCGCTGCACCTACATCTCAATTCATAAAATTATATAGCTGGATCTCTCTCAAGACAGTGGAAAAGGAAATTGTTGGGCAATATACATATGTATACATATGTATATATAAGGGGCTACTTTCTATCCAGAGGAGTAAATGGGTTAACAAGCTACCGTATTTTTTGCTTTATAAGACAAACCCGATAAGACGCACCACAGGTTTAAGAAGAGGAAAATAAGAAAAGAAAAAATGTCATCAGACCTCATATCAGATCCTCAGATCGGACCCCCATAAATATCAGGACATCAGATCAGACCCCCTTATCAGGATATCACATCAGCCCTCCATGTCAGAACCCCATCAGACCTCAGATCAGCCCTCAATGTTAGACCCCATCAGACATCAGATTAAAATAAAAACCTTATTTTACCTATCCTGCGCCGTGGCTCTTCACCTCCAACAGAAGTTGCGCTCCCTGTTTTCCCGGCCTGTGCTGCTCTGTCACCTGGCTGTGTGCAGCGTCAGGTCATCGTGCGCGCACTATGTCCTGACACTGTACGCGGTCAGGACATTGAAGACCAGGAAGGGTAATTACTACAAGTGCTTGCGGCGCTTCGCTCCCAGCTCCAGGCACCTAATTCATACTAGTGAGCACTTCCATAATGGAAGCGCTCACTAGTATTCATTGTAAGAAATGCACAATTGTATAGTCGCTCACCCGTCTATTATCACGTACTGGTGCTCAAAGTCTGGCTGACTCACCCAGTCAGTGGTATAAGGTGAGAACTTAATTAGTAGACTGGAACTCTATATCTGGTCCTCTGCATGTAGCCAGATATAGAGTGCCAGTCTACTAATTAAGCTCACTAGTATTTGCTTTATAAGACGCACGTCAATTTTTTCCCCCACTATTGGGGGGAAAAAGTACATCTTTATAAAGCGAAAAGTCTGTGAAGGTTCTCATTTATCCAGGTCATGGTATATCTGTAAATAATAAATCAAGGCAACTGGACTTACTGTAGATTTCTTGAAAACTTTTCACTCGTTCTTCCAACGAGCTTTCTCAATTTTGAGTGACTGTACAAGAATTCTCTGGGAATAAATATGTAACTGAAGCAACATCTGGTATACCCCATGCTGGGTATAATGACCTCTGACCCCATGCTGGGTATAATTACCAGATGTGGATTCAGTTACATATTTATTCCCAGAGAATTCTTGTACGGTCACTCAGAATTGAGAAAGCGCGTTGGAAGAACGAGTGAAACATTTTCAAGAAATCTATAGAAAGTCCAGTTGCCTTGATTTATTCTTTGCAGATATAAAGCGAAAAATATGTTAATTGCAATACATCCCAGAAGATGCGGGTATTTGATTGTCTCATGTGAGCTGCTGCCCACCCAGAGAAGGGGAAGAATATCCTCCAAATAAGTGAGTAAAAAAAAAAAAGAGTTTTAAATTAGTTGAATAACCTCATTAATATTTCTGTGACTAACCTTTTAAATAACGAGACTTGTTTTTTTTTTGGAAGCTGATGGGTCGGCCAGAGCATTTTTCGTATCACAAATATCATAAGCATAACCGTAATTCAACTGTTTATACATAACTAGTATTATACTGGTGGTGAGCAGGACTAGTAAATATCTCAACCTTGACAAGCAAAAACATGAGAGGAAGTAACTTGAAGTTCCAGATGACCAAAGAGACCCTAGCTCATGTGACGAGCCCTTTTACACGACCTTATGCCGAGCCTCTGTAACAGCAGTCCCTGGCCAATTCATTTGACACAGTTAGGCCTCTTTCACACGGGCGTCGTGTTTTTTGCCCGGATAAGAGGCGGGTGCGTTGCGGGAAAATGCGCGATTTTTCCGCACGAGTGCAAAACATTGTAATGCGTTTTGCACTTGCGTGAGAAAAATCGCGCATGTTTGGTACCCAAACCCGAACTTCTTCACAGAAGTTTGGGATTGATGTTCTGAAGATTGTATTATTTTCCCTTATAACATGGTTATAAGGGAAAATAATAGCATTCTGAATACAGAATGCATAGTATAATAGTGCTGGAGGGGTTAAAAAATGACCTGTGGTGACGTCAGATCACATGCTCTAATCACATGGTCCATCACCGTGGTGAAGGAGCATGTGATCTGACGTCACCACAGGTCCTTTAGCCCACAGCTCATCATTAAAGAAGTAAAGAGACCGGGAACTACGCGATCAAGAGGAGAAGGCGAGTTATAAGGGAAAATAATACAGTGAATAGACTGTCACCTAGAACCCATGCGTGAAAATCGCACTGCATCCGCACTTGCTTGCGGATGCTTGCGATTTTCACGCAACCCCATTCATTTCTATGGGGCCTGCGTTACGTGAAAATCGCAGAATATAGAACATGCTGCAATTTTCACGCAACGCAGAAATGATTGATAATCACCACTCATGTGAACAGCCCCATAGAAATGAATGGGTCAGGATTCAGTGCGGGTGTAATGCGTTCAACTCGCGCATCGCACCCGCGCGGAATAATCGCCCATGTGAAAGGGGCCTTAGGGCACAAAGTCCCTTTTAAAAGGAGAGGAAAATTGAAGCAGTTTTAGAAATGGTTTAAAATGTAATGTTTTTATTTTTCTTCCTGTCTGCCCTTGTCAGTAAATGTGACAGATAAACAATGTCATGCTCAATAGGCTGAAATCTTCTCGCACCAATTATATTATATCCTTCAGCACAATTCCTAACACCATGTTATGCACTAACAATACAAGAACACTGTGGCATTTATTCTACTCAAGGTGACAGCCTGTGTACTCGTCTGCAGAAGACCGAATATAAATATAAAGATTTCACCGTGTTTATTTGTTCATAAGCCAGAAAGCATTTAGATGGTTAGAACGATATGTTTCTTATGCTCTGTGACAATGCTTTCTGTACACACTATTAATTCATTGTGTGTCAGATGCCAGATTATTGCATATTAATGTAATATAGCTTAAGGGGCATCTGTCGGCAGATCTGTACCTATGACACTGGCTGACCTGTTACATGTGCGCTTGGCAGCTGAAGACATCTGTGTTGGTCCCATGTTCATATGTGCCTGAATTGCTAAGAAATTATGTTTTAATATATGCAAATGAGCCTCTAGGAGCAACTTTCTCTCCATTTGCTGAACCCTCTTCACTTTGATTAAAGGGGTTATCCAAGACTATAAAAATATCCCCCATATGCTGGGCCCCTCACAATGAATATACTTACCAACTTAGCTGGCTCCCCACTCCCTGTGCCGCTCCTGGTTCCTGCACTGCCGCTGTTGCTTCACCCTGTGCTTGGATGAAAACATTCGGTGTTGAGGGGAGCAGTGGCAGGCGGGGACGGAGACGAGCCTCTCTAGCGTCGCCCGCCTGCCATTGGCTGCTCCCCCCCGACACTGGATGTTTTCATCCACGCACTGGGAGAAGCTGCAGCGGCGGTGTGGGGACGAGGAGCAACACGGGGAGCCAGGTAAGTATATTCAGTGTGAGGGTCCCAGCATATAGGGGACATTTTCATAGTCTTTGATAACCCCTTTAACTGGGCCAGGCAATAAAAATGGCATAACATATGGTCCTGTCAATCAATGTGCAGAGTCAGCTCCTAGAGGCTAATTTGCACACATTAAAACGTCATGTTTCTCAGCAATGCGGCCACATATGAACATGGGACCAACACAGATGCCTTCAGCTGCCAAGTGCACATGTAACAGGTCACCAGTTTCATAGGTACAGATCTGCTTTTAACATGATTTTATTTTAATTATTTTTATTTTTTTATTTTTATTTTTTTAAGTAATGCAGAACTCTAAGAAAAGATGATATGGTCCAGAATTATTTCCTGGATAATGCAAGTTAGTCTGGGTTCATATCCCCTTTTTTCCCTATGTTTTTTTTTTTTTTTCTTTCTTTTTTTTTTTTAAATCTCCATATTTTATTTATAATACAAAAATACATATCCGCATGACATTTAGAATATATCATAAATTCTGAAGTCATCCCCAACCCACCCCGCCTATCCCCCCCCTCCCATCCTTGCAGGGGAAAAAAAAGAGGAAAAAGAAAAAGGAAAAAAAAAAAAAAAAAAAGTTCCAAATTAATTAATTAAACCATTAAACCATGTCCCACTCTTCCCACAGTTTACCCCATTTTAGATAAGATCCTCTTTGTTTGTGCAGAATCTTCTCATAGCTTTTCACTTTCTCAACCAGAGCCAGCCAGTTGCTGCAGTCTGGAATGGAGGAGCTAAACCATAGTCTAGCGACAAGAAGCCTAGCCAGGAACATAACCTTGATCAGTAATTGACGTTTTATGGGCTGATAGTTAACCTCCGATAGGTCTCCCAAGACCCATATCCTGGGAGACAGAGGAACAACCATGTTCAGTTTACAAGCCAAGGTGGTCTGGACTGATCTCCAATAACTACCCATCATTGGGCAATCCCAAAACAGATGTAGGTGGTCTGCCTCGGAGTCGCCGCAGCGTGGGCAATCAGAGGAGGCCCTAAGTCCTCTTCTATATAGCCACATAGGTGTCACATATATTTTGTGCAAAATGTTAAATTGTACAACAGTGTGATTGAAATTATGTGAAACATATTTTAAACTTTCCCCTATATTCTCCCAATCTGGGGGACCCACCTCTGAAAGTAACAAAGACCAGGACTTCTGTCCTGGAGAAAGAAGACCCATAAAAAAGTATTTCATTAAGTGTCTATAGTAGAGTTGAGCGAACACCTGGATGTTCGGGTTCGAGAAGTTCGGCCGAACATCCCGGAAATGTTCGGGTTCGGGATCCGAACCCGATCCGAACTTCGTCCCGAACCCGAACCCCATTGAAGTCAATGGGGACCCGAACTTTTCGGCACTAAAAAGGCTGTAAAACAGCCCAGGAAAGAGCTAGAGGGCTGCAAAAGGCAGCAACATGTAGGTAAATCCCCTGCAAACAAATGTGGATAGGGAAATGAATTAAAATAAAAATTAAATAAATAAAAATTAACCAAAATCAATTGGAGAGAGGTTCCATAGCAGAGAATCTGGCTTCCCGTCACCCACCACTGGAACAGTCCATTCTCAGATATTTAGGCCCCGGCACCCAGGCAGAGGAGAGAGGTCCCGTAACAGAGAATCTGTCTTCATGTCAGCAGAGAATTAGTCTGCATGTCATAGCAGAGAATGAGGCTTCACGTCAGCCACCACTGCAACAGTCCATTGGCATATATTTAGGCCCAGCACACACACAGGCAGAGGAGAGAGGTCCCGTAACAGAGGATCTGGCTTCATGTCAGCAGAGAATCAGTCTGCATGTCATAGCAGAGAATGAGGCTTCACGTCAGCCACCACTGCAACAGTCCATTGTCATAAATTTAGGCCCAGCACTAGTGTTGAGCGGCATGTCCCATATTCGAATTCGCGAAATTTTGTGAATATTCAAAAGAATATTCGTAAAATATTCGCGATTATTCAAATTCGTTATTATTTCGCATATGCGAAATTATCGCATAATACATATGCTATGCAAAATTCACATGTGCGCTAATGAAATCGCCTTACGAAGATTCGCAACTCAATTCAATCACTAATGTATGAATGCAATGCCCTTTGCCTCTGTTCTGGGACAAGTGTAGATATTCGCATGTGCGCTAATAAAATCGCCTTACGAAGATTCGCACCTCAATCACTTTCTAGGGAATGTGAGACTTTTGGGAATCAATCGAGATACAGTGGGGGGTGATGACAGTAGTTGACAGAGTACAGATCAATGTAATCTGTAAGGTGGAAAGTAAAATAAAAAATACGAATATTCGTAAATCGAATTTTACGAAGTTCTACGTATTCGCGAATATGGTGCTATACTATATGAATGCACAGGCCTTTGCCTCTCTGTTCTGGGGACAAGTGTAGATATTTGCATTTGCGTTAATAAAATCGCCTTACGAAGATTCGCAGCTCAATTCAATCACTAATGTATGAATGCAAAGCCCTTTGCCTCTGTTCTGGGACAAGTGTAGATATTCGCATGTGCGCTAATAAAATCGCCTTACGAAGATTCGCAACTCAATTCACTAATGTATGAATGCAAAGCCCTTTGCCTCTGTTCTGGGACGTGCCGATATTCGCATGTGCGCTAATAAAATCGCCTTACGAAGATTCGCAACTCAATTCACTAATGTATGAATGCAAAGCCCTTTGCCTCTGTTCTGGGACGTGCCGATATTCGCATGTGCGCTAATAAACTCGCCTTACGAAGATTCGCAACTCAATTCACTAATGTATGAATGCAAAGCCCTTTGCCTCTGTTCTGGGACGTGCCGATATTCGCATGTGCGCTAATAAAATCGCCTTACGAAGATTCGCAACTCAATTCACTAATGTATGAATGCAAAGCCCTTTGCCTCTGTTCTGGGACGTGCCGATATTCGCATGTGCGCTAATAACATCGCCTTACGAAGATTCGCGCCTCAATCACTTTCTAGGCAATGTGAGTAAGATCTGAGCTGTTGGACCTTTGGGAAACAATCAATTATATGTGTACTGTAATTTTGTGGGGGGGGGAAAAAACAAAAAACAAATATTCGTTTTTACGAATATATAGCACTATATTCAAAATATTCGCGAAATCGCGAAGTTGCGATATTCGCGAAAAAAATTTGCTTTTCGAATATTCGCGCTCAACACTACCCAGCACCCAGGCAGAGGAGAGAGGTCCCGTAACAGACAATCTGGCTTCATGTCAGCAGAGAATCAGTCTGCATGTCATAGCAGAGAATGAGGCTTCACGTCAGCCACCACTGCAACAGTCCATTGGCATATATTTAGGCCCAGCACCCAGGCAGAGGAGAGAGGTCCCGTAACAGACAATCTGGCTTCATGTCAGCAGAGAATCAGTCTTCATATCATAGCAGAGAATCAGGCTTCACGTCACCCACCACTGTAAGAGTCCATTTTCATAAATTTAGGCCCAGCACACAGGCAGAGGAGAGAGGTCCCGTAACAGAGGATCTGGCTTCATGTCAGCAGAGAATCAGTCTGCATGTTATAGCAGAGAATCAGGCTTCACGTCACCCAACATTGGAACAGTCCATTGGCATATATTTAGGCCCCGGCACCCAGACAGAGGAGAGGTTCATTCAACTTTGGGTAGCCTCGCAATATAATGGTAAAATGAAAATAAAAATAGGATTGAATGAGGAAGTGCCCTGGAGTCCAATAATATATGGTTAAGGGGAGGTAGTTAATGTCTAATCTGGACAAGGGACGGACAGATCCTGTGGGATCCATGCCTGGTTCATTTTTATGAACGTCAGCTTGTCCACATTGGCTGTAGACAGGCGGCTGCGTTTGAGGCCTAGTATTTAGGCGCTGGGTGACCGGTATGGATTTAGTGACAGAATTAGACTTGGAAATGCACAGTAGCGTGTGTGTGAAGTTATTCTGAATGACCCTATGTGCACCTTCAATATTATATACCCTTTTAGGGATAGATTTCAAATAGCTCTGATATAGCAGAAACCACTAAATTATGAAATTGCTAAATTGGGAATTGTATTTCAACCCAGAACAAGAAATGTGCTTGAACGGACACTAAATAACTCGCCCAGCTACAGCACTAACGACAGATTTAGCTGGATATGAATTTGAGGCCTAGTATTTAGGCGCTGGGTGACAGGCAGGGGCGTAGCTATAGGGGGTGCAGAGGTAGCAGTCGCTACCGGGCCCAGGAGCGAGCCTGAGGGGCCCAAAGACCCTTGTGCCACATAGGAAGACACTGGTATTATAGAAAGTGTATGCAAGTTACACCTCTGGCTGGACAAAAGGGGTTAGGTTAAGAATTTGGTATGGAGGAGGGGGGGGGGGTGCAGTTTAAATTTTTGCTTTATGCAGCACGAAGGTTTGAGGGAAGGGGGGCCCAAGCTGAACTCTTGCACCAGGGCCCATGAGCCTTTAGCTACGCCCCTGGTGACAGGTATGGGTTTAGTGACAGAATTAGACTTGGAAATGCACAGTAGCGGGTGTGTGAAGTTATTCTGAATGACCCTATGTGCACCTTGAATATTATATACCCTTTTAGGGATAGATTTCAAATAGCTCTGATACAGCAGAAACCACTAAATTTTTAAATTGCTAAATTGGGAATTGTATTTCAACCCAGAACAAAAAATGTGCTTTGACGGACACTAAATAACTTTCCCAGCCACAACAGGACAGCGTTAACGAGAGATTTAGCAGGATATAAATTTGAGGCCTAGTATTTAGGCGCTGGGTGACAGGTATGGGTTTAGTGACAGAATTAGACTTGGAAATACACAGTAGCGGGTGTGTGTGAAGTTATTCTGAATGACCCTATGTGCACCTTGAATATTATATACCCTTTTAGGGATAGATTTCAAATAGCTCTGATATAGCAGAAACCACTAAATTATGAAATTGCTAAATTGGGAATTGTACTTCAACCCAGAACAAAAAATGTGCTTTGACGGACACTAAATATCTTGCCCAGCAACAACAGTACAGCGGTGGGTAACGAGAGATTTAGAGGGAATTAAATTTGAGGCCTAGTATTTAGGCGCTGGGTCACCGGTATGGATTTAGTGACAGAATTAGACTTGGAAATACACAGTAGCGGGTGTGTGTGAAGTTATTCTGAATGACCCTATGTGCACCTTCAATATTATATACCCTTTTTGGGATAGATTTCAAATAGCTCTGATATAGCAGGAACCACTAAATTATGAAATTGCTAAATTGGGAATTGTATTTCAACCCAGAACAAGAAATGTGCTTGAACGGACACTAAATAACTCGCCCAGCTACAGCACTAACGACAGATTTAGCTGGATATGAATTTGAGGCCTAGTATTTAGGCGCTGGGTGACAGGTATGGGTTTAGTGACAGAATTAGACTTGGAAATGCACAGAAGCGTGTGTGTGAAGTTATTCTGAATGACCCTATGTGCACCTTCAATATTATATACCCTTTTAGGGATAGATTTCAAATAGCTCTGATACAGCAGAAACCACTAAATTTTTAAATTGCTAAATTGGGAATTGTATTTCAACCCAGAACAAAAAATGTGCTTTGACGGACACTAAATAACTTTCCCAGCCACAACAGGACAGCGTTAACGAGAGATTTAGCAGGATATAAATTTGAGGCCTAGTATTTAGGCGCTGGGTGACAGGTATGGGTTTAGTGACAGAATTAGACTTGGAAATACACAGTAGCGGGTGTGTGTGAAGTTATTCTGAATGACCCTATGTGCACCTTGAATATTATATACCCTTTTAGGGATAGATTTCAAATAGCTCTGATATAGCAGAAACCACTAAATTATGAAATTGCTAAATTGGGAATTGTACTTCAACCCAGAACAAAAAATGTGCTTTGACGGACACTAAATATCTTGCCCAGCAACAACAGTACAGCGGTGGGTAACGAGAGATTTAGAGGGAATTAAATTTGAGGCCTAGTATTTAGGCGCTGGGTCACCGGTATGGATTTAGTGACAGAATTAGACTTGGAAATACACAGTAGCGGGTGTGTGTGAAGTTATTCTGAATGACCCTATGTGCACCTTCAATATTATATACCCTTTTTGGGATAGATTTCAAATAGCTCTGATATAGCAGGAACCACTAAATTATGAAATTGCTAAATTGGGAATTGTACTTCAACCCAGAACAAAAAATGTGCTTTGACGGGCACTAAATAACTTTCCCAGCTACAACAGGACAACGGTAACGAGAGATTTAGAGGGATTTAAATTTGAGGCCTAGTATTTAGGCGCTGGGTGACAGGTATGGGTTTAGTGACAGAATTAGACTTGGAAATACACAGTAGCGGGTGTGTGTGAAGTTATTCTGAATGACCCTATGTGCACCTTCAATATTATATACCCTTTTTGGGATAGATTTCAAATAGCTCTGATATAGCAGGAACCACTAAATTATGAAATTGCTAAATTGGGAATTGTACTTCAACCCAGAACAAAAAATGTGCTTTGACGGGCACTAAATAACTTTCCCAGCTACAACAGGACAACGGTAACGAGAGATTTAGAGGGATTTAAATTTGAGGCCTAGTATTTAGGCGCTGGGTGACAGGTATGGGTTTAGTGACAGAATTAGACTTGGAAATACACAGTAGCGGGTGTGTGTGAAGTTATTCTGAATGACCCTATGTGCACCTTCAATATTATATACCCTTTTTGGGATAGATTTCAAATAGCTCTGATATAGCAGGAACCACTAAATTATGAAATTGCTAAATTGGGAATTGTATTTCAACCCAGAACAAGAAATGTGCTTGAACGGACACTAAATAACTCGCCCAGCTACAGCACTAGGGACAGATTTAGCTGGATATAAATTTGAGGCCTAGTATTTAGGCGCTGGGTGACCGGTATGGATTTAGTGACAGAATTAGACTGGGATATGGCCAAAAAATGAACAGACTATTGCTGGTTAAATGCACTTGGTGTGACAGCTTCACCCTGATGTAGGCTTTAGCCAAAAAACAACCACACCATTGAGGGTTAAATGCACTTGGTGACAGGCGCAGCTTGCCCCTGATTTTGTATATGGCCAAAAAATGAACAGACTATTGCTGGTTAAATGCACTTGGTGTGACAGCTTCACCCTGATGTAGGCTTTAGCCAAAAAACAACCACACCATTGAGGGTTAAATGCACTTGGTGACAGGCGCAGCTTGCCCCTGATTTTGTATATGGCCAAAAAATGAACAGACTATTGCTGGTTAAATGCACTTGGTGTGACAGCTTCACCCTGATGTAGGCTTTAGCCAAAAAACAACCACACCATTGAGGGTTAAATGCACTTGGTGACAGGCGCAGCTTGCCCCTGATTTTGTATATGGCCAAAAAATGAACAGACTATTGCTGGTTAAATGCACTTGGTGTGACAGCTTCACCCTGATGTAGGCTTTAGCCAAAAAACAACCACACCATTGAGGGTTAAATGCACTTGGTGACAGGCGCAGCTTGCCCCTGATTTTGTATATGGCCAAAAAATGAACAGACTATTGCTGGTTAAATGCACTTGGTGTGACAGCTTCACCCTGATGTAGGCTTTAGCCAAAAAACAACCACACCATTGAGGGTTAAATGCACTTGGTGACAGGCGCAGCTTGCCCCTGATTTTGTATATGGCCAAAAAATGAACAGACTATTGCTGGTTAAATGCACTTGGTGTGACAGCTTCACCCTGATGTAGGCTTTAGCCAAAAAACAACCACACCATTGAGGGTTAAATGCACTTGGTGACAGGCGCAGCTTGCCCCTGATTTTGTATATGGCCAAAAAATGAACAGACTATTGCTGGTTAAATGCACTTGGTGTGACAGCTTCACCCTGATGTAGGCTTTAGCCAAAAAACAACCACACCATTGAGGGTTAAATGCACTTGGTCGCAGCTTGTGCTGGCGCACCACAAGACACAAAATGGCCGCCGATCACCCCAGAAAAATGAGACTGACAAACGGTCTGTGCAGCCTAAAAACAGTGAGCAATTGAGTATCAGCAGCTCAATGGTCCACAGCTGCAGATCGATCAGTTAATCAAGTCCTTTGGAGGAGTTAATCTGCCTAATCTCGCCCTACTGTCGCAGCCGCAACCTCTCCCTACGCTAATCAGAGCAGAGTGACGGGCGGCGCTATGTGACTCCAGCTTAAATAGAGGCTGGGTCACATGGTGCTCTGGCCAATCACAGCCATGCCAATAGTAGGCATGGCTGTGATGGCCTCTTGGGGCAAGTAGTATGACGCTTGTTGATTGGCTGCTTTGCAGCCTTTCAAAAAGCGCCAAGAAAGCGTCACAAAAGCGCGAAGAAAGCGACGAACACCGAACCCGAACCCGGACTTTTACGAAAATGTCCGGGTTCGGGTCCGTGTCACGGACACCCCAAAATTCGGTACGAACCCGAACTATACAGTTCGAGTTCGCTCATCCCTAGTCTATAGCAATATGATATTTTGATTTTCGTGGCAACTTTCTTAATAATAAGATCGTGTAGGAATTCAGGAGTATCTATAAGAAGAAGGTGAATATTCAGAGTGCTAGAGAGTGCAGACCTCAATTGGAAATATGCGTACCAAGCCACCTCACCCAAATTTGCTCTATGCCCTATTTCCATCGAGGACAGAATTTGTCCACCACTAACCACCTGATGTAGATACTGAACTTTCTTAGTCCTCCAATACTGGCAACAATTCAGGTCCCTTAAATTCACAAGCTTTGGATTATGCCACAATGGGGTGCAAATAAGTTATGCCTTAACTCCACACCAGCTCCTAATGACCCGCCAGGTCTTTGTAGCCATTCTGCAAAAAAGTGTATACCCGGTCTGTATATTTAATAGATAGTCGGACTCCAATACAGTAAAGAAATCCGTAAAGCCTGAGTCTTTCACCACTCTATTGCAGAAATGGCTATTTTCCCAGTCACTAAAAAGACAGAGCTGAGAGGCCATAAAGTAACCCCTAAAGTAAGGGAGGTTAAGGTTAAGGTTTTTTCCCTATGTTTAACATATACATTTAACATATACATATACATTGCGTAGTACACTATGCTTTTCTATCCTGCAGAGTCTGGCAATAAAAAAAATATCCTTTTTTTGCAATGGAACTCTATGGTGAATAGATATGTTATTTGCATATGTAAAACAAAAATGTGATGATGTGAATTCAGGTTTAAATCTGTGTTAAAAGGGTATGCTAGTTGTTAAAATGATCCCCTAACAATAGGTTGTGGGTGTCCTACTGCTAGGATTCCCACCATTCACAAGAACAGGTTCACTATACCCCTTGGAACCACTGAAAATGAATTGATTGGCAAATTGAGCAAGCAAGCTGCCACTTCATTCATCTCTATGGGAGTTCCAGAAATAGTTGACCGCTGTCTCCTGAACTCCCTTAGAGATGGATGGAGCTGCAGCTTGCATGCTCAATCTGCCACTCTGTTCATTTTCAGTGGTTCCAAGGGGTATAGTGCACCCGTTCTTGTGAATGGGGGGGGGGCTCAAAAGTGTAGGGCTACCCTTTTTCATAAATGGTGGGGGTCCGAGCGGTAGGATCCCCCACCAATCTAATAATTATTCCCTGTCCTGTGGATTGGGGTAACTTTTAACAACCCCTTTAACTTATATGTGACAAATGGCACATTTCCATACAGCTTTAGTTAAGACTCCCATACACATTAGTGCATTGTCAGCCAAACTCTCCAGAATGAACATATGATGTCAGAGAAGAGAAGAATCGGACGAACTGATCTTTTTCATCGAATCAATTTTCTCTACCAGGACATATGCCACAACCAGAGCTGTTTTGCAGCGTTTTTCTCCAATCTCTCCTCCATTGGCAATACATACATACTCGGCCAAACTCAACATGGACATATATGGGGAAGTCTGGCATTTGGTTGACTGTATGGCCACCTTTTAGAAATTGTCAAACATAATTTGAATTGTGTTTCTGTGTAGTATGAGCTATATGCATGTCCAAGGGCAACAGAAAAAGATTTTTTGTATAGCCAACTATTAATAAGTTTTGTTCATTAATCACTAGAGCTTTATATACGGGGGCCTTAATTGCTTTGTGGGGGCCTGCCTATGCATAACTCAAAAATATTTATTTATTTATTTATCTTTTCTTCAGGTGTCCAGGCTAGCTGGTGTTATGACAAAATATGGAATCAAAACCGGGGACAGAGTTGTCATATATATGCCAATGATACCCCAGGCAATGTATGCAATGCTGGCATGTGCTAGAATTGGTGCTATACATAGTTTGATATTTGGAGGGTTTGCACCCAAGGAGTTAGCCGTGCGCATTGATCATGCAAAGGTAAACTGATTTGATTTTGCTCCTTCTATAAAAATTCTCTGGAATGTGAAATATGCCTAAATAATATGGTATAACCTTAGGCTACTTAACAAATATTATAGATTATTTTAATTAATTTGATTAATTATATTCACATATACTTTCTACAGCCAAAACTAATTGTTACTGCATCATTTGGCATTGAGCCTGGCAGAAGAGTCGAATACATCCCTCTTGTGGAAAAAGCACTTGAGATGGTACAGCACAAGCCTGAAAAAGTATTGGTCTACAGCCGACCAAACATGGTAAGTCAATTGCTATTGACGATCTCCCTATCAAATTTTTCTCTTGCCTTTCTCCATCAAAGTCATTAAGAAATAGGTTTAAAAATAGTGGAATGAGGAGCTGACATCTCTTTGCTAAAAAATGGTAAGGAAGGACATACTACAAATAGAATAAGATTTTTCCGTACTACTTTTGGCAAGACACTAGTGTGAACCTAACCATAACTGGGTAAGCCAATGAGCAAGGGTATTCCAGTGAAAGATACTTTTGATCAGTGGGTACAGATATGTCATTCCTTACCTTTCCTCTTGGCTTGAGATATCCTGAAATGAGTGGTGTGATATGAAAATTATTTCAAACACCCAACAAAAGTGGGGGGAAAAAAAGGCTGGTGAAAACTTTTTCACTGCTGTTTTTTCCACGGATGCATTTCTGAAAAGCAGCCATTAAAAATAGTTCCCTTCAATTGTATGGGAGCTGTCTGGCCTTTATTTTATTTTTTGATGGTCAGTGTTCATGGTCCATTAGAAAAAGCATGTGTAAATACACCCACAGACTGTCATATGGTCATTTTTCACTGGTGTGTGAATGGACCCTAATGCAAAAGCTTTTATTTCAAAGTTGGTCTTGTCACGTGACTCTTCTTTAGACATGAGGAACCAAGCTGAAGGATAAGAAAGGACAAAGTAGGAGATGATAATGGAAGGGGTTTTCTGTCATTTTGTTGTTGTAATTCAAATAACAACGTGTAGCAGTAAACAGATGCATACAATGATAGCAGCTGTGATCACATCTGTTTCTACAATGAAACAATGGGACTGAAGAGACTGGAAATCGCATTTGTTGTGCTGTATAGGAAAATGTTGCATGAATCTTTTCCTGTGATATGATATTAGACATCCCCAAAAAATATCTTGTCAAAACCAAAGGGATTGCACCTGAGGTCCACTCATATCAGTCCTTTCTTCACAAAAGATATATAATAACCAATATTTGAAGAAGATAGTTGATCCCCAGGTTTGAAAGATTACTTTTTTTTAAGGTAAAGGTTTCCCAATTAGATGGCTAGATTGAATGAAGATAAAGTTCATCTTGTTATCGTAAAATGCCAAGATCCACCAGAGACACCTAAAAACGACTTCCTGAGACAATTAGGGTCGTTTACTAATGACTAGCATTTCATATGCCAGTCTTAGTAATAAGCCCACTAGAGCAAGATCCCACCAATTTATTAAGAGGCGCATGCTTTGTAATGCATTTTTTGCATGTTCTGCTGTCCACCGCTAGAACCTGAAATCCACTCCAGCTAGGATCTGGTATATATTGCAGTTATGCAAGTATTCACTTTTGTCAGCCTGTTGGACTGTGGTGGCCCACCCCTTCTATTGAGCTCCACACACTTTTTAGAAAAAAGAGAACATACTAAATTTTGCACAAAACGTTTTTATGTGCTAAATATTTCCACTTTTTATCCAAAAACCATGATGATTTTGTAAATGACCGGCAAAGTTCAATAACTCCACATTTCTTTTTATGTTCACAGGAACAAGTGGCTCTCACTCCTGAACGTGATCTTGATTGGACAGAGGAAATTGGAAAAGCTCATCCCCATGATTGTATTCCTGTTCCAGCGAGTCACCCTTTGTATGTTCTGTATACATCAGGCACAACAGGACTGCCAAAGGTGATTTAGAGTAGACTAAATGTGACACCACACTGGGGTTCAATATTTGAAGTGCCATAAAAAAAATGTGGTCATAAACTGTTTTATATTGTTTTAGGGTGTTGTAAGAAGTACAGCCGGCTATGCGGTGATGTTGAACTGGACAATGTCTGCTGTCTATGGAATGAAACCGGGTGAGGTAAGGAAAATTCCTATGTAATAATTGGTGTGATGTAAAGACATCATCTACCTCATTAAAATACTTCTGGTGCCTGGTCTACAATACACAGTCTATCTGTAGAAGGTGGTGTGTAAAGATGTTGACATGAGATGTAGAAGTACAGCATCCTTGTATAGCACAGTCCTACTAATTTGAGGTCTCATCTCAACTTTTAACAAGAATTATGTGGTCTTCTTTAACCACTTCAGCCCCGCTTGGTGAAACCCCCTTCATGACCAGAGCACTTTTTACACTTCGGCACTACACTACTTTCACCGTTTATCGCTCGGTCATGCAACTTACCACCCAAATGAATTTTACCTCCTTTTCTTCTCACTAATAGAGCTTTCATTTGGTGGTATTTTATTGCTGCTGACATTTTTACTTTTTTTGTTATTAATCAAAATGTAACGATTTTTTTGCAAAAAAAATGACATTTTTCACTTTCAGCTGTAAAATTTTGCAAAAAAAACGACATCCATATATACATTTTTCGCCAAATTTATTGTTCTACATGTCTTTGATAAAAAAAAATGTTTGGGCAAAAAAAAAATGGTTTGGGTAAAAGTTATAGCATTTACAAACTATGGTACAAAAATGTGAATTTCCGCTTTTTGAAACAGCTCTGACTTTCTGAGCACCTGTCATGTTTCCTGAGGTTCTACAATGCCCAAACAGTAGAAAACCCCCACAAATGACCCCATTTCGGAAAGTAGACACCCTAAGGTATTCGCTGATGGGCATAGTGAGTTCATAGAACTTTTTATTTTTTGTCACAAGTTAGCGGAAAATGATGATGATTTTTTTATTTTTTATTTTTCTAACAAAGTCTCATATTCCACTAACTTGCGACAAAAAATAAAAAATTCTAAAAACTTGCCATGCCCCTCACGGAATACCTTGGGGTGTCTTCTTTCCAAAATGGGGTCACTTGTGGGGTAGTTATACTGCCCTGGCAATTTAGGGGCCCAAATGTGTGAGAAGAACTTTGCAATCAAAATGTGTAAAAAATGACCGGTGAAATCCAAAAGGTGCACTTTGGAATATGTGCCCCTTTGCCCACCTTGGCAGCAAAAAAGTGTGACACATCTGGTATCGCCGTACTAAGGAGAAGTTGGGGAATGTGTTTTGGGGTGTCATTTTACATATACCCATGCTGGGTGAGAGAAATATCTTGGTCAAATGCCAACTTTGTATAAAAAAATGGGAAAAGTTGTCTTTTGCCAAGATATTTCTCTCACCCAGCATGGGTATATGTAAAATGACACCCCAAAACACATTCCCCAACTTCACCTGAGTACGGCGATACCAGATGTGTCACACTTTTTTGCTGCCAAGGTGGGCAAAGGGGCACATATTCCAAAGTGCCCCTTTCAGATTTTGCAGGTCATTTTTTACACATTTTGATTGCAAGGTACTTCTCACACATTTGGGCCCCTAAATTGCCAGGGCAGTATAACTACCCCACAAGTGACCCCATTTTGGAAAGAAGACACCCCAAGGTATTCCGTGAGGGGCATGGCGAGTTCCTAGAATTTTTTATTTTTTGTCACAAGTTAGCGGAAAATGATGATTTTTTTTTTTTCTCTTTTTTCCTTACAAAGTCTCATATTCCACTAACTTGCGACAAAAAATAAAAAATTCTAGGAACTCGCCATGCCCCTCACGGAATACCTTGGGGTGTCTTCTTTCCAAATTGGGGTCACTTGTGGCGTAGTTATACTGCCCTGGCAATTTAGGGGCCCAAATGTGTGAGAAGTACTTTGCAATCAAAATCTGTAAAAAAATGACCGGTGAAATCCGAAAGGTGCACTTTGGAATATGTGCCCCTTTGCCCACCTTGGCATCAAAAAAGTGTCACACATCTGGTATCGCGGTACTCAGGAGAAGTTGGGGAATGTGTTTTGGGGTGTCATTTTACATATACCCATGCTGGGTGAGAGAAATATCTTGGCAAAAGACAACTTTTCCCATTTTTTTATACAAAGTTGGCATTTGACCAAGATATTTTTCTCACCCAGCATGGGTATATGTAAAATGACACCCCAAAACACATTGCCCAACTTCTCCTGAGTACGGCGATACCACATGTGTGACACTTTTTTGCAGCCTAGATGCGCAAAGGGGCCCAAATTCCTTTTAGGAGGGCATTTTTAGACATTTGGATCCCAGACTTCTTCTCACACTTTCGGGCCCCTAAAAAGCCAGGGCAGTATAAATACCCCACATGTGACCCCACTTTGGAAAGAAGACACCCCAAGGTATTCAATGAGGGGCATGGCGAGTTCCTAGAATTTTTTTTTTTTTGCATAAGTTAGCGGATATTGATTTTTTTTGTTTTTTTCTCACAAAGTCTCACTTTCCGCTAACTTAGGACAAAAATTTCAATCTTTCATGGACTCAATATGCCCCTCACGGAATACCTTGGGGTGTCTTCTTTCCGAAATGGGGTCACATGTGGGGTATTTATACTGCCCTGGCTTTTTAGGGGCCCTAAAGCGTGAGAAGAAGTCTGGAATATAAATGTCTAAAAATGACCGGTGAAATCCAAAAGGTGCACTTTGGAATATGTGCCCCTTTGCCCACCTTGGCAGCAAAAAAGTGTGACACATCTGGTATCGCCGTACTAAGGAGAAGTTGGGGAATGTGTTTTGGGGTGTCATTTTACATATACCCATGCTGGGTGAGAGAAATATCTTGGTCAAATGCCAACTTTGTATAAAAAAATGGGAAAAGTTGTCTTTTGCCAAGATATTTCTCTCACCCAGCATGGGTATATGTAAAATGACACCCCAAAACACATTCCCCAACTTCTCCTGAGTACGGCGATACCAGATGTGTCACACTTTTTTGCTGCCAAGGTGGGCAAAGGGGCACATATTCCAAAGTGCCCCTTTCAGATTTTGCAGGTCATTTTTTACACATTTTGATTGCAAGGTACTTCTCACACATTTGGGCCCCTAAATTGCCAGGGCAGTATAACTACCCCACAAGTGACCCCATTTTGGAAAGAAGACACCCCAAGGTATTCCGTGAGGGGCATGGCGAGTTCCTAGAATTTTTTATTTTTTGTCACAAGTTAGCGGAAAATGATGATTTTTTTTTTTCTCTTTTTTCCTTACAAAGTCTCATATTCCACTAACTTGCGACAAAAAATAAAAAATTCTAGGAACTCGCCATGCCCCTCACGGAATACCTTGGGGTGTCTTCTTTCCAAATTGGGGTCACTTGTGGCGTAGTTATACTGCCCTGGCAATTTAGGGGCCCAAATGTGTGAGAAGTACTTTGCAATCAAAATCTGTAAAAAAATGACCGGTGAAATCCGAAAGGTGCTCTTTGGAATATGTGCCCCTTTGCCCACCTTGGCATCAAAAAAGTGTCACACATCTGGTATCGCCGTACTCAGGAGAAGTTGGGGAATGTGTTTTGGGGTGTCATTTTACATATACCCATGCTGGGTGAGAGAAATATCTTGGCAAAAGACAACTTTTCCCATTTTTTTATACAAAGTTGGCATTTGACCAAGATATTTTTCTCACCCAGCATGGGTATATGTAAAATGACACCCCAAAACACATTGCCCAACTTCTCCTGAGTACGGCGATACCACATGTGTGACACTTTTTTGCAGCCTAGATGCGCAAAGGGGCCCAAATTCCTTTTAGGAGGGCATTTTTAGACATTTGGATCCCAGACTTCTTCTCACACTTTCGGGCCCCTAAAAAGCCAGGGCAGTATAAATACCCCACATGTGACCCCACTTTGGAAAGAAGACACCCCAAGGTATTCAATGAGGGGCATGGCGAGTTCCTAGAATTTTTTTTTTTTTGCATAAGTTAGCGGATATTGATTTTTTTTTGTTTTTTTCTCACAAAGTCTCACTTTCCGCTAACTTAGGACAAAAATTTCAATCTTTCATGGACTCAATATGCCCCTCACGGAATACCTTGGGGTGTCTTCTTTCCGAAATGGGGTCACATGTGGGGTATTTATACTGCCCTGGCTTTTTAGGGGCCCTAAAGCGTGAGAAGAAGTCTGGAATATAAATGTCTAAAAATGTTTACGCATTTAGATTCCGTGAGGGGTATGGTGCGTCCATGTGAGATTTTATTTTTTGACACAAGTTAGTGGAATATGAGACTTAGTAAGAAAAAACAAAAACAAAAACAAACAAAAAATTTCCGCTAACTTGTGCCAAAAAAAATGTCTGAATGGAGCCTTACCAGGGGGGGGTGATCAATGACAGGGGGGTGATCAATGACAGGGGGGTGATCACCCATATAGACTCCCTGATCACCCCCCTGTCATTGATCACCCCCCCTGTAAGGCTCCATTCAGACATCCGCATGATTTTTTACGGATCCATGGATACATGGATCGGATCCACAAAACACATGCGGACGTCTGAATGGAGCCTTACAGGGGGGTGATCAATGACAGGGGGTGATCAGGGTAATCAGGGTGATCACCCCCCTGTCACTGATCACCCCCCCTGTAAGGCTCCATTCAGACATCCGCATGATTTTTTACGGATCCATGGATACATGTATCGGATCCACAGAACGCATGCGGACGTCTGAATGGAGCCTTACAGGGGGGTTATCAATGACAGGGGGTGATCAGGGTAATCAGGGTGATCACTCCCCTGTCACTGATCACCCCCCCTGTAAGGCTCCATTCAGACATCCAGCATGATTTTTTACGGATCCATGGATACATGTATCGGATCCACAGAACGCATGCGGACGTCTGAATGGAGCCTTACAGGGGGGTTATCAATGACAGGGGGTGATCAGGGTAATCAGGGTGATCACCCCCCTGTCACTGATCACCCCCCCTGTAAGGCTCCATTCAGACATCCGCATGATTTTTTACGGATCCATGGATACATGTATCGGATCCACAGAACGCATGCGGACGTCTGAATGGAGCCTTACAGGGGGGTTATCAATGACAGGGGGTGATCAGGGTAATCAGGGTGATCACCCCCCTGTCACTGATCACCCCCCCTGTAAGGCTCCATTCAGACATCCGCATGATTTTTTACGGATCCATGGATACATGTATCGGATCCACAGAACGCATGCGGACGTCTGAATGGAGCCTTACAGGGGGGTTATCAATGACAGGGGGTGATCAGGGTAATCAGGGTGATCACCCCCCTGTCACTGATCACCCCCCCTGTAAGGCTCCATTCAGACATCCGCATGATTTTTTACCGATCCATGGATACATGTATCGGATCCACAGAACGCATGCGGACGTCTGAATGGAGCCTTACAGGGGGGTTATCAATGACAGGGGGTGATCAGGGTAATCAGGGTGATCACACCCCTGTCACTGATCACCCCCCCTGTAAGGCTCCATTCAGACAACCGCATGATTTTTTACGGATCCATGGATACATGGATCGGATCCACAAAACGCATGCGGACGTCTGAATGGAGCCTTACAGGGGGGTGATCAGGGAGTGTATATGGGTGATCACCCGCCTGTCATTGATCACCCCCCTGTAAGGCTCCATTCAGACGTCCGTATGCTTTTTGCGGATCCGATCCATGTATCCGTGGATCCGTAAAAATCATACGGACGTCTGAACGGAGCCTGACAGGGGGGTGATCAATGACAGGGCGGTGATCAATGACAGGGGGGTGATCAGGGAGTTTATATGGGGTGATCATGGGTGATCAGGGGTTTATAAGGGGTTAATAAGTGACGGGGGGGGGGTGTAGTGTAGTGTAGTGTAGTGTGGTGTTTGGTGCGACTGTACTGACCTACCTGAGTCCTCTGGTGGTCGATCCTAACAAAGGGGACCACCAGAGGACCAGGTAGGAGGTATATTAGACGCTGTTATGAAAACAGCGTCTAATATACCTGTTAGGGGTTAAAAAATTCGGATCTCCAGCCTGCCAGCGAGCGATCGCCGCTGGCAGGCTGGAGATCCACTCGCTTACCTTCCGTTCCTGTGAGCGCGCGCGCTTGTGTGCGCGCGTTCACAGGAAATCTCGCGTCTCGCGAGATGACGCATATATGCGTGACTGTGCGCCAGCCTGCCACCTCCGGAACGCACATGTGCGTTAGGTGGTCCGGAGGTGGTTAAAAAGTGTCATCCCCACTTTCAGTTACTTGATGAGGATACGTCACTTGATTAAGAATGTCTAAAATTTACAAGTATTTTCCTAACATGTCTTTATAGGTATGGTGGGCAGCCTCTGATTTAGGCTGGGTTGTCGGACACTCATATATTTGCTATGGACCGTTAATGCATGGCAACACATCTGTGTTGTATGAGGTAAGACTATTTTAGAACAAAAGTATCTGTAGAAGTTCAATCACGGGTAAAGTTAAACAAATTCTATAAAAATCTTTGATTTTCTTGTTAAGCATTAGATGACACAACTTCATCGCCCTCACTATTTTGGTGTATTTCACCTCTTTGAAATGGCTCTTTATTGAGTTTTCTTTTCATGACAACGCTCATGTTGTTCCTAGTTTATTGTATTGTTAAAAATCTTCATAAAAACATAATTGAAAAAAAAATATATATGATGACACAACGTGTGTGTGTGTGTGTTGGTGTACATTTATTTAGGTGTATGTAGGCACAAAATACTGTACAAGTTATAACCTCTAATTCTAAACGGTGTGGTAGCCTCCACAGAGCATTGTGTTTAGAGAAAAATATAGAACGGAGATGTAATAACTGTCCAGAAGTGAGGTTCAAATTAGTTGACATTAGGAAACCACTTATGTAGTTATTAGTCTACAGTATCTGGATAGAAGGTCACACACTCAAAAAGAGAGAACATTATACCAGTTATTAGGCCACTCATAATCCCTTTAAAGGGAACCTGTCACCAGGATTTTGTGTATAGAGCTGAGGACATGGGTAGCTAGATGGCCGCTAGCACATCCACAATATCCCAGTCCCCATAGCTCTGTGTGCTCTTAATGTGTAAAAAAAAAAAGATTTGATACATATGCAAATTAACCTCAGATGAGTCCTGTCCCTGACTCCTCTCACATACAGGACTCATCTCAGGGATAGGACTCATCTTAGGTTAATTTGCGTATGTATCAAATCTTATTTTTTTTTACAAAATAAAAGCACACAGAGCTATGGGGACTGGGTATTGTGGATGTGCTAGCGGCCAACTAGAAACCCATGTCCTCGGCTCTATATACAAAATCCCGGTGACAGGTTCTCCAAGTCGAAAACGCATGCATTTCTTCATTAAAACTTTTTTTGTTTTAGTAATTTGGACTGAATTATTTGATTGTTAAGTTATGCACATTCAGTGGCCATTTCATAAGGAGACCCTTTATGGAGGAAACAAAGTGTTGGACACATTATATAGATCCTAGTCCATGTGGACATGATCACATCCGTCAGCAGCTTCCTCTTCTGGTTCCGATCTCTATTAGATATCTGGATAACAGCTATGTACACCTTCGGAGACATTTTTTTTTTAATAATTGCATTTTACTCATTTTGGGGTAAAAAATTATTTTTTCAACTGGTCTTTATTAAAAATATTGAGCCGTTCTGCCACAAAGAGTTAACTGTCTAGCTGTGTAAATGATACTTTTTACTTTCACTTTGTCATCTAATAACCCATATCTCTAAACTACTAAGAGGTCATAAGCACTTATTTAGGCCACATTCTTATCAGTAAGATAAGGACTGAGCTTTAATGTGTTATAATGTCAGATTAGCTGGCTGACAGAAAAGCGAGAAAATTCAGATCCTCTATTAGAGAATCTCAGATATGTACAGAAAAAAGGGTTCCCTATCAAAGACCAATGTAAAAAAAGATTTTTGGCTCAAAGTGCGTACAATGCAATAATGAAAAAAAATTGCCCCAAGGTATATATGGCCTTTAAAGGGTTTTTCCAAACTCTAAACATGCCCTCAATGCCTGGGCCCCTCATATAGATTATACTTATCCTGCTTCCCGGCATACTTATCATTATCCCCGCACGGCTGCCGCTGCGTCTGCCCATCGTGCATATCAAAACACAGGTGACGTGGATGGCATATCTGCCAACATGCAGTAGCGGCACAGTTAGAACGTAGATAATTTTGGGCTTTTAAGATGTAGTACATTTATTTTTATTTTTTTCTTCAGTTTTTAGTACTTTTTCACTCTCTGTGACAAAACACTAAGGGTACTTTCACACTTGCGTCAGACGATTCCGGCAGTTCCGTCGCCGGCAATCCAGACGCAAATGGATGGCATTTGTCAGACGGATCCGGATGCGGATCCGTTCGACAAATGCAATGAAATACCGGACCCGGTATTTATTTTGTACACAGATTTAAAGGTCTGCACATGCGCAGACCGGAAGAACGGATCCGTCAATGCAGCAATTTCAATGCGCCACTAATACAGTTGAATGGAAATTCTGGCAAGTGTTCAGGACTTTTGCTCGGAGAAAAATTGCTGCATGCAGCGGTATTTTCTCCGTCCAAAAAAACGTAAGAGGGACTGAACTGATGCATCCTGAAGGGAATGCTCTCCATTCAGAATGCATTAGGATAAAACTGATCAGTTTTTTTTCCAGTATTAAGCCCCTGTGACGGAACTCAATACCAGAAAAGAAAAACGCTAGTTTGAAAGTACCCTTAGATGCTTCAATCACTATCACCCGTGGCATCTACGGGGTTAATCAATTCAGATCCGAGTTATCTCCAATCCCAGTCATTGCAGTGGGTATCCAGCTGTATATTACAACTGACACTGTGCCTGAACACGTACAGTACTGCACAGTGAGAGAAGTGCTCCTCTTACCCCATGAGCAGTGCACCCTTTATGTGTGGGATGCATTCGATGGAACGCTCCAGTCTATAAATATGGCCCATGCCAGTTTCGATGATTTTGCATACTGCAGCATTTTCCTGAAGGGTCCCTCTATCGACCTAGATTCTATAAAATGTGTTTCTTTGATATATTCTTCCTTCTTTCTACTTCAAAGATTCTTTAAAATAGATCATTTCTAATTTGGCTTAATCGCCTGCTGCCATGACATAAAACATGAATACTTTCTGAAGCAAGGTAAAACGCTTAATGTTGCTATGGAAACAATGTGCTCCGGTGGTCCAACTCATTGGCGCCTTTGTTTAAGTTAACAAAATAACAATATAAACAGCAATTTGGTGACTAAATATTGTGGGGGAGATTTATGAAACTCTCTAAAAGAAAGACTGTCTCTGTTCCCCATAGCAACCAATCACAGCACAACTTTTATTTTGTGTTCTGCTCTTGGAAAATGAAAGCTGTACTGTGATTGGTTACTATGGGTGACAGACACCTTGTTTAGACTTTCATAAATCTGCTCCCATATAGTCTATTCTTACAGTAGCCGTAAACAAGGACATGTTGTAGAATTGCATTCCAATTGCGCTTAGGGTGCATTCACATGACTGTATTAATTTTTGCGTTCCGCATTTTGCAGATCGGAACGTCCTAAACTATGATAGAAGTGCCTATTCTTGTCTGCAAAACGGACATACATAGGACATGTTCTATCTATTTTGCGGGGCTGTGGCATGGACTTGCATATATGGATAGCACATGTTGTGCTGTCTGCATCTTTTGTGGCCCTATCGAAATGAAAGTGTCCATATCCGATCCACAAAATGGCAGAACAGAGGCGGAAAGAAAAATACGTTTGTGTGAATGGGCCCTTAGCTCCCATTCACACCACCATATGTATTTTGTGGTCCACAAAATGACGATCCGCAAAAAATACAAATGACGTACTTGTGAATTCTGTGTTCTTTATTTTTTTTGCTTGCAAATCCATTGTAACAATGCCTATTCTTGTATACTTTAGTTTTTGCATGTAATTGTAAAATTTAGTATAGCCACTGAATTATTCAATAAAATCCATCTGTATTTCTAAATTCTCTGTCCACCTCAGTGAGATGGACGCACATGCTTTGGTCAATCTTTTACTGCCAGCTGTAGAGAGCTACAGCAGTCTCTGTACAGGGAACTTTACTCCTGGTTTCTGAGGCTTTTAGCTGTGGCTTCCAGATCCAGCTGAGCTGAAGGTGCTCAAGCTGGCCAAGGCAAGGATCGTCCATGAGAGGCGGGCTCCTGCTTCATTCCCCAAGTAAGGGGGTAAACTAGACTCCTCTTTAACTAGACTAAACTCCTCCTCAGAGGGAGAGCTAGAAATAAAAAGAAGGTTGCATTCTAGGTAAAATAGTTCTGCCATTGTTGCCACCATCTGCTGGTGAACCAGGCACATTACATTTGAACATAACAGTTACATGGAAATAGATATGCACATTATGGAAATTAATACATAGAATGACATGAGGTTAGCCATAGGAGATAGTAGCAAGGCGCAAAGGTGGTAACTGCACTCTGGGGGGTTACATATCATCAACATAGACGTGGATTATTTACTGTAAGAGCAGTGAGACTATGGAACTCTCTATCTGAGGAGGTGGTGATCGTTGGTTGATTGATTAGACAAGTTCCAAAAAGGCCTGGATGCCTTTCTTGAATGTAATAATATCACTAAATATGGGTAATAGATTTTTGGTGACCGGTCATCGATCCTGGGATTTATTCTGATTGCCATATATGGAGTCGAAAAGGAATTTTCTCTCTAATATGGGGCAATTGGTGACCACCTCATAGAGGTTTTT
Source organism: Bufo gargarizans (assembly GCF_014858855.1). Taxonomy (NCBI): domain Eukaryota; kingdom Metazoa; phylum Chordata; class Amphibia; order Anura; family Bufonidae; genus Bufo; species Bufo gargarizans. The sequence continues at coordinate 328,776,640 of NC_058081.1, read as the reverse complement.
TGCATTTCTCAGTATCTCCTCAGATATTACTGACATCCCATATGCACTTTCTGTGATCCTTTTACTTGAGTAAATAAACTGAATGTCAAGGGTGGCTGGATCAGCTAAGATGTCCACTGACCATGTTATGTCTCATTAATGCACATCTCATAGCTGACACAACATCTGCGTGACTGCAATGCTGGGAGTATAAAGATGGTACTGGGAGATACCACTAAGGAAGTATACTGGACAAATCCTGAGCTGGCTGAGATGCCAGCCCACTGCAGTGTCGGGATGTTTCCTCTGATGCCATAGCACAGAAGTTTGACTTAATGCTTGGTGCGGAGCCTTCAGAATCTAGGTCAGCAGAAAAGTAGCAAATAAACTCTGTGCGTTGTGCAGTCATTTTCAAAATTTCAAACCCTTTAATCATTTCCTGTAATTAAAGGGATACTTCCACAACTGTTTGCCGTGCTAAAAGTCCAAAATAAGCAAGACGTTAAAGAGCCATAGGAGTAGATAGAATACATTTTGATAGAAGTATCCTTTTAAAGAGGACCCGTTAGCTCCCCTAACATTTCTGTTTTAGTAAATGCCTGCAATCGCCATAAAATAATAGTGCTAGAGCTGCTTTTCTTAGAACTTTTCTTTGTGCCTTCCCTCTATTATTCCTCATGACATGTAAGAATACATTATGTTGCTAATAAGATGTGTGTCTACACTTTCTGACACTGACAGTGATTTGGCATTGTATAGGAACACGATGATAATGGTAAATGTTACACCCAGTTGCCAACTTAGTCATAAATTTCCAGGAAGAGCAACAGAGGAGCAGCACAATGCAAATTCCTAATAAAATGTGGTGCAGAATTGTTATTTTATTTACACACAATCTCAACTTGAAATGCGTCAGCCACACTGAACTGTGATAATAAACATAACTGATAACATGAAACGTTTCTTCTACACGTGTTTTATCCATTATTTGAACAGACTGCCGGATTACAGCTTTGAATGTGCCCTTGTGTGTGTCATGTGCACCAGATTCAAGACAGGTGTTCTGTCCTGGGGGGTGGTTTCTACTTCGATCTACCCAAAGAATCAAAAGTAAAAACGAGTCCAAGGCAACAAGAACAATTACTGCTATTGCGGACACATAGGCAAAAAATGCAATCTGTTCACCCATAGGTTTTTTTGAGAAAGGCCTGAATGTGAAAACATTGCTGTTCATGCGTATGTGCTCCTCAATGACATAGTAATTGATCATATTGCCTTGGACTTATTTGCAATTTTAAATATGCCTTCTAGAAATTTTACATAACCATGACTACAGTATTTATAGAAAATAAACTGTCCACAGGGAAAGCCAGTGGGAACCCCAGATGCATCGGCATATTTCCGTGTGCTGTCTGAGCATGGAGTAGCTGCCATGTTTACTGCTCCAACTGCAATTCGAGCCATTCGTCAGCAAGACCCAGAAGCTGCCTTAGGAAAGCAATATTCATTGTCGAAGTAAGGCTGATTTCCCTATAGAATTGTTAACAACGTGCTAAGATTTGTGTATGCCTCTACCACAAGTGCTCAATGCCAATGTGTGATGTACTCACGCGTTTCTATACTCTTGTCAGTCAGTGTAACAACCAATAATTTGGTTGGAATCAATTGTTTCAGCGGATACAGCAATTATCATTAATGATTGGAAGGTTAACTATTGTCAACTACTGTGCGACCAGCATTAGTAACACGTTCAAACTGAACTGAGGTCTTCTTAGTAGGGAAATTCAATCATTTGCATGGAGAAAAACCTAATTCTTCTATTTCTATTACTTGAAACGTTGGAGGAGATTTATCAAACTGGTGTAAAGTGGAACTGGCTTAGTTGCCCATAGCAACCAATCAGATTCCACCTTTTCATTATGGTCAGCTCCTTTGGAAAATGAAAGGAGGAATCTCATTGGATGCTATGGGCAACTAAGCCAGTTCTACTTTACACTAGTTTGATAAATCTCCCCCATTTTTTTTTATGCTGGTATTAAAAAAATATTCTGAAGTCACATTAGTGTTGATCGCGAATATTAGCACTTCGAGAATTCGCAAATATCTAGAATATAGTGCTATATCTTCGTAATCGCGAATATTCTAGATTTTTTTTTTTCCAGCAGTACCCATGATCCCTCACTGCTTCTTGCTTGAGGGCCAATGAGAAGGCTGCGATATCTTTGACTTTAGGAGTAGTGTTGATTGCGAATTTTCGTATTGTGAATTTTTATCGCGAATTTCTCAATTGCCGATTTTCGCAATCAAGAAAGTAATGACTGGAGATTACGAATTCGCAAATATATGATGAATATTCACCCAAATATTCATGAAATATTGCAAATTTGAATATTGCCCCTGCTGCTAATCATTGGGACTCTGTTCACATCACATTTGTGTTGTTCGTTTATCTTGCATGACAGGAAAGCTACTGATGTACACGCTAGACATGTCCATAGTGTTGCATTTGCCAGACAGAAGCCAATCATCTTTCATTATGCATTTTTACAATGGATCCCTATGGGTGATGGATGCCACTGTAATGGCATCCGTCAGAGGCATCTGTTTACCGTATACCTCATGGTGTATACGTTAAAGATCTGTCACCACGAAATGCAATTCAGTCTGCAGGCAGCATGTTATAGAGCAGGAGGAGCTGAGCAGATTGATATATAAAGAGGATCTGTCACCATGTAATCTGCAGGAAGCATGTTATAGAGCAGGAGGAGCTGAGCAGATTGATATATAAAGAGGATCTGTCACCATGTAATCTGCAGGAAGCATGTTATAGAGCAGGAGGAGCTGAGCAGATTGATATATAAAGAGGATCTGTCACCATGTAATCTGCAGACAGCATGTTATAGAGCAGGAGGAGCTGAGCAGATTGATATATAAAGAGGATCTGTCACCATGTAATCTGCAGGAAGCATGTTATAGAGCAGGAGGAGCTGAGCAGATTGATATATAAAGAGGATCTGTCACCATGTAATCTGCAAGAAGCATGTTATAGAGCAGGAGGAGCTGAGCAGATTGATATATAAAGAGGATCTGTCACCATGTAATCTGCAGACAGCATGTTATAGAGCAGGAGGAGCTGAGCAGATTGATATATAAAGAGGATCTGTCACCATGTAATCTGCAGGAAGCATGTTATAGAGCAGGAGGAGCTGAGCAGATTGATATATAAAGAGGATCTGTCACCATGTAATCTGCAGGAAGCATGTTATAGAGCAGGAGGAGCTGAGCAGATTGATATAAAAAGAGGTTCTGTCACCATGTAATCTGCAGGAAGCAGGTTGTAGAGAAGGAGGAGCTGAGCAGATTGATTATATATATATATATATATATATATATATATATATATATATATATATATATATATATATATATATTTTAGGAAAAACATTTAGTAAAACGTGTAATTTATATATGTATATCTTTGTTTTTTTCAGATTTCATTGTTCACAGGGGAGGTGTTATCAGTGACGACTATCTATGTATATACACATGCAGCAATTTACTGGTTCAGGCCATGGTTCATCACTTAACAGTTAATGTTATGCTATGATTCACTTCTAAGCATAGGATGCTTACTGAAATGCTAATTGTGCGCTTTCAGTGGTCCAAATGGCTGCACTATGTATTCCAAAAGGCTGTATATGGGCAGCAAATGGTTAACTGGCAGTCCTTAGTAACAGTTGTCGGGTGGTAGGCTGGCCCCACTTTTCCCTGATTAGAGAGTTCCTGGCAAGTCGGCCTAGAATGAGGACGCACATGCTGCTGCTGGTGTGTAAGCAAGACAGGCTGAAGCAGGAGAAAATAATTTTTCTCCAGGGGAACACCATCCCTGTGAGTGACAAGCTGGCAGAAAAGCAACTGTGCTAAGAACCAACCTCTGAGGGAAAGAAGCATTGCATTTTTGCAGAAGATTGGGGACTATACAAAGGGACAGTGCTTAGACAGAGACGTTAAAAGTAACGCACACATACTGCTATAGACTTTACTGCATGTGGTTTAAATTATATTGTTTCTGAGACAGACTGGCCATCCAATCTAGAATTGCACGCTGCAGTTGAGCATTGCAGAGATACATTTAAAAAAAGTCGCACACCTTTGGTCTTTTGCTATCTCTTACACAGAAAATGCTATCAATCACTGATAACACATCCCCCCTGTACAACTATCAGTGACTGACATCTAGCTATGTATACATACTTACACAGAGAATGCTATCAATCGCTGATAACACATCCCCCCTGTACAACTATCAGTGACTGACATCTAGCTATGTATACATACTTACACAGAGAATGCTATCAATCATTGATAACATCTCCCTGGTGTACAACCATCAGTGACTGACCGCTATCTATGTATACACGCTTACACAGAGAATGCTATCAATCACTGTTAACTAGGGATGAGCGAATCGACTGAAACATCTAAAGTCGATTCGCATAAAACTTTGTTCTAATACTCTGTATTGGCGCCGATGAGCTGAAGTTATTGCTTCGCGAAGTCTCGCAAGATTGCTTTGCTCAATAACTTTGTAAATTAATTTGTACTGTAAAAAAAATTGTACCTTGGAACTGAACCTGAGTTCGGGAAATGTTTTTTTTACAGTAAAAATTAATTTATGAAGTTATTGCGCGAAGTCCCGCAAGACTTCGGGAAGCAATAACTTCGGCTCATCGGAGCCAATACATTCTAATACTGTACGGAGCTTCTGCTATCTATGTATACACATTTAGGGCTCATGCACACAACCGTATGCCCTCCGAGACATACGGTCTGTGAGTGGGCCATATGTCCCGGAGTTGCATAGATCGTGCGCATCGGGCCGCCCGCGGGCCTATTGTCCCGCACTCATAATATCATATAAGTGCGGGACAATAGCCCTGCGGGCGGCCCGACATGCACAGCATCATAGTAACCTATGATGCTGTGCACTCCCGGCCGCACGATGTATGCCGCCCGCTCACGGACTGTATGTCTCGGAGGCCTTACACAGAGAATGCTATCAATCACTGATGATACCTCCCTGGTGTACAACTATCAGTTACTGACAGCTATCTATGTATACACACTTACATAGAGAATGATATCAATCACTGCTATCACTTCCCCAGTGTACAACTATCAGTGACTGACAGCTATCTATGTATACACACTTACATAGAGAATGCTATCAATCACCGATAACACCTCCCTGTGCATAACTATCAGTGACTGACAGCTATCTATACATACATACTTACACAGAGAATGCTATCAATCACTGATAACATCTCCCCTGTGTACAACTATTAGTAACTGACAGCTATCTATGTATACACACTTAGACAGAGAATGCTATCAATCACTGATAACACCTTCCCTGTGTACAACTATCACTGACTGACAGTTATCTATGTATACACACTTACACAGAGAATGCTATCACTCACTGATAACACCTTCCCTGTGTACAACTATCAGTGACTGACAGCTATCTATGTATACACACACACAGAGAATGATATCAATCACTGATAACATCTCCCCTGTGTACAACTATTACTGACTGACAGCTATCTATGTATACACACTTACACAGAGAATGATATCAATCACTGATAACATCTCCCCTGTGCACAACTATTAGTGACTGACAGCTATCTATGTATACACACTTACACAGAGAATGCTATCGATCACTAATAACACCTCCCTGTGTACAACTATTAGTAACTGACAGCTATCTATGTATACACACTTAGACAGAATGCTATCAATCACTGATAACACCTTCCCTGTGTACAACTATCAGTGACTGACAGCTATCTATGTATACACATTTACACAGAGAAAGCTATTAATCACTAGAAACACCTACTGTGTAAAAAGTGGTCAGAAATAGATATTCAAGTGTTTAAATCACAAGTTTTACTGAACTTTATCCTGCAAAACTATATATGTATCTGCTCAGCTCCTACTGTTCCATAACATGCTGCAGGTTGTATTTTGTTGTGACAGGTCATCTTTAAATAGAGGCCATAAACCTGATGTGAAAACAGCATTATATAATATAGTACTGTATGGTACATTTTGCTTCCAGATTGTGGATTTAAGTTCTTTCTCAGGTTATAATATCAATTTGCTCTGGGATGACCCCTGTAAGCTGAAAACATTGTGTCCTCCACAAAAACTACCTGGAGAACTAATATTTGTTTCACGATCCTCAAAAATGTCAACTGAAAAGGAGAAAAAATTAAATTGGGTTGTCACACGTCAACAAATGGCATTTATCGTGTAGAGAAAGTTAATACAAGGCACTTACTAATGTATTGTGATTGTCCATATTGTCTCCTTTGCTGGCTTGATTTGTTTTTCCATCGCATTATATACTGCTCATTTCCATGGGTTATGAGTATGACCATCCTGCAATCCAGCTGCGGTGGCCGTGCTTGCCCACAATAGGAAAAGCTGTCCTACGTGCACTCCCACAAACCTAGCCACCTGAGAGGCTGGCACTTTTTCCTATAGTGTGTAAGCACAGCCACTGCTGCTGGATTGCAAGGTGGCCGTAACCCCTGAATACGAGCAGTGTATAATGTGATGGAAAAATGAATCCAGCCAGCAAAGGAGGCAATATGGACAATCACAATACATTAGTAAGTGTCTTATATTAACTTGGTCTACACATTAAATAGCATTTGCTGAAGTCCAACAACCCTTTTAAACAGAAATAAACAGGTAACTAATACAGAAGCAGAAGTTCTTACCATATAATTGTCAGAAATAGCTACTGGAAGCTTTCTATATAGAGGATAAGGGCTTCTTTAGGGTCCTGTACAGTATACACATGGCAAATGAAAAATATGACAAAGCCGCCTCACTTGGTGTCCAAAGGAGCAGCTAATGTTGGCAGAGGTAAAGATCAGTACAGGACATGTAGTACCACTCTGTACTCTACAGAGGCGCTACTAGACAGAAAATCACTGCATACCCCAGGTGGTGTTCCAGTGTAATGCCATGTGTTGCAGACTGGCAGTGTCGGGGGCATTGTATGCGGAATGTGGTCTACAGTGGTAGTAAAAGCGTTATAACCAGAGGCCACTGTATTTGTTTTTTCTCTGAATTTGAAAAAAAAATTGAGTATGATATAAAATAAATGGGTCCATCAAAATAGAAAAGGTGGAGAGGGTTATCACAGCTAAATGTGCATGTATAAAATTGTATCTTTTTTGTTTTATATTATATTTATAAATATATATAAATATATTCGACTGCAACATTACAATGAGATATGCACACTTTATTTTGGTGGAGAGAGTGCTCCTTTTGCTTCTTTAGAGTGGGAGGACATGAAAAAAGGGCAAAGGTACTTCCAGCCAGGGGGAGAAGCCGTGGCGGCTCCCTGTTAGAGCTGTGACACTGGTATGGGCATGTGCCATGTGTTTTCATGTGCTGGGCAGTAGGACCAAAGCCTTATAGCAAGAAAATTAGTGGCCAGATAGCCTAGGATTTGTTTTGTGTTGCTGATGTGACTTATTTTTTTGCATGAGAAGAGAATAGCGCTTGTGAACAAAAAACCCTTGTGTTGGTGCAGAGTTAATGGTCCCTTGAGACAGTCTTACCCTGGAGTGATCCTGTGAGCTGTTTCCTCACTGAGAATGTTACATTATATACAGCAGAGCATCTAAATTATTATTAGAAAACCGAAAGAATATCCTTTCTCTGCTAAAGCTGAGAAGGTACTTGCCGTTCCAGTACTTGATGAAGCGTCTTAACTGTGGAATGAACCTACTCTGATTAAAAATGGAGACATCCTTAGCTAAATATATGTTAATGTGCTGTTTGGTTAGGGAATTGCTTAATAATTTTATCCTTGCCATGAATGAACGTTTGCCCTTTAGGAACATGTTGACTCGCGCTGAAAGGCAAGATTTCTATATAAAGCTTCATATATGTTGATGTCTGCTTAATTACAGAGTTAGAGGACTCTTCATCACTAATCAGCAGAGACACATGACTGCTACAAGCTCGCTCGCAGCAGGACTGTGCAAATTCTCTGATGAAAACTATACAGTGATTCATTCTTGCATCGTTTAGATCTCATATCATTAGAGACATCCCAGGAGGAGACATTGCGGGACAGACAGATAGAAAAATCATAATTAAGTTGCTTTTGTCTTGATATCTTAAATATAGTATAAAGTTTACTACAATTATAACAGCAAAAAGACAACTGTACTTCACATTTATGTCTTAAGTGAAGCTTCACCTAAGTGACGGTAGCTTTATAGTCAGTATTGTATTTCATATTCATTAATTTCTGTGGGAATGAAGCAAAGCTAACTAGTTGCTAGGCAAGCTTCTCCTGTCCTTGTTTAGTACCTTAAGTACCCAAGGGTGTACTGTTTGAAGTGGAGGTGAGTTTACATGACTCGTTAATACCCCTGAAATGCCTGTCCTGAATATGAACATGAATATTCAGGGCATAATATTGTGTGTTATGTAACCAAGCATGAAACCGTTGCCAGCCTGAGGGGTCCGAGGTTTATTTGAAAGCTCTGAATCCTCTGCCTTTCACCCTAGAGAATAGAATGATAAAACTTCTACTATAGTATAAGAACTGTATAAATCCTTATGCACTAAGCATCTGCTATCACATAGTTCTGTAGTTGGCAAAATAAAAGAGCGTAGTTTAAAAAAAAAAAAAAGTTATATAAATATATAAACAGTAACTTGTATGGTAGATATGGTGGGTGGTAAGGAGCCACCTTGGATAGGGAGAGTGTGGGGAGAGGGGGACACACACAATTCTTAATCCACCTCTGGTAGGGGGAATTTCTTAACTCTGTGGTTTTACACGCTAATCTTAATCTATCCCCCACTGTGGTGCATCTGGTGTAGATTTCAGAATTGAAATCTACACCAGCAAGGAAACCGGATTAGATTTCAGGTATAATCGGTTTTATGCCATAGATAATAATAAATTGGCCGGGCTATGCCCACTCTGTACTGCCCCCTCTCTATCCTACTCCACTCACCTTTTTAGAAAAGTTGCAAGTGGGGCTGAAAACTCCCAAAAAGTCACAAAATGTTGTGCACACTGGGCATGGACAAAACTTTAATAATTTCTTTTACACCAGCTTTCAGGCGTACAAGGGATGATAAAATGTCCCTAGCGCTTATATCCAATAATAAAATCTGTTCACTCTATCTAGTCTGCCTAATGATGATGTAAAAAGATTATTTTCATACAGTATATTGCAAAGAATAAAAATAAACTGACATACTGATGCTACAAAAACATCTACACTGGCCATCTGTTGACTATGCTGCCAGTCTTTTTCAAAGCTACCGTACAACTTAACTAGTAGTTGACATGAAATAGTAATGTATAAAGAACCATGGCCATTCTCAACCAAACAATTTCATCCCTCTTTTCTGTTAGATTCCGGACTCTGTTTGTTGCTGGAGAACGTTGTGACGTAGAAACATTACAATGGGCTAAAAGAATTTTCAAAGTTCCTGTGCTGGATCACTGGTGGCAAACTGGTAAGTTTTTACAATTTCTTAATGGATTTTGCCATGGTTTTTCTTACGGATTCCCCACAGTTTTCAGCCTGTGTGTTGCAAAAAGCAAAATCCGAGGTGGAAAGCCATAGGTCAATTTACTTTGTAGATAGTTTTTAGAGTGTGTGGATTGTTATTTCTCAATATCTCATCCTCGTTGCTGGTACTGTGCAATGCAATGGTTCACAGTACTACAAAATTGATTCAAAGCAGGAGTTGTTGCCTATAATTCCCACTGAACTCTATGAAGACTGCAGCGGCCGTAAATCAACAGGGGTCATTGGAGTTCGGGAGTTGTGACGTGCGTCTACTGTATAATGCATTTATGACATATTGTGTGGATATGCTTTAAATGTGTCGTAGTTGAGGTTCTAGGGTTTAAGGCATAACCTGTGCTTGTGCAATAAGTTAAGCCAGACCGCAAAACACTTATGGTTGTGTAAATGCGGCCTAAACTTTGTTTAATGCAGCGAGCCAAGGAAGTTGAAGATAAGGGCTCATGTACACGACTGTAAATATTTAGCGGTCCACAAACAATACGGATGACATCCGTGTGCATTCAGTATTTTGCAAAACGGAACAGCTAGTCCCTAATGGAACAGTACTATCCTTGTTCGTAATGTGAACAATAATAGGACATGTTCTAGTTTTTTGTGGAACGGACATACGGAAAGTATGGACTCAATAATAAAGCCTGTGGGTTGCAATAAATACAGATTTTTACTGAGCGGATTATGAAAGTTAACAGCAAAAGCACAGTTCAGAACTACAGTGTCTTACAGGGCAGCCATTTCTTCAATGACAGCATGCAGGCAACACAATAATGGAGGGAGTAGTACTTCCAGTCTTTCTCTATACTATACAGTCTTTCCAAGCAACCATAAGCATGCTATTAGGTTATTAACTCCTACAGCAGTAACCAAACTGAGGGGTGCAGATTAAGGACTCTTTCACACGAGCAGATGCTATGCGGGTAATCTGTTGCGTGAAAGAGAGCCAAGCCCCGATCCGGACAGCAGAGACATGGAGCATTAACATGATTGATAATGCTCCGTGCCCCTCTGTGATCTTTTTATGACAAAATCACGGTAACTACCTTATCTCACCGTGATTTTGTAGTACAAAGATCACAGAGAGGCACGGAGCATTATCAATCATGTTAATGCTCCGTGTCTCTGCTGTCCGGAACGGGGCTTTGCTCTATTTCACGCAGCAGATTACCCGCATGGCATCCGCTCGTGTGAAAGATCCCTAAGACATGAGTGGCCGGTTTGGATCAAGTGTGGCAGGTGCTTGAGCACGACTTGCCTCCCACAGCAGTAAGTTCCCCTGCCATAAACAGTCTGTTCCTTACTGACATTATCACACATGGCCCTGCAGGTTCTATACCTTCTCAAGATGTCTGTTCTCCTTCTTCTAGATTTACTTTAGTGTTTTTGTAAATTGAAGTCTCAGAGATAGCAGTTCTCTAGAACTTGAGGCATTGTCTGCAGAGCTTCTATCACACGCCTGTATTGCAGCGCTCCTTAGACTAGACTCCTCTAACTAAATAAGGGATGGACCCGGATCCATCGCTCTGACAACCTGATTGAATGATAAACAAACTTTAACCAAAGAGTTGCCGATGCATTTGCCATTGGACGTGCATAACATAGGAGGAAAAATATTTAACTATAAATCACAACATTGCACCAAATAAGGTTAAGCAGGTTAAGTTATGTAGTAATAGTTAACCCTTTGCAGTGCCCCACTGGGGTACTGTATTAACGTATGTCAACAGATAATGAGATTGCTTCAGCGATTCTGCAAGAACCCACAGGGAAATTGTACATATTTTGGTACAGATTTGCTTGCAGATTTCACTTGTGGGAAAAAAGCTGAGCAGAAAGATGAAAAAAAAAAACCACTATATTCAGTTCCTCTGCCTGCTCACATGCCAATCTCTGTAGAACACAACCTCTTGTGATGGCATCTTGTCCCATGGCCAGAGACAGTGATTGGCTACAGCTGTCACATGTGCCTAGACATCATTAAATGAGGATAAGTTCTACAGAGACATCCAAGGGAGCCAAGGAAGTGTCGGGGAAATTTAGAATATTTTTTATTATTTTTTTTCCATTTAGGACTTCCAAAGGTAATTCACAGCAAAATCTGCAACAATTGGAGTTTGTTGTGGATTTTGACTTCCCCAGTAAACTGAATTGAATAAATCTGCAACAAACTCGCAACAATTCTGTCAGAAACTGTAAAAATCTGCACAGAACATCACTTTCTACACTGAAAATGTATGCAGTGTGTGAATGAGATTCATGCAAATCTCATTCACTAAGCTTATACTTTAATCTGAATCTTAACCCTCTTTTTTTCTGGACAAAAAAATTATCAATTTCAATTCAATATTATATATTTTGTAGTAGATTATATGGGCTATCCATGTATTTAATACTGATGACCTGTCTTCGGGATAGGTCATTAATATCTGAGGGACACACCACCAATCAGCTGTTAGAAGAGATCGCAGAGCTCTGGTGACCACTGAGACCTCTTCCTTGGACAGTGACATCACGTTCATCGGTCACATGGCCTAGGCACAGCTCAGTCCCATTTATGCGAAGAGGTCTGAGCTGCAATACCAAGCACAGCCGCTACACAATGGATGGCACTGTGCTTGGTATGTCATGGCCCCATCAAATAGCTGATCGATGGGGGAGTTGGTAGTTGAACCCCCACCACATTGTGCAGATTAGCATCTATCCGTACACAAAAAAAGCACTCGTAAATCCGCTGTTTTGGTGCATTTGTTGTGTAGATTTTATGTTTATGTTAACAACCCCATTTCAGTCTAGGGGGAAAATTTACACAGCGGTTTAATTTATGCATGGAAGTAAAAAGCAAAGTGTATATGAGAGTTGTCTAATCTCATACACATTGCGGGTACTGCATTACACTGTGTTTTTTTTTTGCACAAAAAACTGCATGAAATCTGCATCATGTGCAGGTGTCCTAATGGTAAAATGATGAGGCATTTAAGGTTTATTTCATGCTGTGAGTGAAGAACATGAATCCTAAAACAAGCATATTTTCTAATGTTCCATTTATGCAGATTTAGACTGAAAATTACCTTAGTTACATATTTCCCAAACAAAACCAGATCATCAGCTTAAATGGAAATCTTCATCTGTGGTCTAATCTTCTTACTGGAGACAGCATACCGTTATTGTTTATGTACAAAGTCATATTGAGGAAAATTGGATTTAAAGTGTTAGAACTGTTAATCTTTAAATCAATAAAAAAAAGACTTCTGACTGATAATCCAGAAGACCAAATAGACCCTGTCAACTGCTCTACTGCCATGTTTTTTTTTTTTTACAAAATTTAGGGTGCATCCACACAAGACCTATTTTGGTGCAGAAAATGTGCAACAAATTAACTACACAATCTGCATAAGTATGTGGATTTTTAGCTGGATTTGGCTGCTAATTGAAAGAAATCCTTAATCTGAACCAAAGGTCAAGTTATGTGCATATTCTTTTGGAGGAATTTTCAGCAGCATATCTGCCACGTGTGGCCACCCCCTATGGTTTGTTTGGTTAATTTCAGACTTTTAAGCTGCCGATCAGTGGGGTGCAGATCCCTAATGATCTGATATTGATGGTCTCCCCTAAAGGTATATAGCGCAAATCGGCACTAATGATGCACATATTTTTTGCGCAATACATACAACTTCACATTTTATCAGGTCTGAGTAGATATTACTAATTGGTACACTAAGTATTGTTGTGACATCACAGCACTATGTCTGTAGTATGTATGTAAGGACAGCAGAGAAACAGTAATTCCTATCACACTACCTAACACCCTGCACTGGAACCTATCAGCTACACTATATCACTATCTGACCTACACTGACTATCACCCAGTAACTATCTGTATTATATATATATATATATATATATATAAGCTATATAACTATCTATCTAATGTAATGTGGAAAGTACAGAGCACAGCAATGACACTACCTAACACCCTGCACTGGAACCTACCAGCTACACTATATCAGGATATAACCTACACTGACTATCTCCCACTATCTGTATTATATATATAAGCTATATAACTATCTATCTAATGTAATGTGGAAAGTACAGAGCACGTCAATGACACTACCTAACACCCTGCACTGGAACCTACCAGCTACACTATATCAGGATATAACCTACACTGACTATCTCCCACTAACTATCTGTATTATATATATAAGCTATATAACTATCTATCTAATGTAATGTGGAAAGTACAGAGCACAGCAATGACACTACCTAACACCCTGCACTGGAACCTACCAGCTACACTATATCAGGATATAACCTACACTGACTATCTCCCACTATCTGTATTATATATATAAGCTATATAACTATCTATCTAATGTAATGTGGAAAGCACAGAGCACAGCAATGACACTACCTAACACCCTGCACTGGAACCTACCAGCTACACTATATCAGGATATAACCTACACTGACTATCTCCCACTATCTGTATTATATATATAAGCTATATAACTATCTATCTAATGTAATGTGGAAAGTACAGAGCACGTCAATGACACTACCTAACACCCTGCACTGGAACCTACCAGCTACACTATATCAGGATATAACCTACACTGACTATCTCCCACTATCTGTATTATATATATAAGCTATATAACTATCTATCTAATGTAATGTGGAAAGCACAGAGCACAGCAATGACACTACCTAACACCCTGCACTGGAACCTACCAGCTACACTATATCAGGATATAACCTACACTGACTATCTCCCACTATCTGTATTATATATATATAAGCTATATAACTATCTATCTAATGTAATGTGGAAAGTACAGAGAACAGCAATGACACTACCTAACACCCTGCACTGGACCCTATCAGCTACACTATATCAGTATATAACCTTCACTGACTATCTCCCACTATCTGTATTATATATATAAGCTATATAACTATCTATCTAATGTAATGTGGAAAGTACAGAGCACAGCAATGACACTACCTAACACCCTGCACAGGAACCTACCAGCTACACTATATCAGGATATAACCTACCCTGACTATCTCCCACTATCTGTATTATATAGATAAGCTACATAACTATCTATCTAATGTAATGTGGAAAGTACAGAGCACAGCAATGACACTACCTAACACCCTGCACTGGAACCTACCAGCTACACTATATCAGGATATAACCTACACTGACTATCTCCCACTATCTGTATTATATATATAAGCTATATAACTATCTATCTAATGTAATGTGGAAAGCACAGAGCATAGCAATGACACTACCTAACACCCTGCACTGGAACCTACCAGCTACACTATATCAGGATATAACCTACACTGACTATCTCCCACTATCTGTATTATATATATAAGCTATATAACTATCTATCTAATGTAGTGTGGAAAGTACAGAGCACAGCAATGACACTACCTAACACCCTGCACTGGAACCTACCAGCTACACTATTTCAGAATATACCCTACACTGACTATCTCCCACTATCTATCTGTATTATATATATATAAGCTATATAACTATCTATCTAATGTAGTGTGGAAAGTACAGAGCACAGCAATGACACTACCTAACACCCTGCACTGGAACCTACCAGATACACTATATCAGGATATAACCTACACTGACTATCTCCCACTATCTGTATTATATATATAAGCTATATAACTATCTATCTAATGTAATGTGGAAAGCACAGAGCACAGCAATGACACTGCCTAACACCCTGCACTGGAACCTTCCAGCTACACTATATCAGTATATATCTACACTGACTATCTCCCACTATCTGTATTATATATATATATATATATATATATATATATATATATATATATATATATATATATATATATATATATATATATATATATAAGCTATATAACTATCTATCTAATGTAATGTGGAAAGCACATAGCACAGCAATGACACTACCTAACACCCTGCACTGGAACCTACCAGCTACACTATATCAGGATATAACCTACACTGACTATCTCCCACTAACTATCTGTATTATATATATAAGCTATATAACTATCTATCTAATGTAATGTGGAAAGCACAGAGCACAGCAATGACACTACCTAACACCCTGCACTGGAACCTACCAGCTACACTATATCAGGATATAACCTACACTGACTATCTCCCACTATCTGTATTATATATATAAGCTATATAACTATCTATCTAATGTAATGTGGAAAGTACAGAGCACAGCAATGACACTACCTAACACCCTGCACTGGAACCTACCAGCTACACTATATCAGGATATAACCTACACTGACTATCTCCCACTATCTGTATTATATATATAAGCTATATAGCTATCTATCTAATGTAATGTGGAAAGTATATAGCACAGCAATGACACTACCTAACACCCTGCACTGGAACCTACCAGCTACACTATATCAGGATATAACCTACACTGACTATCTCCCACTATCTGTAGTATATATATATATAAGCTATATAACTATCTATCTAATGTAATGTGTAAAGTACAGAGCACAGCAATGACACTACCTAACACCCTGCACTGGAACCTACCAGCTACACTATATCAGGATATAACCTACACTGACTATCTCCCACTAACTATCTGTATTATATATATATAAGCTATATAGCTATCTATCTAATGTAATGCGGAAAGCACAGAGCATAGCAATGACACTACCTAACACCCTGCACTGGAACCTACCAGCTACACTATATCAGGATATAACCTACACTGACTATCTCCCACTAACTATCTGTATTATATATATATAAGCTATATAACTATCTATCTAATGTAATGTGGAAAGTACAGAGCACAGCAATGACACTACCTAACACCCTGCATTGGAACCTACCAGCTACACTATATCAGGATATAACCTACACTGACTATCTCCCACTATCTGTATTATATATATAAGCTATATAACTATCTATCTAATGTAATGTGGAAAGTACAGAGATCAGCAATGACACTACCTAACACCCTGCACTGGAACCTATCAGCTACACTATATCAGGATATAACCTACACTGACTATCTCCCACTAACTATCTGTATTATATATATAAGCTATATAACTATCTATCTAATGTAATGTGGAAAGTACAGAGATCAGCAATGACACTACCTAACACCCTGCACTGGAACCTACCAGCTACACTATATCAGGATATAACCTACACTGACTATCTCCCACTATCTGTATTATCTATATAAGCTATATAACTATCTATCTAATGTAATGTGGAAAGTACAGAGCACAGCAATGACACTACCTAACACCCTGCATTGGAACCTACCAGCTACTCTATATCAGGATATAACCTACACTGACTATCTCCCACTAACGATCTGTATTATATATATAAGCTATATAACTATCTATCTAATGTAATGTGGAAAGTACAGAGCACAGCAATGACACTACCTAACACCCTGCACTGGAACCTACCAGCTACACTATATCAGGATATAACCTACACTGACTATCTCTCACTATCTGTATTATATATATAAGCTATATAACTATCTATCTAATGTAATGTGGAAAGTACAGAGCACAGCAATGACACAACCTAACACCCTGCACTGGAACCTACCAGCTACACTATATCAGGATATACCCTACACTGACTATCTCCCACTATCTGTATTATATATATAAGCTATATAACTATCTATCTAATGTAATGTGGAAAGTACAGAGCACAGCAATGACACTACCTAACACCCTGCACTGGAACCTACCAGCTACACTATATCAGGATATAACCTACACTGACTATCTCCCACTAACTATCTGTATTATATATATAAGCTATATAACTATCTATCTAATGTAATGTGGAAAGTATATAGCACAGCAATGACACTACCTAACACCCTGCACTGGAACCTACCAGCTACACTATATCAGGATATACCCTACACTGACTATCTCCCACTATCTGTATTATATATATAAGCTATATAACTATTTATCTAATGTAATGTGGAAAGTACAGAGCACAGCAATGACACTACCTAACACCCTGCACAGGAACCTACCAGCTACACTATATCAGGATATAACCTACACTGACTATCTCCCACTAGCTGTATAATATATATATAAGCTATATAACTATCTATCTAATGTAATGTGGAAAGTACAGAGCACAGCAATGACACTACCTAACACCCTGCACTGGAACCTACCAGCTACACTATATCAGGATATAACCTACACTGACTATCTCCCACTAACTATCTGTATTATATATATAAGCTATATAACTATCTATCTAATGTAATGTGGAAAGCACAGAGCACAGCAATGACACTACCTAACACCCTGCACTGGAACCTACCAGCTACACTATATCAGGATATAACCTACACTGACTATCTCCCACTATCTGTATTATATATATAAGCTATATAACTATCTATCTAATGTAATGTGGAAAGTACAGAGCAAAGCAATGACACTACCTAACACCCTGCACTGGAACCTACCAGCTACACTATATCAGGATATAACCTACACTGACTATCTCCCACTATCTGTCTGTATTATATATAAGCTATATAACTATCTATCTAATGTAATGTGGAAAGTACAGAGCACAGCAATGACACTACCTAACACCCTGCACTGGAACCTACCAGCTACACTATATCAGGATATAACCTACACTGACTATCTCCCACTATCTGTATTATATATATAAGCTATATAACTATCTATCTAATGTAATGTGAAAAGCACAGAGCACAGCAATGACACTACCTAACACCCTGCACTGGAACCTACCAGCTACACTATATCAGGATATAACCTACACTGACTATCTCCCACTATCTGTATTATATATATAAGCTATATAACTATCTATCTAATGTAATGTGGAAAGTACAGAGCACAGCAATGACACTACCTAACACCCTGCACTGGAACCTATCAGCTACACTATATCACTATCTGACCTACACTGACTATCTCCCACTAACTATCTGTATTATATATATATAAGCTATATAACTATCTATCTAATGTAATGTGGAAAGTACAGAGCACAGCAATGACACTACCTAACACCCTGCACTGGAACCTATCAGCTACACTATATCACTATCTGACCTACACTGACTATCACCCAGTAACTATCTGTATTATATATGTATCAGCTAACTATCTAGTGTAATTGGATAAGCAATAGGATCCAGGTGAAAGCACAGAGCACAGCAATGTCACTGCTCTCTCTCTCTCTCAGAACTGCAAAAATACTGCATACAAGGGCTGCTGGGGAGTTTCTTATATAGTAAGGGGTAGGCAACTTTCCTATTGGTTGCTAGGGATGTTGCTAAGCTCAGACAAAGATATTGCAGACTGCTCATTGGCTCACAAGCAAGAAAGGAGGTTACTGATGAAAAAAAAAATCTAGAATATTCAGGATTACGAATATATAGCACTATATTCTACATCTTCGTGAATTCTCGAAGTGCCGATATTCGCGATAAAAATTAGCGATTAGAATATTCGCAATCAACACTAGTCATGATCCTAGTATAATGTGATATCTATAGGTTCTCTAATCCCAACTCTTTGGTTCAACTTTCTCTAGAAACAGGATCCCCTATTACATCAACATGTATTGGTCTGGGAAATTCATTGACACCACCTCCAGGGCAAGCCGGGAAGCCTGTTCCAGGGTACAATGGTAAGCCAATGCACTCCATGTATTGAATGTCTTAATCTGCTTCTATTATATTTAGTATGGCTAATAATTGAGTTCCCTGCTTCAATAACTAATATTACTTGGATTATATCACTCTGGAGAGGATTGGGAAAATGGATTAGACAGGGTTGACTGGTGTATAAATGGTGTAAGCTAGGAGGTGCCTATAAACTATATAAGAAGACACATACGTACAATTCTAACTTAGCCCTCATTCAGATGTACTGTACGTATTAGAAGTCGTCATACTGTATGTCCAGAGTGGTCTCCAAGTCCATTTTCTGTTTAAACATGAGGCAAAGTATTGCATGCCCCGAGTTTCTAGAACCATCAGTCTGTGCAGAAAAGGAATGTGTGAATAGCACAATTTACTTATTACTAATGTGACTGTATGCGGTCTGTAAATTAGGTTTGTGTGAATTAGGCCTTACAATGATCAGCCTTTTCATGACTTTTCATGGGTATTTTTGCTTTTACATTAAGAAGGCACTTTGTTGTTTCTGCCCTCTACTGGAGAGGATTTTGATTACCACCCATAGACTAAATATGCCTGGGCAGTCCACATTTAACTCTCCATGGACATTTCTGAGAATGCCGGGAATTAGCCGGACACAAACTGCAGTGTGCTGTGATTTTTGTCCAGCCTATTTGCCAGGCAGCGGCCGGATCTTTGCCAGACCCAATTGTAGTCAATGGCGTCCGGCAGATAGGCAGCAGTATCCGGCAATGCTGGATCCGGAGAATTCTGGCAGGCTGCTCCAATAGTATCCTCTGCCGCAAATGTGAAACTAGTCCAACTGTTGATTATGTTCAGTAAAGGCCAATTTAAAACATGATTTTTAGGCCAAAATAAGTATAATAAAAAAAAATTTAAAATCCCAAAAGTTCCCATAGCCTTTAATGGGTAAACAAATTAAAGGGGTTTTCTCAAGAAGATAAACCCCTGTCCAAATTCCCTACTAAAATATTTGGATATCATATGTAGAGATGAGCGAATCGAAGTTGACGAAGTGGAATTCGATCAGAATTTCAGGAAAAATTCGATTTTGCATCAGATCCAAATTTCCTCAAGCTTTGTGGTAATGAATCGCATTTTTTCCTAAAATGGCTGCTGCATGTGTTAGGACATGGAACATGGAACTCTGAGAGCGAGGGATCACCCACAATGCCATGCATGCAGCCAATATGCAGCCAGCCCCTGTGATGTCACAGCCCTAGAAATGGCCTCAGCCATCTTGGATTCAGCCATTTTCTAGTGTGCTAAGTGCAGGGGGAGAAGTTAGCAGGCGCTAGGGAAAGTGGTAAAAAAGATTTTAAAATTTTCTTTAGAAGTGTAGGAAATGGATAGGGAGGAATGATTCCACACTATAAAAGGAGAACAAAGAAGGACCTGAGGGGTAATTGCGGTGGATCACAGCGTGCAGTCATAGAGACCAGGCATGAGATATGGCCGGCACATTCAGGCTACGTTTGTATTCAGGCATATTAACTATATTAATTGGTGGCAGAGTGGCCACAGTCTCTCTTCCTCTCTGTTCTCATTGGTGGCGCAGTGGCCACAGTCCCTCCTCCTCCTACTCTCTGTTCTCATTGGTGGTGGAGTGGCCACAGTCCCTCCCCTCCTCCTCCTCTGTTATCATTGGTGATCAGAGGCAGCCGCACACAGTGGGGAGGGAGGGACTCCCTCCTTCTCCACTGTGTCGACTCAGGATCACATGGTGCGTGCCAAAAGCAGCGCATGCCATGTTCTAGCGCGATATGGCGATATAAACAAAATCTCTATCATTGGCCAAATTTATATTGTTTATATCGCATATCGTCTATATCTTATCAATGGGGACAAAATGTAACTGAACAGAATGGAATGCTCCAAAATGCATTCCGTTCCGTTCTCTTACCGGAGAGCAAACCGCAGCATGCTGCAGTTTGCTTTCCATCCTGGGATGCAGAGCAAGACGGATCCGTCATGACCCACAATGCAAGTCAATGGGGACAGAACTTTTTTATCTGACACAATAGAAAACGGATCTGTCCCCCATTGACTTGGAGTTCATGACTGATCCGTCTTGGCTATGTTAAAGATAATACAACCGGATCTGTTCATAACAGATGCAGATGGTTGTATTATCAGTAACTGAAGCGTTTTTGCTGAACCCTGCCGGATCCAGCAAAAATGCTGGTGTGAAAGTAGCCTTAGTGGGGAAAAAAAGGCTTGTTAGCCGTTGTGCGGTGAAGTGACAAAATTACTGCCTTTTTTGGGGTATATTCATTTCCTTTTTATTTATTTATTTTATCTAACAGTATGTCAGACAGAGAAGTCCCAGGCCCTGCACAGGGGAGTGGCAGAGTCCTAAATGTTTCTGGCTCTGGCACAGGTCACAGCAGAGTAAGGGGGCATGGCAGCAGGGGTCACTTCGAAAGGCCTGAGCTCCCCGTGTCATCTAGCGGTCGTGTCTTGACCAGCAACCCAGCGGTGCTTAAATGGTTGACTCGGTCATCCACTTAGTCCCAAGTGACATCAGACATCCCCAGCCAATAGTCGGTGGGTTTGTCTGACACAACCCTTAGTTGGCATGACCCGGGAGCAGGCCCTGTGCCCTCATCTGTCCTCAATCTGTCTCTGTCCTTCTGTCCTTTTCTTTTTTCTCAGCCAGAAAAGTATTATATGCTGTGGGCTCAGCTCCACTATATAGCGAGGACGAGCTACTATAGGACAGTCAGCAGCTACTGCCCAACCAAAATATGGAGCAGACATCCGCCGCTTCCTCCGGTAGGCTGGCTAGTAGTGATGAGGAAAGTGGCATGAGAGCTGGTGTTCGGAGCCTGGCTCAGATACCATTGAGGAGCACATGAGTGACGTGCAGACAGTACACAATGATGATATAGCCTATCGCAATTGGGAGATTCATCATTATTGGGAAAAGAGGGTGACCACTTGCCCGTGAGGCAGCGGCAGAGCCAACAAATCGGTACCGTGGCCAGAAGTCAGCAGGGTGGCTGCAGTGGGAGGTCAGGAACCAAAAGTGCCCGGGGTAGACCACCCACTTTTCAGGAGCCTACCTTCCCTGAAAGTAGTGGTGCAGGAATTCACGGAAGGCAGCAGCATTAGCAGTCAGTCAGTGTGGAGTGTTGGAGGTAAAATCACCAACTAGGCGGTGTGGCAGTTTTTTATTTAAGCCACTAGAGGAGGTGAACATGGCCATATGCTAAATCTGTGGGCGGAAGGTGAAGCACCACGGCCCTGCGTCAACATATGCAGCATCACCATAAAGTGGCCTGGGAGAACCGTGGCTCCGATGTGGTGGTCCAGTCTGCCGCAGCAACCGCTGCATCTCCCAGTGGCACGCACCAGATTTCAGGCAGTCAGAGCTCCACCACCTCAGCCAAAGGGAGCTGTCTGTCCTTCCCATCATCTACCAGTCCTGATGCTTCTGCTCCTCGTCCTCCTACTCCTCGTTAGTCTTTTTGTCAGCAGTCGATCGCCGAAGTGATTGCCAAGAGACAGCAATAAGCGTTAGGTCATCCTATAGCGCAGAAACTGAACGTGCTCCTGGCCAAGTTGCTGGTACTGCAGTCCCTCCCTTTCCAAGTGGTGGACTCTGCAACTTTTAGAGAAATGATGGCTTGTGGAGAGTCCCAAGCCATCATTTTTTTGCAAAAAAGGCAGTACAAGCCTTGCACATATATGTAGAACAGAAGGTGGGCCAATCCTTGAGCCTGTAGGTGTCTGCCAAAGTGCACGGCAGCGCCAACGTGTGGAGCAGTAACTACGGTCATGGACAATACATGTCCTTTACGGCCCACTTGGTGAATGTGGTTCCTGCCCAGCCACACTAGCAACTTGGCCAAATGACGCCGCTTCTGCCTCCATGTTCTCACGCTGTTGGTCCTGCGACAATGTCCACCTCTGCCTCCTCATCCACCACCGTGTCCCCAGCCTCCACTGCAGGGACAATTCACAGTGCTCCTCCAGCATACCACATGTGCACGGCTAGGCAGTGTCACGCTGTTCTACACCTCAATTGCCTGGGCGAACGGAGTCACACAAGGGAGGAACTGCTCCGTGTCCTTCATCAAGAAATCAAATCCTGTCTTTCTACGCGACAACTCAAAATCGGATCCATGGTAACCGTTAACAGGAAGAACATGGTTTCGGTGCTGCATCAAGGAGGGCTGAGCCATGTGTCCTGCATGGTGCATGTGTTCAATCTGGTTTTCAAGCGGTTCCTGAAATCTTCCACAAATCTGCAAGACATCCTAAAAATGGCCAGGAAACTTTGCATGCACTTCAGCCACTCGTACACCGCCAAGCACACCCTCCTTGAGCTGCAACGGCAGAACGGCGTCCCCCAACATTTCCACCCGTTGAAATTCTTGATGATCCAAGCGGCCAGGTGTACTTCCCTGCAGAACTTTGATGTCAGCCAGTGGCAGCTCATGCGTGACACCTGCCATTTCCTCAGGCCCTTTGAAGATGCCACGTTATTTGTCAGTCGCCAGGACTACGGGATGAACAACATCATTCCACTGCTTCATATCCTGGAACAGATGCTGGTAAATCTGGCTGGTCAGGGGACTGGACACATGACACCTACATCTCACGGCCACATGAGCCCTGTGGGAGCTGAACTGGAGGAGGAGGAGGAGGAGGAGAAGGAGGAGGAGGACATTTGAGCACAAGCAATGTGTAGCGAAATGGGTGGTTTTTCTACACAGGTGATAGGAGAGGTGGAGCAGGAGCAGCCGTAGGAGCAAGAGGGAGATGAGGAAAACGAGGCAGTTGACCCAGGCACACCGTGACAGTATGCAGTAGAGATGGAGGCAGGGAGTCCCTCCGAGTGACTAGCGCAAATGGCCCGATCCATGCTCAATTGCTTGGATAGTGACATCCAAACTGTCACCATTCGGCAGAGGGATGACTTCTGGCTCTCCACCTTGTTGGACCCTCTCTACCGGTCCAAAAAGGGGACCTTTTTTTTTTTTTTACACCTCTGAGAGGGAGGACAATCTGAACTACTATAGCGACATCCTATGTAGTCAGTTGGCCGCTGCCTAACTGCGCCATCGTCCATCCTCTCGCAGGTCTGACCGGGGGGCCCTCTGTGCTCTCGTTCCACTGCCATGGCTGCTGTGGCATGGTAGGAGCAGTACCAGCTCCATCAGCAGCAGCTTGAGTCTAGAGTTGCTGATGAGCGGCTTTCTTCACCCCCCTAGAGAAGAAACTACTCACCAGCAGCAGCTAGACCTGGAGCTGAACCTGAACCAGCAGGTGGTGGCATACTTGGACAGCACCCTGCCACCCCACATTGAAGATCCGCTGGACTACTGGGCAGCCAAACTGGATTTGTGGCTGCAACTGGCCGAGTTTGTCCTGGGAAAGCTGTCCTGCCAGGCCAGTAGTGTGGCATCAGAGCAGTTGTTTAGTGCAGCGGTGGCCATATAATTCGCCTGTCCACCCAAAATGTGGAGAGACTGACCTTTTGTGAAGATGAATCAGGCGTGGATCAGCCAGGATTTCCACCCACCAATGCCTGATCCATCAGATTAGATCATCCATGATGCCTCACCTAAACCTTGACAAAAGAGACCGGTTTCTTATGGATTCCTGCCTCAGCTACTATTCTGATGCTGCCACCCACCTGATGCCAAACATCTGATGCCAAGTGATCCTTCTTACACCCACCACCGTTAGTGGGTACTAACCTCCACACTATGTTACCTTGCCACTCTGTGGTCTCCCCATGCTGCTGCCAACTCACAAAACTGTACCTGGGCCACTCTGTGGCCTCCTTATGCTGCTGCTGCCATCTCCACGCTCTGTCATTGTGCAACTATGTGGTTTCTTCATGCTGCTGCCACTTCACCACTCTGTGGTCTACTCATGCTGCTGCCAAATCACTATTCTGTGGCCTCCTCATGCTGCTGCCACTTCACCACTATGTCACTGGGCCACTCTGTGGTCACCTCATGCTGCTGCCACTTCACCACTCTGTGGTCACCTCATGCTGCTGCCACTTCACCACTCTGTGGTCACCTCATGCTGCTGCCACTTCACCACTCTGTGGTCACCTCATGCTGCTGCCACTTCACCACTCTGTGGTCTCCTCATGCTGCTGCCACTTCACCACTCTGTGGTCTCCTTATGCTGCTGCCACTTCACCACTCTGTGGTCTCCTTATGCTGCTGCCACATCACCACTCTGTGGTCTCCTTATGCTGCTGCCACATCACCACTCTGCGATCTCCTCATGCTGCTGCAACATCACTACTCTGTCGTCTCCTCATGTTGCTGCTACCTCACTACTATGTCACTGGGCCACTCTGTGGTTTTCTCATGCTGTTCCTACCCTCCCCACTCTGTGACTGGTCCACTAGTGTCCCTGTTTGGCCTTGTTGACATCATCATTTATTTGACCCTTCTTCTGATCTGTCAGAAGGAAGGAAAAATGAGATGCAAAATGGATCCTGTCTATGAAGCAGGCTTATGATTTGGTAGCCAAAAGCAGGAATGAGTACAAAACACAGAAGACATGCAAATATTCCATTCACGTGTCATTTCTGTTTTGGATTCACTCCTGTTTTTTTTTTTGGCTTTACTTATACTGATGGATTACTGACCAAAAGCTGAACGAGTGAAGGCGGATGCTCAACAGACGGGATTGGTTTTTTGAGGGTTACTGTTCTGATGGATCAGGGGAAGGGCAAAATAATTAGTGACATCAACACAAACTTACTGCTGACACCCTTCCAACTCTGTCGGGGGGCTCTACTTGTATAAGCGTTTAATAGAATAGGTTCTGTCGAAATCTATGTGGAATCAGCTGGCGACGGTGTAAAAGGAGTGCGCTCTTTCACATTATAGTAGGATCTTGGGCCTCTTTGTCGGGTTGTAATAATTCAATTAAGAATTATTAATTATGGTCATAAAAATAATTAACCATAAAAAAATAAATTTTATAAAATTTGTCATAAATTCTTAAAATCATGACCTGGTGAATTGTAGACAACCAAATTGATACAATTCACATCTGAGTCCGACTATTTCCTCAGATAAATAAGTTCTTTTTGACGTGAGATGACGTTAATGATAAAACATGTAGTTCTGCATTATACAATAATACACAGGTTTATAAAAATATGCAGATTTATTGGTTACAAGATTATAAACATATATAAGTAGATAAACACAATGATACATGCAAATGAATATATATAGCATTATAAGCTTAACAATACATGTGAGTGGAAATAACTTGTCACATTATAACCAAGCTATTATTAGGTTAGGATATCAAATAGGAACATAATTTATATATTACCTCTGTTCAGAGAAAGCCTCATGATATCAGGATGGGCCTGTCTAATCCTAGACATCAATATGGAATGCTAAATACATTCCACCCCCCTCTAACCAACTACACGTCACATGACTTCAGGCATGGGCAAATCCATTCAAGGATATAACTTAGAAGAGATAACTGTATCCTTCCGCCCCATCCTGGACTATTTTCACACATATGACTTTGGTAAGACTATTAAGACAAATGACAGGGATATAGGATCTTTGCTAGATCATATCTTAAATGGAAAGGACTTGAAATAAGTCTTTCCTGTGGGAATCCATCACTTAGCTTGGCGAAGAATGTTCTATCAATATATATATATATATATATATATATATATATATATATATATATATCTAAGCAATTATTTAATGCTTTGCTAGATTATGAGTCTTGATTCTTCTGCAGGTAGAATGAAGCCTCACAATATCCTAAAACTACATCTCAATATGGAGATGATCAATTAATTAATGTATTTATTCGCCAATCCTAGATGGTATAATGTCACCCACACTATCAAATTAGTCTTAATAAAATGAAATATCATTTTCTGTGTCTCTTACCAAGTCCTAGTAAAAATCTCACTTCTGCTCCTAGGAAAGCTGGATGGTCCATCATAGCACATCTCCTTATGGCTTTCATCTTGATGGACCCCTCTAAAGAGCTTAACTTCTCTTTCCTCTCTTTCTTGTGTGTGTGTTCCTTTTCTCTGTCCTTTTTCTCCCCCCTGTGTATGGTTTATGAACACAAACTAATCAGTTAGACACACCTTCCTAGTTTGGAAGTTTCCAATCATAATCGGATGGGCGTGACTATTGATAAGAAATGACATCATAACCTTACCCAGAATTCACTTTTGCTACTGTTGTAATGTCACCTACTCATACCTAGGTGGCACTGCTGTGTAGGCTATTTGCATCATAGTATAAAGGGTTAACTTCTGTAAGTCTGAATAAAGGTATAATATACAATTGACCTTAAAAGCTTTAATTCAAGGCTATAGGGATTAGATTTGACACTTGTAGCAATTAGAGACAGACCTCTAGGCGTCTCTCTGGATGTTTATCACACTGTATGATGGATCATAAATAACTTGAATCTCCTTGTTTTCTCACAGAGATAACAGTATCTCCTGTTACACCAAAGAGGTGAATAATTGTTACAAAACACACATCTTCACAGACACTCTTTTAGAGACAAAAATTCTCCTAATGAGAAATATATATAATATACTGGATACATGTTGTCTTCATAACATATAACAGTATAATATATATTATATGTTCTACTGATTGTCTTATGCTAAGGACTAAGGCTCATTAAATGAATACATGAATACTATATATTTGCTTCATTGATAAATGCCTAATTGTATAGGTAATTATCACCAGCTGCATAGAGCTTATCTTTACCTCCCGTCATAAATTTATCAGTAGACGAGGAGGATTCTTCTCAGACTGGTACACTCATGAGAAGAATAACACTAAAGAGCAGAAACCTTCGTGTGACCTTACTTTGGCCTTCTCAAGACATACAAAATTGTAACTATTGTTGAGCATGGCTCTTAAAGGTAATGAACATTCATCTTGACTAAAATAAATTGGATATCAATGCATTTACCTATGAAAAGGCACGACATCTTCATAGTTCTTTATACCTGGCGCTAACATTGACCTGTAAGGCTGAGTTCACACAAGTTATTTGGTCAGTTTTTAGTGAATAAGTGAAGTGTGCAGTGATTCTAAGACTGACACCTGTCATGTGCGTGTCATACTGACTCAAAGTATTGCTTCGCTTCCACAGCAGACTCCCTATGCGTGTTACTGCAAGGCACAGTGTTCTACACCACTATAGAGGATTTCTGCAGCCAGGAAATAGCAGTTTTTTTACGCAATTTGCCCCAAATAAATTTGTTTTGAATCTTTTGCCGAATTTAATTTTGGAGAAATTTTGCTAATTTCTAATTATATGCTTAGGAACCCCCTGTTTGAGCCAGAGTGGAGAGCCACCCTGTATGCTCCAGCAGGCTCTAGCTAGTGATGATCGAGCCTCCTCGGCCGAACACCTGTTCGGCTTGAGCATCTCTATGCTCGGCACATGGCGGTTTTTGGCCGAATACTGCATGTGCTCGAGCACAATGCGCAAGTCTACGCCCCGCACGTTTCTTGGCTGCTGCACAGCCAATAAAAGTGCAGGTAAGTACGGCCCTCACTGTAATGTTTGGCTCATTCTTAGTCAGGGAGAGCTATGCCGAGGAAGGGACAGACAGTGTAGGGAGTGATTTAAGAATATTATTACCACCAGAACTTTCCAGAGACCCAAAAGTCATTTTAAAGACTTTTGTGTGTGGCAGCAGCAATCTATATTTTTAGCGCAACCTGCGCTAAATAGCTAAAACTTTACAGACCCAAAAGTCCTTCTGAAGACTATTGTGTGTGGCAGCAATATCTATTTTTAGCGCATCCTGCGCTAAATAGCGTACAACAGTTAGGCCGTTGCAGACAGTGACATTAGCTGCGCCACATCTCCAGTGTAAAGTGTGCGCATCCAAAAAAATCTGACATCCAGTGTACTTTTTCCGTAGACTGTGTCCGCTGCGGACAGTGACATTAGCTGCGCCACATCTGCAGTGTAACGTGTGCGCTTCTAAAATGTATCTGTGACATACAGTGTACTTTTTCCGTAGACGGTGTCCGCTTCTGACAGTGACATTACCAGGGCCACATATGCAATGTAACATGTGCGCTTTAACAATTTGTACTTTTTTGCGTAGACGATGCGGACAGTGACGTTACCGGTGGTACGTCTCCTATATAATGTTTCCTCATCCCAAATACCTGTGACATTACCTGTAATTTTTCATTAGCTGCTGGTGACAGCATTGACATTATCTGCAGGATATCTCCTCTGTGACGTTGCCACATCCCAAATACCTTTTTAAATTTGTTTGAGCAAACACTAAATCCTAAACTACTGTACGTGTTGCAGACTATATATAATATAAACCATTTTAATATGAAGAAGGCGAGTAGTAAGGGACAGGCAGTGGCCGTGAAGCTGGCCAATCCCCTGTCGAAGGCGCAGGCCCGGATGCCTCCCGCCCTGCACCTGGACCTTCGCAAGCACCATCAGCGACCACATCCACTTCCGTTTCCCAGCGCAGCGTACAAATGTCCTTACCCCAGGCATTTGAACACAAGCACAAATACTCAGCCACCCACCCTCAGGCCATAGCACTAAATGCGCAGCTTTCCAAATTACTGGCCCTGAAAATGTAGCCATTTAGGCTTGTGGACACTGAGGCCTTCCACAGCCTCATGTCGGTGGCCGTCCCGCGTTACGCAGTCCCCAGCCGCCACTATTTTGCAAGGTGTACTGTGCCCGCCTTACACCAACATGTGTCCCGTAACATCACACGTGTCCTGGAGCAGGAGACGGTTGCCTCCACTACAGAGGGTAGTACCCATGGAAGTTTAATTCTGTTCTGCGTGGGTGGGCAGAAGAAGAGGATGAGGAAATTGAGAGTGATCCTCTTGATGCGCGGCCTAGTGTCACAAGGAGGGAAAAATTTTGGAAGATGGTGAAGGAGTACATTGCAGACTGTGCCTTACAACTACTGGGTGTCCAAGCTGGACACTTGGCACGAACTGGCGCTCTACACCTTGAAGGTGCTGGCCTGCCTTGCCGCCACCATTTTGTCTAAGCGGGTATTTAGGTAACTGAAAATGCTGACAGGTGGACTCTTATAAAAATGAACAAGGCCTGGATTGACCATGACTTCTCGACTCCACCAGAGGAAAGCTGATTAACACAGAGCGTCAGGTCACCAGCAGGCCCTCGCATATAATTTTTTACAGGGTCAGCTCACCAGCAGGCCCTCACCTACAATTTTTTTACAGGGTCAGGTCACCTGCAGGCCCATGCATATAATATTTTCCTGGGTCAGCAAGCAGTGTTTTGGTGTCCGCCTCCAAAGCGAAATTGAACGGAGGTAAACTGAGGCAAACTGATGCATTCTGAGCGAATCCTTTTCCATTCAGAATGCATTAGGGCAAAACTGATCTGTTTTGGACCGCTTGTGAGAGCCCTGAATGGATCTCGCAAACGGAAAGCCAAAATACCAGTGTGAAAGTAGACGAACACCGCCGGATCGCCGATCGTCATCGTTTCTGATCGGAACTACAACGGTTTCGGATCATCTTCGAACCTCGGACTTTTGTTTATGATTAATGAAAGCATTCTTGGCAAATGCTTTTGCTATGGTTCGTCTTGCGCCGGTCCAAAAATTTCACCTCTAGCGGCACTATACGGATGCCCCCGGCCGTCCCTCTTAATCATGGCCCCAGTTCCGAAAACCAACAAAATAGAACAGGAGTCTTAGTCCATTATTCCTAGCTGAAGTATTCAGACGACCAGGCCTGCTTTAAACACTAAGTTTTTTCAATGCTCAGCTAAACAGCCGTCACTCTCCCATAATTTTTTTAATGGTCAGCTCAGCAGCAGACCCTCAACTATAATATTTTAGAGGGTCAGCTCACCTGCAGGCCCTCGCCTACAATCTTTTACAGGGTAAGCTCACCTGCAGGCTGTCACCTAATTATACCTAATAGGTAATTTGCGCGTATGCTGTCTTGCTTGGAAGTGGTAGCCGTAGCTGTTTCTCAGACTCCCTCTCCGAAATCAAACCCTGATTCCCCATTACCCATGGTCACCGTGGTTCGCGCTGAAAATAACATCGAAAGTTGATAGGGCAGACATCCGAATGGATCGTCGCTGTCACTGGGATGTGCGATCGTCCCCAGGTTATTTAGGGTCACCAAAGTGGCAGCAGGCACTCGCCCATAATGTTTTAGATGGTCAGTTCAGCAGGCCCATGCTCCAAATGTTTTTGAGGGTCACCAGCAGGCCATCAATCATAATTTTTCAAGGCTGTGTATGATGCCCTCCTTTGTGTAACAAAGGGTCTATTTGAGTGCCGGTTTCTTGTAATTTTTGGGAGCCCTTTCACTTAGTACATAGGCTTTATGAGTGTAGGAGTCCTACTACATGAACAATTGTACCACAATGTGAATGAGGCCCTCCTTTATGTGATATACTGGTTGCGTCGGAGTGCCTCTTCATTGTAGTTTTTGGCAGCACTTGCACTTTTCTATACAAGTAAATATACAGGAAAGAATGTTTCCTAACAATTTTTCCTCTAAAATGTATTTTATCTTCGGTTTTGTGCGTATTATTGTCAGTCTGTAAAAGTGGCGTACTACTTGGACAACATCGTTCCCAGCAGCTCCCTGAGAGTCCAAGATGCATCCAGACATTCTCCCCATGCTGTTTCTGAACTATGTCGGTGGTGGTTCCATAAAT
This sequence comes from Bufo gargarizans, assembly GCF_014858855.1. Taxonomy (NCBI): domain Eukaryota; kingdom Metazoa; phylum Chordata; class Amphibia; order Anura; family Bufonidae; genus Bufo; species Bufo gargarizans. Next base: position 328,744,530 of record NC_058081.1, on the reverse strand, counting down.
TTCAGATTTTTTCCTATGAACCAGGCACCCTCCCCTCTTCAGAGCACGGAGTGCCTGGTTTAATGCTCGGGTTCTCCCATTGACTTCCATTGTGCTCAGGTGCTTGGTAGAGCACCCGAGCATCCCTATGTGTTCAGCCCGAGCACTATGGTGCTCGATCAACACTAGCTCTAGCCATCTGAGGATTACATGGATGGAAATTAATTTGCTCTGCGGAGGGAATCTGATGTTGGTCTACATGGGAGTCAACCAGATAATTAGGTGCTTGTATAACATGATTTTGGGAAATCCTACAGCACGAGAGACTGCTATGTCCAGTAGAGTGCAGACCCCCCAATAGGATGCCTCCATACTCTAACAGAGCATATGGAAACATGTCCTATTAGAAGAACCACTTTAAAGGGAACCTGTCACCTCAAAAATGCATCTACAACCACCAGCAGTACCTCATAGTAGCCCCCAGTCTGATAATAATCATATGTTTCATCCTGTAGTCCGATGCTGCATAATCTAAAAAAAATGCAGTTTTATTCTACATCAGCACCATTTTGCCGGTCAGCTTGAAGTCAAGGGAGCAGCGGCTTCCTTGCTTCAAGGCAAGGTAACCACACCTCCTAACTGTTCTTTCTTGCCTGTGGGTGACAGCTTGCAGTTCGGCCGCGATTGCCAAAGTCTCACACATGCGCGGTGCGCCGCTGAAAACCAGCTAACAGCGGTAGCAGGAGATGGAATCACGCACGAGTGCAGGGTGCACCGCACATGTGCAAGACTTTGGTAATGCTGGTGGGTGTACAGGGCCGGCCTTTGGGGTGTGCGGGCTGTGCGGCCGCACAGGGCGCCATAGCAACAGGGGCGCCGGGCGGCCGACAGCTCGCAGTGTAATATGCGGCAGGCGGGGCGGCACTTGTGTTCTCTCTCGGGGCGGGCCCCCAGCCGCCTCCCCTGTTTGACCTGTTTCCCCTCCCCTGTGTCAGTGGCGGATCCAGGGGGGGCAACGGGGCAATTGGGGCGCCTGAACACCTAAGGCCGGCCCTGTGGGTGTAGATGCATTTTTGAGGTGACAGGTTCCCTTAAAATATAATAAATGAATGTAAGCCTGCACCTTGTGTACTTGCCTAATAATGGTCATCTTTCATAAGAAGTGACCCTCTTCTGTGCTAAGCACTATCACTACCATTATCTCTGACTCTTAGAAAGGTTGTCTTTTATTCAATAAAGGGCCTGTGGAGAAACATTGCCTCAGCTTCAAAGAATAAAGAGCATGAAAGTAAAATCTGCCTTTTACCATTTCTACTTCCTATATTAGAACAGAAGCGAGACGTGTCTGAGTCTTTTATCTGTAAACACTTCTGTCTCTTTCATGCCATATTTCTTCCTGGGGAAGTTTTAGAAAGTGTTGAGCATATACAGAAGGTGCTGTTCACAGCTTTGAAGTTATTTGATATGCAGAACCTCTATTATCTGCACCAAGATAATCTGAAAGCTGTGAATCACACATATTGAGCGTGAAAGTGAGCTGTAATGTCAAGGCTCCCGAAATGTAAGTTATATCATTTTAGATAAGACAAGGCCTAAATCCTTCCTGCAGGCCATGCAGACTGACTTAAGAAAAAAAAGAATTACAGCTGAAGCCATACGTTTCCATACACCTTTAGCCACATTTATTCAAACTCCGTTTTTCACAGTTCTTGACATGTAATCCTAGTGCATATTCCCTCTCTTAGGTCAGTTAGGATCACTATTATATTTCAAGAATATGACTTGTCAGAATAATACTAGAGATAATGATTTATTTCAGCTTTTATTTCTTTCATCGCATTCCCAGTGTCTCAGAAGTTTACATACAAATTGGTTTGTATTTGCTAGCGTTGCCTTTAAATTGCCTTTAACCCCTTAAGGACATAGGACGTAACGGCTTAAAATCGTAATTCCGGAGCCGTGGGGGTTAATCGGAACGGGATTTCGGCTGAAATCATTCAGCCGGCATCCCTTAACAACGCAGGGGGGGGGGTCATTTGACCCCCCTGTATCGGCGATCGCAGAAAACCGCAGGTCAATTCAGACCTGCGGTTTTCTGCGTTTCCAGTCCATTCGGGTGTCCTGTGACCCGATGAACCGGAAAAAGACTGCGATCGGTGGCGTAATTATACACCACCAATCGCAGTCCGAGGATTTGGAGAGGCGGTGCTGGCCCTGGTGCTGAACACTGCTGTCCAGGGTGCTGATTGGTGCAGGGGAGAGAGGCGCGAGATTCAAACTTCCTGCGCTCCTCTCTCCCCTCCTCTTCCTGTCCAGCACCCTGACCGTGCAGCATCGTTTAGCACCAGCTCCTGTGTCCCCCTAATCGGCATCCATCACCCTCCTGCACCCATCGCCACCCAGGTAGGTTAGGGTCAGTGAGGGAGAGGCACCGTTAGGCAGGGAAAGAAGGGAAAAGTAAGTTAGGAAAAAATAAATAAAAAGTACTTTTATTCCAAACTTCCATCTATCCATCTAACCCTAACCCAGACCCCCCCCCCCCCCGCCACACTGTACAGTATGGTCATGACACGTCACCGGTTTGAGGCCATCCGGAAATGTCTGCATTATTCCGATAATGCAGCATGTCCACCCCGAGGTGATCCTGCCTATGACCGGCTGTATAAGATACGGCCGGTCATCGATCACTTTGGGGCCACATTTTAGCAGGCCTACGTACCTGGAAGGGAGGTCGCGGTTGATGAGTCTCTCGTTGCGTTCAAGGGGAGACTCAGTTTCCGCCAATATATTCCCACAAAGCGGGCGAGGTATGGCGTGAAGCTATACAAAATTTGTGAGAGTACCTCAGGGTACACTTACAAATTTTGTGTGTACGAGGGGCGAGATTCCCGTATTCAACCCCCAGAATGTCCCCCCACTCTGGGTGTTAGCGGGAAACTCGTGTGGGACCTTATGTACCCACTGCTGGATAGTGGTTACCACTTGTACGTGGATAACTTTTATACCAGCATTCCCTTGTTCAGGTCCCTTGCCGCCAGATCCACGTTCGCTTGTGGGACCGTGCGGAAAAATCAACGCGGCCTCCCTGCCTACCCCCTCCAGGTACCTATCCCCAGGGGTGAGACCCGTGCACTTACCAGTGGAAACCTGTTGCTGGTCAGGTATAAGGACAAGAGGGATGTCCTTATGCTGTCCACAATCCACGGTAACAGCACCACCCCAGTCCCTGTGCGAGGTACCGTGGCAACGGTCCTCAAGCCCGATTGTATCGTCGACTACAATCGGTATATGGGAGGAGTTGATCTCTCTGATCAAGTCCTCAAGCCATATAACGCCATGCTCAAAACCCGGGCATGGTACAAAAAAGTTGCGGTCTACTTGGTGCAGGTTGCCATGTACAACTCTTTTGTACTATCCCGAAGCGCTGGCAGCACAGGGACATTCCTCCAATTCTATGAAGCAGTCCTCAAGGACCTGATCTTTTCGGACCGGGAAAGAGCAGGCTGGAGTACCTCGGGAACTGGAGGCGTCCGGATCGTCCCTGGCCAACACTTTCCAGGTGTGGTCCCCCATACTGGAAAGAAGGGACGAACCCAAAAAAAGTGCAGAGTGTGTCACAAGAGGGGGATACGGAAGGACACCACTACTCAATGTGACACGTGCCCCAATCATCCGGGCCTCTGCATTATCGATTGCTTCAGGGAGTATCACACTTCCATGGAGTACAAAATTTTTATTATCCCCAACAGTTCACTAGAGAACATAAAACACTATGGCTCTCAGACTTTGGAGACACGAAAACAATTTTTCTTTCCCCAAAAAATATTAGTTTTAGTGCAGGCATCCTCAAACTGCGGCCCTCCAGATGTTGTAAAACTATAACTCCCAGCATGCCCAGACAACCTACAGCCATCATCAGGGCATGGTGGGAATTGTAGTTTTACAACATCTGGAGGGCCGCAGTTTTAGGATGCCTGCTTAGTGTCTCCAAAGTCTGAGAGCCATACATATTGGGCATCGTCGCATGCGTAAAAGTCGTCGCTATAAAAATAACTTTTGACCAAACGCCTCGGATGAACGATGTTAAAAATATAAAATAAAAACGGTGCCAAAACACCTATTTTTGGGCAAAATTTCAATTTCAATCCATTTTGCCGGTAATAAAGCAAGGGTTAACAGCCAAACAAAACTAAATATTTATTGCCCCGATTCTGTAGTTTGCAGAAACACCCCATATGTGGTCGTAAATGGCTATATAGCCGCACGGCAGGGCATAGAACGAAGGGAACTCCATACGGTTTCTGGAAGGCAGATTTTGATGGACAGTTTTTTTTTTTTTTACACCATGTCCCATTAGAAGCCCCCCCTGATGTAGCCTAGACTAGAAACTCCAAAAAAGTGACCCCATCTAAGAAACTACACCCCTCAAGGTATTCAAAAGTTACTATGTTAACCCTTTAGGTGTTCCACAAAACTAAATAGGGTATGTAGAAACAATTTTAGAATTTAATTTTTTTGTTACATTGCCTCAAAAAAAAGTAATATAGAGCAACCAAAAATCAAATTTACCCCAAAAATAGTCCCAAAACAACAACCACCTTATCCCGTAGTTTCCTATATGGGGTCACTTTTATGGAGTTTCTACTCTAGGGGTGCATCAGGGGGCTTGAAAGGGTACATGTTGTAAATAAACCAGTCCAGCAAAATCTGCCTTCCAAAAACCATATGGCGTTCCCCTTCTTCTATGTCCTGCCGTTTAGTCAAATAGTAGTTTACCACCACATATGGGGTGTTTCTGCAAACTACAGAATCAGGGCAACCCATTTTGAGTGTTGTTTGGCAGTTAACCCTTGTTTTACTCCTGGAAAAAATTGATTATATTGGAAAATTTTCCAAAAAATAGAAATTTCAAAATTGTTTCTCCATCTGCCATTAACTCTTGTGGAACTCCTAAAGGGTTAACAAAGTTTGTAAACCCAGTTTTGAATACCTTGAGGGGTGTAGTTTCTAGAATGGGGTGGTTGGGAGGTTTCTATTATCTAAGCCTCACAATATGACTTCAAACCTGAACTGGTCCATAAAAAGTGGGATTTTGAAGATTTCTCAAACATTTCTAAATTTGCTTCTAAACTTCTAAGCCTTGTAACATCCCCAAAAAATAAAATATAATTCCCAAAATGCTACAAACATGAAGTAGACATATGGGGAATGTAAAGTCATCACAATTTTTGGGGGTATTACTATGTATTACAGAAGTAGAGAAACTGAAACTTTGAAATTTGCTAATTTTTCAACATTTTTGGTAAAAAATTGATTTTTTTATGCAAAATTAACTTTTTTGACCCAATTTTAGCAGTGTCATGAAGTACAATATGTGACGAAAAAACAATCTCAGAACGGCCTGGGTAAGTCAAAGCATTTTAAAGTTATGAGCACTTAAAGTGACACTGGTCAGATGTGCAAAAAATGGCCTGGTCCTTAAGGTGAAAATGAGCCTGGTCCTTAAGGGGTTAAATTAACTTCATAGATGCCAGCTGTCCTGAATTTGCAGGTACTGTCCCTAATTTTCAGAGACAGTCCTGGCAAATTCAGGTTGTTCTGTGCCAAAATGTTTTTTTTTGTGTTACCCCCACCCATAAACTGGCAATCCCAGTGTTTTGGGCATTCCCACGGTAAGACTTGCATGACTCCAATTTACCATCTTCAATGTTGGTAACTATATAACTTGGGTCAGATGTTTTGGTCAGCCTTGCACAAGCCTCTCACAATAAGTTGCTGGAATTTTGGCCCGTTCCTCTAGGAAGAACTGGTGTAACAGAGTCAGGTTTGTAGGCCTCCTTGCTCTCACATAGTTATGCATTTAAAGACTCATGCTAGAATTAAATGTCAGGACTTGTGAAAAACTGAGTCTTAATAAATGTGCCTAAGGTGTATGGAAACTTGTGGCTTCTGCTGTATAAGAAGGAGATGGACTGATAATGAACAACTTGTGTTTGGCCAGGAATGAACAGTACTCGTGTGTGTGTGTGTGTGTGTGTGTCACATAGTGAAAACTACATGGGCTTCTGCAATGGAGTAACTCGGATTTTTTTTTTTATTAATTTCATCCAAGTTTCTGGTAGTACAAGATGTAATGCACTGATAGTGGCCATGTTTGTATAATTCATGTTGCTATGCAATTGTGGTTGAAAAACTACTGCACGACACCCAGGGGTCCCAAACCTACCCCTAACATTCTTTTAATTTTGCATGCCAAGCCACGTATGGATGCATAGGTTCAGTGGTTTGCTTAGGTTGGGACAGGTAGCTTTTTTTGTGCCTGTTGTGCAGCTTAAAATACGTTCGTGTTCGTGGGATCTTAAAGCTCTGAACCCGGACATATCCCCTTTTTCACCCAGACAGCCCCTCTGAGATGAGCATCGGAGCATTTCATGCTCCACTGCTCTCCCTTGCCCTACGCTGTATCACACAGGGGAAGGGCTTTTTTGTTTACATTTTTCCCCTGCTAGGCGGAGGCTTTCACCTAGCAGTGTTGTTGTTGACATCATCAGCACTAATGGGCGGGCTTTAGCGCTGCTGTAGCCTGTTTTACGTGACCGGATCTGCAGAAAAAGCCCGCGCCCTGCACGATGCAGGGCAAGGGAGAGCATCGGAGCATGAAATGCTCCAATTCCCATCTCAGGGGGGCTGCCTGTGTGAAGAAGGGGATATGTGGTTGGGTTCAGAGCTTTAAGATCCCATGCACATGAATGTATTCGTGGTCTGCATGCAAACCAAATTTTTTGTGGATCGGATGCAGACCCATTAATTTCAATGTTGCCACAAAAATGCAGACAACACACCGAGTCCTGTCTGCATCTGTATGTCTGTTCTTCTCCTATTCTTGTCAGTTTTGCAGGCAAGAATAGGCACTTAACATAGAGCAGGACATGCAGAATGGGAAATTGCGGGGTGCACATGGCCGGTGTCCATGTTTTGTGGATCCGCAATTTGTGAACCGCCAAACGGATACGGTCGTGTGTATGGGACCTAAGGCCTAGTTCAGTTTTGGTGCTGTTTTTAATGCATTTTCTTTTGCCAGAACTGGACTGAATCTTGAAACTAAGGAGAACATGGCTCTGTGATCTAACCTTACTTTGGGGGAAAGGCATACTTGATCTCATAAGAAGGGATCTGAACCGGTCCAAGGCTCTAAATAAAGAGCGTCTACATGGCATAATACAGTAATACAAAATCTATAATTCTTCTTTAGGATTTATTCATGATCTTGATTAGAAGGGAAAAGGTATGTTACAAAAGAAAATACTTTTTGAGTGCTTCACTAAATAGTTGGAGAGTCAGAGGCTGAAGGCTAATTCTGTGTGGCAGGTGTGATGGTACCTATCAATGTAAAGGGGCACTGCGCAATTCTTCTTTTCCCCTGCACTAGCCAATTCGCCCATTAATCCTAGCAGCAGAAGCCCCATTAATCAGCTCATAGACCATAAAGGGGGTTTTAACTTTTGGAAAATAAATGTTAGATCGGACTGGGTACACTCAAGACCATAGAGGTCCCAGAATTATAAGTGTATTGTATTTGTAGATATCCCTTTTATGTGTCATCAATATCTTTGTATGCATGTTTGAGAGACCCTATTAGTATATATATGGTTATGTGTGTAAAAATAGATTATATAGTTGTATAATATGAATGGCCGATATCGAGCAAAAACTCATGCTCTGTTACTAAGAGAGTCAACATGATCCCTTCTTGCACCCTTACAATCCATCTAAAGTTAAAGTTCAATGCTTTACCTTACTGACTGGTGGGGATGCTTATGATGTGCTAGCACCCTCTAGTGGTGAGCATGCTTCATTAAGACTATACAGTATAACCACATATGCTGCAAATATAATACAATAAAAGTAAATCTAAAGGTGTAAAAATGTGTATCACCAAGTTTGTTCATCTGATACTTAGGCCTGTTTTCATAAATGTTTTCTTAAATGTGCTACAATCAGCTTCCCAATCTTTTTGCCTAAAAGCAAATTAGGAATAAGTTTACTTTCACACAGGGCAAAACAACCTGTTGGCAGAGATTTGCATGTGGCCCATAATGCTGTTCTACGCAGCCCCCAACCTAGGCCTTGGCAGATACATGTGTTGCACCCCGGTTCCTTCTGGTTCCATTCTTCTCAGAGAAAAAGCAATGAAGATGAATGTTCTGCAGTTTTCACAGTAGCATTCTCTTTTAGAGTGTGCAGATTGTGTGGTACTGTGCCGCTCAAGGCATATCATAGTTTATAAATGTAAAAACACAAAATGCAATCGCACACTGCAACCAGCACTCTGCCCTGCCTTTATGCTGGATGTTGAATAAGGCATTGGTGTACATTTTGGCCAAAGCGTAATAAGCCACTCACCACGTCAAGGTCGCCTTCATGAGTGGTCCCTAACACTAGTTCCTACCTTTTATGGGCCATGACAGCCACATAAAGTCCAGGGAGCGCAGGTACAGCATGCACGCCAAGCACACTCTGCTTTTAACCCCGTCCGGTGCCATTACGGCTTTCATCGGATCCAGGGATGCAAGTACTCACATGCATGCTGAGCCCACTTTATACTTCTCCTGGAGCCTAATGGCTACTGGTAGGTGCTGTATAAGCAGATTCAGTTTCATACTGACTTTAAAACCAGCCTCCAAGGGGGCAGATTAACTGGCTGGTTTTACAGTCAGTATAAAACTGAGTCTGCTTATACAGCACCTACCAGTAGCCATTAGGCTCCAGGAGAAGTATAAAGTGGGCTCAGCATGCATGTGAGTACTTGCATCCCTGGATCCAATGAAAGCCGTAATGGCACCGGACGGGGTTAAAAGCAGAGTGTGCTTGGCGTGCATGCTGTACCTGCGCTCCCTGGACTTTATGTGGCTGTCATGGCCCATAAAAGGTAGGAACTAGTGTTAGGGACCACTCATGAAGGCGACCTTGACGTGGTGAGTGGCTTATTACGCTTTGGCCAAAATGTACACCAATGCCTTGTTCAACATCCAGCATAAAGGCAGGGCAGAGTGCTGGTTGCAGTGTGTGATTGCATTTTGTGTTTTTACATTTATATCTCTCTTTCGCCACAGCAATCTGCACCTGCTAGGGGTTGTGCGGGCTGAAATTTTCCATATAATAGTTTATGCCTTTTGCACTCGTCACTTCTTTTAATAGAAGCCAGAATTTTTTCAAAGATGCATGTGCTAAGCTTCCTTCAGCTCCTCCTATACAACCTCAACCCCTCAGTGTGGCTAGCTACAGCATGCCCTGTCTAGGCCTTAAGGTGGTGCACCCTATTGGCAAGCGTTGCTCACCTCTACTTCCTAAAAAGCTTCTCACAAAAACTCCAGCTTCTGGTTCTCCGGGTCCTGTGTCTGTCCCATAAGGCTCCCATGCACTATTACTTATCCCCTCCAAGAACATGCATCTAGCCAGTGCTGCGTAATCCAGACAGCTAATCTTTTCATTGTCACCAATGTGTTTCCCAAAATATACAGTACAATCCACATTTTCACTTCACAGTGCAGCACACAATACAGTGTGTCTCCTACTCTGTAATCCACAGTTTCACTTCACAGTGCAGCACACAATACAGTGTGTCTCCTACTCTGTAATCCACAGTTTCACTTCACAGTGCAGCACACAATACAGTGTGTCTCCTACTCTGTAATCCACAGTTTCACTTCACAGTGCAGCACACAATACAGTGTGTCTCCTACTCTGTAATGCACATTTTCACTTCACAGTGCAGCACACAATACAGTGTGTCTCCTACTCTGTAATCCACAGATTTACTTCACAATGCAGCACACAATACAGTGTGTCTCCTACTCTGTAATCCACAGTTTCACTTCACAGTGCAGCACACAATAGTGTGTCTCCTACTCTGTAATCCACAGTTTCACTTCACAGTGCAGCACACAATACAGTGTGTCTCCTACTCTGTAATCCACAGTTTCACTTCACAGTGCAGCACACAATACAGTGTGTCTCCTACTCTGTAATCTACATTTTCACTTCACAGTGCAGCACACAATACAGTGTGTCTCCTACTCTGTAATCCACAGTTTCACTTCACAGTGCAGCACACAATACAGTGTGTATCCTACTCTGTAATCCACAGTTTCACTTCACTTCACAGTGCAGCTCACAATACAGTGTGTCTCCTACTCTGTAATCTACATTTTCACTTCACGGTGCAGCACACAATACAGTGTATCTCCTACTCTGTAATCCACAGTTTCACTTCACAGTGCAGCACACAATACAGTGTGTCTCCTACTCTGTAATGCACAGTTTCACTTCACAGTGCAGCACACAATACAGTGTGTCTCCTACTCTGTAATGCACAGTTTCACTTCACAGTGCAGCACACAATACAGTGTGTCTCCTACTCTGTAATGCACATTTTCACTTCACAGTGCAGCACACAATACAGTGTGTATCCTACTCTGTAATCCACAGTTTCACTTCACAGTGCAGCACACAATACAGTGTGTCTCCTACTCTGTAATCCACAGTTTCACTTCACAGTGCAGCACACAATACAGTGTGTCTCCTACTCTGTAATCCACAGTTTCACTTCACAGTGCAGCACACAATACAGTGTATCTCCTACTCTGTAATGCACAGTTTCACTTCACAGTGCAGCACACAATACAGTGTGTCTCCTACTCTGTAATGCACAGTTTCACTTCACAGTGCAGCACACAATACAGTGTGTCTCCTACTCTGTAATGCACAGTTTCACTTCACAGTGCAGCACACAATACAGTGTGTCTCCTACTCTGTAATGCACAGTTTCACTTCACAGTGCAGCACACAATACAGTGTGTCTCCTACTCTGTAATCCACAGTTTCACTTCACAGTGCAGCACACAATACAGTGTGTCTCCTACTCTGTAATCCACAGTTTCACTTCACAGTGCAGCACACAATACAGTGTGTCTCCTACTCTGTCCCCATTGTGGCTCACCAGCAATGTTCATCGCACCCTGCCCAAGGTATATGACTCTCCCAGAGAAGTGGTACATGGTTACAAGCTACTGGCAACATTTCTCTACCATTTAGACCGATCCTGTAGATTCAGGGCCCTTGCTCACAGTGCATTTCATCCACCTTAATGTAATACCTTCTGTTGCAGTACAGCATGGGGAATTGGCATAAATGCAAGTATATGGCACTTAAATGCAGGGAGATATAATGGCATTTAATATCCCAACATAATGTGCGTACTGTTGTATTCTTCGGTAACTTGGCATACTCTAGTCATAACCCTAGGTGGTGTGGTCATAGTCACATAGCAACCCATACATGTAGCAACAGAGCGGACTAATAAGAATACATGTTCTTTTTGTAACAGGAACAAAATGCTATTTCCATCCCTCCTGAAAACTGGTTGTGTTGGAGCCTTTCATACTCCCTACTTAAAAAATAATTTTTCAGCCTTGCCTTTATTAAAGGGGTTTTCTGAGATTTTTTTTAACTGATGACCTATCCTATGGATAGGTCATCAGTATCTGAATGATGGGGGTCTGACACCCAGGACCCCCTGCCGATCAGCTGTTTGAGAAGACAACGGCGCTCATTGTAGTGTTGCAACTTTCTCACAGCTCACGAAGCACAACGCCGTACATTGTAATGCGGCAGTACTTAGTATCACACTCATTACCATTCACTTCAATGGGCTGAGCTGCGCCTAGGCCATGTGACCGATGAAACTGACGTCACAAGGCCTAGGAAAAGCTGCAAGAAGGGAGTTGTGCTACTGTGACCACCAGTGCAGTCTCAAACAGCTGATTGGCAGAGATCCCAGGTGTTGGACCCCCACTGATCAGATACTGCTGACCTCTCCAGAGGATAGGTTATCAGTTAAAAAATCTTGGAAAATCCATCTAAGTCAGTCTTGTAAAGAATAAATCAAGGCAACTGGACTTACTGTAGATTTCTTGAAAACGTTTCACTCGTTCTTCCAACGAGCTTTCTCAATTCTGAGTGACTGTACAAGAATTCTCTGGGAATAAATATGTAACTGAATCAACATCTGGTAATTATACCCAACATGGGGTCAGAGGTCATTATACCCAGCATGGGGTCAAAGGTGTTGATTCCATTATCCAAATTGGAGTCAGTAGGTGATAATGACCTCCCAGAAAAAGGTGTCAAGACAGCATTGTCTGCCACATACAATGCTGTCTTGACACCTTTTTCTGGGAGGTCATTATCACCTACTGACTCCAATTAGGATAATGGAATCAACACCTTTGACCCCATTCTGGGTATAATGACCTATGACCCCATGCTGGGTATAATTACCAGATGTTGATTCAGTTACATATTTATTCCCAGAGAATTCTTGTACAGTCACTCAGAATTGAGAAAGCTCGTTGGAAGAACGAGTGAAACGTTTTCAAGAAATCTACAGTACGTCCAGTTGCCTTTATTTATTCTTTACAGATATACCATGACATGAATAAATGAGAATCTTCACAGACACATCTAAGTCAGTGGAATGTGTTTTGGGCCATTGCATGAGAATGCTAGTTAAAAACAATCTCTTTGTCTGTATACGGCAACTCTTCCTGTACCAGATTAATGTGAATGAACATGTGAACTTCACATATGCCAGGGCAAGTCTAATGGCTTACTGTGGTGTGGCTTTATGTACATAAATATTAATGGCTTTATACAATAATCTTCCATTTTTGTAATTGTACCTTCCCTCAAACGTGCAGCAGTTTAAGATCTCTGCTTTCAGTGAACAGAAACAATGTTTACATGAAACCTCAGAGTTTTCTACCCCAGTCTAGACAATCCTTTGTGATCTAAACAGTCTCGAATCCTCGCTGATGCATTTTACCTGCAGGGATACATTGTAGCAAACTATTAGGGTGGTGGAAAGATGGGAAGATTTATAAAGGCTATTATGCCACAAAAGTAGTGTTAAAAAGTCACAAATTATGGCACACGCCATATTTGCCCCATAATTTGCAACTTTTCATGCTTCTCATCACCTTCCTAAAGTTATGTGAAAAGGGCATGGAGAGGCGTGGAGCCTGTGCAGACCACCGGGCTTGCTATAATTTACATCAGAAAGTAGCATAATTAATAGCTAAAGTCTATGCCAGCCCCTGGCTGGTGTAAATTAGAGTTTCTGGCACACAGAGGGCCAGAGATGCACCCAATTTCTTTTAAAGGCTTGTGTCTCTTAAAAACTTGAGCGCATCTCAATCCAGCGCCTTTGATATCAAGTTCGGTATACGAGATGCCACTATTGATAAATCTCCCCCATAGTGTTTAGCTGAGTGGATCGCTTGGACTGGATATGATAGTAACATGCTCTCAGAACAAAGTAGAGGAAAATAAGAATAATTCTATTCACAGACTGGAGGCAGATATTCAGAAATTAGAAAAAAAAAGGTTCTATAATGGTATTAGAAGAAAGACTTTTTTTCTTCATTTTTATTTCAGTTCTTTGAAGTGTTCATGTATGTTGCAGGCTGTGTATCGCTCTGTATATTTAGGCCTCATACACACGACTGTGTCCGTATTGTGGTCCGCAAGCCACGGAACCACAAAATATGGACACCTTCTGAGTGCAATCCGCATCCTTCTCACTACTATTACAAGAAATGACTATTGTCTGTAATATGGACAAGAGTAGAAAGGAAACACGAATGTGGACAACACAAAGATGACATCTGTGTGCTGTCCTTTTCTTTTCAGACCGATAGAAATGAATGGGACCATGTGCAATCCACAAAAAATGCAGATTGGACCCAATTCGGTCTAAAAAATGTATACTTCCACCCTGTGTAAATATAATATAAACACGTCTCAAATGCACATGATATTTTTGTTGCAGTTAAAATAGTGGACAACCACATGCAAGAAGTGAAGTCAAACACCCTGGGGAATATTGTAGTCAAGTAAGTGCCTTAGTTTCCTGATCTGTATCACAAACTATATAAAGTCATAAACTCCCTTTAAATGTATTGTATCAGCAGTTTCGGCCATGCAGAACTACTGACAACTCTAGGGAGGGGCTGAGGAGAACAGGATAAGCATACCTTTTGTGGAGATTTTATTATACCAAGTAATCTGAATATGAGATTTCATTCTGCCAGATTCTCCTCTTGAAAGTGCCCAGGAGATAGTGCTTCAATGTTAAGTGCTTTCTGCATTGTACTGCCTCACAGCCCCTCCCCTTTTGTTCTGAATGACAGCTGTAATGTTCTTCTGATTGGATGCTATAGATGTCACTCAAAGCGGAGAGGAGGGTCTGTGAAGCAGCCCAATGCAGAAAGCACTTTACAGTGAAGCACCACCTCCTGGCCGCTTGAGTTAGCAGAGCCTGGCAGAGTAAAACTTCAGATTCACACTACTCCACAGAATGTATATTTGTAGTGTTCTCCCTAGCTCCTGCCTAGTGCTGTCAGCAGTCTAGTATGGTCAAAATGGCTTAAGAACTCCCTCTAATAACCCAAAAATATGAGGGCCACAGAGGGGATTACTGATTACTTTTACTTCCCTTTTCCTTGCCGCTTTAAAAAACAAGGTAGAGGGGGACATGCTATTGTGTAAAGTCATCAACCTAAGTATGACTGCTCACACCAAGGTTTCATTAGTACAATGGATTACCTGGTGACAATTGGAAAAAAAATAGTATAAATATGTATTTTATATATAGGTGTCCATAATTACCATGAAGTATATACAAGTAAAAAAAAAAATGCTCATTGACCATTATTTCTATATATAAACATAGGGTAGAATTGTGGACAGTTCTCAGCTGAGGGACAGGACTAAATAACATGTAAGTAATGCCACTTACACATAAAAAAGGCAAACTGTGTAAAAACTTTAATTTTGGTGTAGTTTTTACAGCTTTGTACAATCACTTATTAAGGTCCTAAAAAAAAAGCTGATCTGCAGGAGAACCAATCAGCAAGTGATGAATTCCCCAACAGCACCACCACAGGAGAAACAAAGCATTACATGTTGCCTAGTGAAATCAGTGGACTGTGTAATGACTATGTCCTTCAAAGTAATAGATGTTAATGTAACACTCTCTTCTGCAGCTAATTGATTGAGGTCCTGAATGGGGGATTCTCATGTCCTAATAGGCCAGTTGAAAATGAGGTTCCTAATGCAGCCAATCCCCTTTAACATGTTACTATTTTATACTGTATATATATTTTATTCCTTCTTTAGGTTACCTTTGCCTCCAGGGGCATTTTCAACACTTTGGAAAAATGAAGAAATGTTTAAAAGTCTCTATTTTGAGAAATTTCCAGTAAGTATAACATGAAGGACATTGCTGAAATACGGAGCAATATTTTTCTACTCCTAAATGTTTTTATTATATATTTACCAGGGATATTATGACACTATGGATGCAGGGTACATGGATGAAGATGGATACGTGTATGTATTGTCAAGGGTTGATGATGTCATCAATGTTGCAGGACATAGGTTATCTGCAGGAGCCATTGAAGAGGTTAGTTAGTCTGCTATTTTTACTGTCTATTACAGAATATACAGATATAACAATGCAGTAAAAAGTACAATAATTGATTTAAAATCTTATGCATGTTTGGGGTTATTTCACAGAATGTTTATACCAGGTGTTGGCTTTCACTAGTCTAGCTTTGGCCTTTAGATGGTCCTCTATGTCCTCAATAATAACTATGTTGAAAATGTAAAAAAATTTCTCTGCATTATCTCTATGTACGCTACTTTTTACATGTTTTTTCTCATGTTCCAGTCTGTTCTACTACATAAGTCGGTAGCAGACTGTGCCGTAGTTGGCTTGGAAGATCCTTTGAAAGGACATATTCCACTGGCACTGTGTGTACTACAAAATGGTAAGGACTGTATTTCTTCTTTCCCTTCTTTTATAGCTATTGGGTTTGGTGTAATGGCTATTAAATCTTAAGTACTATATTTTGTCTTTCTTCGCCTTTATAGCTATTATGTTTTGTGTAGTAGCTACATATTATTCATATATCTTATTTCAGATGTAGAAAAATCAGAAGACAAAATATCCGAAGAAATAGTGTTGCTAGTTAGAGAACATATTGGGCCAGTTGCAGCATTCCGGAAAGTGATCATTGTAAAGCAGCTACCCAAAACACGTTCTGGCAAGATTCCTCGTTCTACTCTCTCTTCACTAGCTAATGGCAAACCATACAAGGTAAGTCAACAGTGTCAGACTGATATAATGTAAGATGGATATTAGACTATTGGCTTGCAGTATGAAATAATGGCTCTGCTGGATGGTGAAGTGCCCCAGTGGTATATTCCATTACACTGTATTTGAAGTCAATGTGCAGAGCTGATGTATACATATTATGGCATTCTTAGGTAAGAAGAAGAGATATCGGTTCCCAATGGAGGACTAGGAATTTCTAGATCAGTTGATCGCTCATTGATTTCAATGCAAAGCAGTGTAATTTTTTTTTCTCCATCATAGTTCTTGGTTTTATGAGATAGCAGAGATATTTGTAGGAATCCACCCTACCTCATTCTTTCAAAATACTGTAAAGAGGATCTCGCATATGATGGCTAGCGGTTGGGAGTGCAACTACACCCATTGCTTGATAAAGGGCTTCAAATGGTATAGGCCCAAAATGTCGCTAAGCTATACTGATGTGCACTAACCCATCTGGCTGGATAAAGATTTCACTTTTGCAATCATCACTGGAGTACTGTCTGAATATGTGATACTTTGAAGAGATCACTGTGTGTGTTATGAACTCGGAGAGATCACTGTGTGAACTCGGGGAGATCACTGTGTGAACTCGGGGAGATCACTGTGTGAACTCGGAGAGATCACTGTGTGAACGCGGAGAGATCACTGTGTGAACGCGGAGAGATCACTGTGTGAACGCGGAGAGATCACTGTGTGAACGCGGAGAGATCACTGTGTGAACGCGGAGAGATCACTGTGTGAACGCGGAGAGATCACTGTGTGAACGCGGAGAGATCACTGTGTGAACGCGGAGAGATCACTGTGTGAACGCGGAGAGATCACTGTGTGAACGCGGAGAGATCACTGTGTGAACGCGGAGAGATCACTGTGTGAACTCGGAGAGATCACTGTGTGAACATAGGACTGCAGATGACATCTACATTATCTGTGTTCAGAGAGTTATCACTGTTTTCTGTAGTGTTACATAGGACTGCAGGGGTCATCTACCGCATTATCTGTACTCTGAGCCGTTAGATTCAGCATCTACATAAATAAATTATTTAAATTCTTCCTGATTAAAGTGTCTTTGATTAGGGTCCCCAGACATACAGTAACTTTGCTTGGGGTCCCAGAAATGCCACGTATGCTCCTGCATGCATATATAGCACTAAGGATTAAAGTCATGCTGCCAATGTTTATATACTTGCTGACTGCAGAGGGTATAGATGGCATGTACAGTATATAAAAGTACGAAAGTTGCGAAAGAGTTAAATAAAACAAGTAGTACATTTCAATTATTCCTTAACTGTATTGTTTTCTTACAGATTGGCTCAACCATAGAGGATGCTAGTGTGTTCAAAGATATTGAAGAAGCTATACAAGCAGGACTGTGAATCTTGGAGAGACATTTGTGGTCCAAACCTCTTTAGTGCAAAGAAGTAACTATAACAGCTTAATAAAGCTAGGAAATTAAAGGGGTTTTCTGGGACTTCTCTATTGATGGCCTATCCATAGGACAGGTCATGAATATCAAGTTCTGTATCCTGGCTGGTGTGACTCCTGGCACTCCCACCTATCAGCTATTCTACAGTAGCTCTGGTGCCAGAAACAGGCATCAAAACTACACAGCTGCATTCACTTCAATAGGGCTGAGCCCGGTACCAAGCACTGCTGCTATACAATGTATGGTGCTGTGCTTGGTAAACCGCGCCAGTGCCTTCTCAAATAGCTGATTGGCGAGGGCCCCAGGACCCTCACCAATCAGATACTGATGAGCTATCCACAGGATAGGTCATCAGTATGAAAATCTCAGAAAACCCCTTTAACTCTGTATTCAAATCCACATATGTCAGTTAGAGATGAGCGAATCAAAACCCACAAAGTGGAATTCTATTCGAATTTCAGGATAAATTCTATTCGCCTAGAAGTCGAATTTCCTAGTGCTTTGTGTCAGCGAATCGATTTAACCTGAAATAGTAAGTATTAAAAAAAAAAAAAGTTCTATGAAACTTACCTCCTCCATTTGCTCGCGAAGGTGCCGCCAGCCTCCATCTTGCTTGAAGATCTCGGCTGAAATCCCGTGCGGAGTGAGATTACATCAGCCGGCGTGATGACGTAATGTCGTGCCACACAGGATTTCGGCCGAGATCTTTTAAGCAAGATGGCGGCGGACGGCCCGTCGCGAGCAAATGAAGGCGGTAAGTTAATTTTACCCTCAGATGCCACGATCATGTATGAACGAGGCATCTGAGGGTTACAATGACGGGGCGGCGCTATTGTCATTGCATCATTCATTCATTGTGCATTCTGCTGATGTCCTTCCCTAACAGCATAGTCCACAAGCTTTAGGGAAACACCACACCCACCATGTAACGTTTCAAGGATCATGCCCCCTTGGTCAAGCATATTCTGTCATCACCACTCCATTTTAAACCATACTGTTGTATACGTGTGTGTGTGTGTGTGTACATAAATATGCACACATGTTCATACGTTATATGGTACTACAGTATAGTGCAGCTATAGGGAAAATTATATCTGTGCTGTCTCAAAAATTACAGTTTACTATAGAGTTTTGTGAAATACTAACTGCCAGTGATTAACATCAGCTATGTACAGTAGAAAGCGTATATTAAATATAACATTTTGGTATTTTTGTGGCTTCCAGTCATTTTTAAGTATGGTTTTACAGAATTTAGTGTAGAAAAAAAAAAACTCGTCTCACTACATGGAAATTGTCAATACGCAGCTTTATACCATGAGATTATTCCCTACATGGAACAGAGTAAAAAATGAATATCTAAAATATGTGAAATCATCAAAAGTGTGAAACTAATTAGACTTGAAGCGTCACTGTAGTAATTGCATACCGGTATATTAAAAAGGAATACGGTATATCTGATGTTGAATTTGTAGATGGGTTATTATGCAACTCAATTCTTGGTTGCAGCTTTTCATATCTGTACTCTGATAAACTAATTGCAATGTATAGCAACAAAAGTAGGGGTAAAAAATGTTTTGAGTATTTTATACAGAGTATTTTATCACGTATTTTGTATGTAATCTTTTGCCCCCTAATTTCAGAAACATTTTTTATTGAATGACTGAAACGCTCGAGACGTCTGTTTGACTATGTCTGTCTGACAACTTGTCTAATGAATACGTGAATATGTTCCATAGTTGTTTTTTTTTCTGTCTAGCTGTAGGTGGACTGATTACAGATCCAACTGTTACAGTACTGCTTTCTGAGAAGCACTTACTATATAACCAAAGGACTACCTTTTGTGATTTTCTTTGTTCTACATAGGGTTTTCCATTGTACAATGGGCTTTTATAATTATATGTTGAAGACTAGTATATTGACTTTTTGCAACCTAAATAAAGTAAATACCCTAAACCTGTATCCTAAATATATAGTTTAAGGAGAACTTAATTTGTTTTGTTAAATATCTTTTTTTCTTTTGGGCAAAAAAAGGCCCACATAATATCTACTTTACTTTTTCATTTGTGTGTGACAAGTCACTAAACCAAAAGTTTTCTTTCAACAACTAAAAGTACCAGAACCTTATGAGACAACAGATTAAGGGCTGATTCACACGAACAAGGTCAGCCTGGGAAACACAGCCTTTGTGTCCGTTGCATGCCCGAACCAACCGTGGCTCCCCAGAAAGGGACCACTCAAGTGAATAGGTCCGCATCCATGATGCGGGGAGCACACGGCCGGTGCCCACATATTGCATGAGGCCTAATGATGTGATCACATACTCTAGTTCTGTTGAGTTTCTTAGCTGCATTTGCTTGCCAGTATACAGCACATGTGTGAATACAACCAATATAGTGACCGAATTAAGACAATTAAGGGTACTTAATTAATTAATGGAAGCCAACCAAGGAGGAAACCACTGTTGAAAGCAAATTAAAAAAGTGAGATACATCACAAAGCTGCTGGGAAAATGTCCTCTGGACAAATGAGACAAAACTGGAGGTTCTTGGCAAGTCACATCAGCTCTATTATATGTTCACAGACACAAAAATGACACCTGAAATATGGAGGAGGATCAGTTATGTGGCTGCTTTGCTGCATTTGGCACAGGGTGTCCTAAATCAAGTAGAGTTGAAAGAATCCAGCTTCGAATCGTAGATCCGAAATCGATTCACTCTAAACTTTTATTTTAATGCTGTACAGAGACCCATCTCTGTACAGCATTAAAATGTATGAGCTCCGACGAGTCAAAGTGAGTTATCACTGAAGTCTCGTGAGACTTCGGTGAATAGCTTTGGCAATCGATTTTTAAAACCATTTTGAAACATGGATCTGAAGTTGGCTTCAGTACTGACTTTTACCTTGGTACCAAAGTTGACTTCTGTTCCATGTTTTAAAATGGTTTTAAAGTTTAAGAATCAAATCCCAAAGTTATTCACGAGACTTTGGTGTTAACTCACTTTGCCTTGCCGAACCCCTTACATTTCAATACTGTATGGAGACGAATCTCCATAGACCTGCAAATTAAGTTTTGACCAAAGTGACTTTGGATCTATGATCCGAAGCTAGCTTCGCTCAACACTACTATCAACGCATGCTGGAGCAAAATGTTCTGCCCAGTGTCAGAAAGCTTGGTCTCAGTCACAGGTCATGGATCCTCCAACAGGATAATGACGCAAAACAGACAGCTAAAACACCTAAGAATGGCTAAGAGCAAAGAATTGAACTATTCTGAACTGATGAGCCCTGATCTAAATTCAATTGAGCATCTGTGGAAGGGGCTGAAACATACAGCCTGGAGAAGACACCCTTCAAACCTGAGACAGCTGCAGCAATTTGGTCATGAGGAGTGGGCCAAAATACCTGTGGACAGTTGCAGAAATCTCATAGAGAGTTATAAAATAATGATTGTGTATAGTGATTAGACTGTAGTGATTGCCTCAAAAGATTGTAACAAAATATATGAATCAAAGCTCAAATCTGTTCAGGCTTTGCTAGCACTCCAATGGTAAATAGGCAAAAGAGGGGCCCCCTTTGTGATTATATTAAAACATAACTTTTGATATGGTCTGAAGATAACAGAATATGACTCACTACAATACACAGACATACATACATAAAGGGACCATAATGATGGTACCCTGGTTGCTGGTAGAGGAAACAAATCTCCTCCACCTAATGAAAGGTGTGAGCAGTCTTACCAGACCGTAGATGGTGGGATCAGTCATTGGGGGGGGGGGGGGGGTGTATATTCAGGAAGCGAAGGATATATGCCACACGGGACATTGCGAGCTTGCTTTGCTTCTGTATGGTAGATGCAGGACTTGTCCTGTATAGCCCTACCAATTGGGGAGGGAGCTATTTTACTTCTACCTACCTACCTACACAGAGCACACGCCCCGAAAGGTGCGAGCCTGTCCGGATACCTGACCCTTATCCTGATCCCTAAGTCTAAAACATTGTTGCCAGTGAAAAAAGTACTTCCAATGACCTCCCTCAAAAGATTGTGCAACTAAATATTAAGTTAACCCTTGCAGGACCCTGCCATATTTCACCTTAAGGACCAGGCCATTTTTTTGGAAATTTTGATATACAGGTGAAACTCTAATAATTTGGATATCGTGCAAAGTTCATTTTTCCCAAAAAGTGACCCCATTTTGGTCATGTGATATTTTTATACAGCAGGTTGTATGGACGCTACGATACCTAATATGTCTACTTTTTCTATATTTTTTTTTCACTTTTCATAAAATTAAAGCATTTTTTAAGCAAAAAAAAATTCATGTTTTAGTGTCTCCATATTCTGAGAGCCATAATATTTATTTATTTTTTCCCCCGATTGTTTTATGTAGGGGCTTATTTTTTGTGGGATGAGGTGATGGTTGGATTGGTACTATTTTGGGGGGCATACGCCTTTTTGATTGCTTAGTGTTGCACTTTTTGTGATGCAAGGTGACAAAAAAATGGTTTTAACGCAGTTTTTATTTTTTCTACGACGTTCAGGTGAGGGGTGGATCATGTGATATTTTATAGAGCCGGTCGTTACGGACCCGGCAATACCCAATATGTCTGTTTTTCTTCTTTTTTTTTTTTACAATTTCATGTGTTTTATTGTAGGAAAGGGGCTTTTTTTTAACTTTTTTTTTGTCCCACTCTGGGACTTCAACTTCTGGGGTCTGATCCCCTCTGCAATGCATTACAATACCTCCTGTATTGTAATACATTGCATGTCAGCTTTTATGCTGACAGCCTGCATGTGAGACCCAGCCTAAGGGACTGGATCTCACAGGCTTCCGTAGAAGGCAAACCCCGATGCCTATGGAAGGCATCTGGCTGCCTTCTCTGCCATCAGGTCCCCGTCATTGCAGCGCGGGGACCCGATGGGGAAGGTGAGGGAACCCGTACCCTACGCAAACCCTCTGCATGCCGCATACAAGTGGTTAATATGCCAGCATCAGTGTTTTCACCAATGCTGGAGTATGCAGCAGGGGCTGTCTAGTTCCAGCTACTGAAGAATTTATAAGCTGTATGGCTTACAACACAGACATTTTTGTAAGACGTTCCATACTGTGGTTTTTGGCAATTGTAGTTCCATACTAGTCAGCCTGGTCTAGGACTAAGCTCGCACATGACTGCTTTTTGCATTTATTTTTCGTGATCCCTTCCTTATAGAATCTGTAACTAATAGTGGACATGGCCATTTAAGTGACTCGCTTCTATATATGTATGTATACATTTCTGTTTACGGCCTGATTTCAGGTTACTGATGGTTACTCCTTTCATGCTCACAGAGATATGCACTTGCACTTTGACACAATTTGGGTGTGATTTCTGTATACATTAGTGTACCTATTATGTACCCCAGCCAACTTGGTCTTCTTTTATTGTCCTCCACCTATATGCATTTTGTGTTATGTGCTCTTAGGTGTAGTCCACTTTTTTATTCGATGTATCACATCTAATATCTTATGGTAATTATTGAATAAAGTATATTTATAGTTTGTTTTAAAAACTCGTTTAGTCTGTTTATCTTTGGTTTGTGTATACCCTTGAAGTACATTCAGAGAAGAAAATTAAAAGGGTTATCCAGGAATGATAATGATGACCTATCCTCAGGATAGGTCATCAATATCACATCGGTGGGGGTCTGAGTCCCGGCACCCTGGACAATCAGCTGTTTCACAGAGATGCTGTGCTCACCAGAGCTCTGGTGAGGGCAGCTGGCTCCTGGCAGCTTTCCAAGCACAGCGCCGTATATCGGCTGTTCTTGATATTGAAGCTCAGTCCCATTGACTTGGATGGGGTTGAGGTGCAACTAGGTTATGTGACTAATGTATGGTGACATCACATGGCCTAGGAAGAGGCTGCCGCACTCACGGAGCGCCGGCCTCTTCTAACAGCTGATAGGGGGAAAGGTCATCAATAAAAAACCCTCTAACAACAAGAGCTAGGTTTTTTTTCTATATTATTCAAAGTGTTGACCCTTGAACCAGGCATCTGTAATGGATCGCATATTGCAATGTGAAATGGGTTAAAAAAGAAATTGTATATTTTATCAGAAAAAAAAATCAAAAAAATACTAACCCATTTCATCTTAGGCACTATAGCAAATGTGTTTGTATATGTTGTGTTGACTCTTGTGTTGTCTCTCCTCATCACATATTCATACCTGTTGGTCAGGTATGATACATTGATCCAGGTTCATATGGACTATGTTAAACGGAAATGTTTTACCGTATTGCCTTGTGTCACTACCTATATAAAAAGCGTACTGTTAAAGCGATTAATCTCCATGGAAACTGGAAGATAATTTTTCAATCCTATAGCACTCTCTTGTGGCCATCTGGAAGACTCCACCCTTTTCATACAAAAATATCTTTAATATCAGTATGAACATATGGAAATCAAATACAGAATTTAGATGATTTTTTTTTTCCCTTTTTATTGACAATGGAAGGAAAACAATTTGTCACCATTAACTTTCAACTTTCATTGGTTAAAAATGAGATCTGACAAAAAGAAAGGTTTATGAACGTGCAGTTTCTTAACAGAAAAACTAAAAGACAGTATTGAAGCGAAAGTCAAGAAGCTGAAGTTGGCAAATCGTTTCAAATAATCTTAACGCCTACTTAGAAATGTCTATAGAAACTATTAAGAAAGCAACGGTTGCAACAACAAATAAAGCCACAGCAGGTAATAAGATTTCACGTATGCATATGTATTATACCTATGGTTAGATATAATATTTAGGCATACATCACACTGTCTTTCAGTTATTTTCTCTGAACTTTGAGAAAGTCTTTACAAGGCCATCGTGGCTAAGCGCTTAACAGTAAATAGCTTTCCTAAAGAAAGTTAAATTTGTACATTGGAAACAGAACTGGTAGACTGTTCTATCCAGCGGATGCTGGCATCTGAACAGATGAAAGAAAGCAAAAGTTGTTCTTGGTAAAGCAAAGTGTTTTCTTGGTCCACAGGTTACATTAATTCATGACTGTTTTACAAAGACTGTTTTGTTTCGGTGATTGCTATTGACTCATGTAAACAGTTCATTACTCAAAGAGCCTTCACAGTGCTTCTCCGATAGTTTGTGACCTATCGGGCACCTTCCTCAGTCTTTTTGGGCTCAATAGCCAGATTGCATCCTTCAGAGCCAGAGGCAGGTATTCAGCTGTATGTTTAGAGGTTCTTAGGAGAAACATGTTGAGGCATCTAACTGCTAAACATACTAGATTGACTGTTACAATCCAAAAACTGTAAAAACAGTGAAATGGAAAGGTACAAACATTAGTGACACTGTCAGGTCTTCCCACATAGACTTACTGAACTTTAACTTTTATTTTAAAAAAATCATATTTATAACCATTTACACCTGAGAAAATAAAAAGACTTTCACGTCCGAAAATTAAATACACATTAAATACTTAAAGATTTCTAGTATTTTACAAGGAAAACAGATGAAACAGAACATAAAAACAATTGGTTCCATCTCAGTAAGTTGTGCACACTGAAGCCTCTAAGGAACATGGAAACCTTCTTACAATTATAGTTTGTTCTCTGTCTTAAACTAAGCATATGATAATGCAGTACATAAAAATATCTTCACATTTTAGTATTGTAAATCAGTGCTCATTCTGCCGTCCGGGCACTCGCCAGTTGTTTGCTTGCTGCAGTTCTTCTAGGTAGTGCACTTCAGGTAGATAGTTAAAAGGTGACACCTGCGAGAGCAAATGGCAAAATATCAGGATGCATAAAATAGAGGTTTTGGTTAAAGGAATAATAAATTGCTATCTTAATCTACCACTTATCAAATAGGAAACAAATCTAAAAACTTATACAGAGACCATAGAGCAGGGGAGGCCAACTCGTGGCTCTTGAGCCGCATGCGGTTCTTTGCTCCTTCAAGTGCGGCTCTAGCTGTGGAGCCGGGAAGCAGCCAGGTCTGCTCACTCTCCACCCCATGCTCAGATCTCTTTTCCTGATCGGCCACTGTTGCTACTTTGCAGCTCCAGCTCACTCTCGCCTATGTCCTGATGCACACAGTGTGAGAACGTAGTACGTGGAGACACAGACTATGACCTGACGTTGTGCTCATTAGGTCACAGTGTCAGACCTACAGAGTAGCAGGTGCCCGAGCAGGAGCCCAGTGCCTGATCAGAAGAGGGAAGAGATTTTTTTAAATTATAGAACTGAGCATGGGGGGGTCCTGATCTGAGCAATGGGGCTCTGATCTGAGCATGGGGGGCGGGAGATCTGAGGACTGAGGGTCTGGCACTGGGAGTATGATTTGTGTAGTCTGATACGAGCATTGGGGGTCTGATTTGGAGGTCTGATGAGGTTTGGGGATCTTATTTTAGGTAATATGAGGATTGGGAAACTGATCTGAGGTCTGATGAAAAATATATTTTTTCTTTTTTTTCTTTGCTAATGAAAAATAAAAAAATATTTTTATCAGACCTCAGATTAGATGAAAAACATTTTTTTTCTTATTTTTCTTTGTTAAAACCTAGGTGCATCTTGAAGGGCGAAAAATACAGTGACTCGTGTGTAAATGTATAGCTTGAGGCTCATGGTAGTTGCACGTTTGTTTGTTTTTGGCTCTTTGTGTCTGTAAGGTTCGCCACCCCTGCCATAGAGTGTATCATCCTAAAGTCCACATTTTGGATAGTGCTGTATATGTATATGAATGGGAGGCAAACAGAGTTAAACCCAAAATATTATTCATTTTAACTTCCGCTCTAATAGCTTTATTCAGGGAGCTACTGTCTGTCAGTCAGATGCTATTACCTAATCACAACACTGCAAGTGTTTTCAGCAAAATTAATAGTTGGGGATGAGCGAATCGACTTCGGATGAAACATCTGAAGTCGATTCGCATAAAACTTTGTTTCAATACTGTACGGAGCGAGTGTTTTCTACAGTAATAGAATGTATTGGCTACTATGAGCCGAAGTTATTACTTCGCAAAGTCTCATGAGACTTTGGGTAATAACTTCAGAAATAGATTTTCACTGTAAAAAAACATTTCCCGAACTCGGGGTTCGGTTGAAACAAATTCACTCATCGCTATTAATAGTCTCTCTAGTAAAATAAAGACTTTCAAAATTGGATCCAAGGATCTAATCACTACTGCTGGGATGGCTAACCTGCGGCTCTCCAGCTGTTGCAAAACTTCAACTACCAGCATGCCCAGACTCCCTACAACGATAAGCCTACAGCAGGGCATGGTGGGAGTTGTAGTTTTACAACAGCTGTAGAGCTGCAGGTTGGCCTTCCCTGCACTAGAGGTTCTTGGCACCCACCATTCCCAGAATGTTATACTGCACAAGCTCTTATCTGAAGTGATTGTTATATGACAATACAAGGTTATATGGTATATTTCTGTGTAGTTTAAAGGGGTTTTCCTGTTTTTTCAATATCTTATTGGCAGGGGTCTGACTAATAGCACCCCTACAGATCAGCTGCTTGAAGAGGCTCTGTGCCACCTGACAAGCACAATGCCATGGATTGGATAGCGTCTGGTATTGCAGCTTAGCCCCATGCACTTGAATAGGCTGAGCTGCACTTTGACCATGTGACCGATGAAAGTGATGTTAATGGCGCACTTCCTCTTTAAACGGCTAATAGGCGGGGTGCTGGGAGTCAAATCCCTGCCAATCTGTTATTGGTTACCTATCCTAAGGATAGGCCATTAATATCGAAAACTCACAAACCCCTTTAATCATATACAAAAAATAGTGTTAAGTATATAAATGTGTCAGGTCCACCAGCAATTCTATGATGAACCATAGATACCAGTTCATGACACCTGAAGCGGTAGGGCTGCTCATCAATAAGTTTATAAAATAATCCATTATAACTGGCCTAAGGCACAAAAAAGTTAGGGTTTTGTATGTTTTTATGAAAATGACATTTAGGCAGAATTGAATGTGGAACAATAACTTACAGAGATGCATTAATGTATGGTTTTAGGCTAGGGCTACTAGGCTACTTCTGGTCTCCCAACATTAAAGGATAACTGTGACACTTAGACCCTAATTTCAATTTTCATATATGTAGTTACTAATAACATGCTATTCCAGAATCAGTTACTATTAGACTGACTTACCCCATATTTAATAAGATTCAGCCCTTAGCAACCAGTCTGAATAAAACGGCAATTTCACTATTCAGTTAAGATGGCCGCCACTGCCCTCACCCTGAGGCTAATCCCACCTGCCCTCACTAGCCAGTAACAATAGCCCCCCAAAAGGGTCAGTAACCAGAGCCCTCCCCCCTAAAGGGTTAATCTCCTGCAGCACACAGGGGTCCTCTTACCACATGTTGCTTTCATTTATACACTGAGCAGACGGTAGATCTCCCTTCCCTGGTCTGCGCTGCTTCCACTCTGCATTGTCCCAGTCTGCTGAGTGAGGGAGCGTCTGCCAAGCGCAGGGACAGGGAGAAGTGCACACAGCCCAGGCACTGTTATCAGCTGCTGGGGAGGAGCTGGCTTTAATCATTTACCCACAGTCCCTGGCTGTCAGTAACGTGACCTTGCACGCAGCCTGCTTCTGAGTCCTCCAACACATAGACGGACCATGCCTAGCAACCCTATTTTAAGCACAGGTAAAAGTAGGCAGTACAGGGAACAAAAATGTGGAATTAAGAGGTAATTGAATACACAGTGAAAAGTTGAAATAGGGCCAGCAAGGAGATATTAATCACCACAATCCAATACTCCCAAAAAAAAAATATATATGACAGTTATACTTTAAGATTGCAAATGTTCAGGCTGCGCAGAAATTCAACAGGCTCGTAGGAACTTGTGGGTCACAACCAGGAGTGCACCTAGCTTTTCTGCTGCCTGAGGTAGAAAATGAATCGGCGCCCCCTCTATGCCAATTTCTTAACCTATCCCCTTTGCCACAATGAAAGCGCTTATTGCCAATGGCTCTTCCGCTGCCCCTATCTTGTCCCTACCTGGTTCTATCTAAGGCGATCACCTCACCTGGCCTCATTGGTGGGACACCCCTGGTAGAATTGCAGCATTGTGATCTCATGTCGCGCAACTACAATTTACCATTTAGTTCTAGTCCTATATGCAAGGATAGTTGGTACTTATTTTCCAGGAAATGTCAGAATACTTACTGCAACTCAGTGCTTTGCTCTTTTTAGATTTGTCAACATGAGTATGTCCGGACTGTAGAGCTGTCTAATCTCTGCATTGCTGGAGAGGCAGCAGCTGATACAATACAAGAGATAATAAAGACTTAAGTAAACTTTAAGCAGAAGTGAAATTCAAAACACTGCACTATGAAATGTCACTTAAAGCTAAAGATTGTCGTACAGCCAACATAAAGAACATCTACTCCATTATCCAAAAAGCATAGGTACCAGGGCCGATTCACCTGTAAGCATAGTAGACTTAGGGGGTCATTTATTAAGACCAACGTTTTAAACACCAGGGGGGGAGGGAGTGAGTGCAAAGAGACCAGACAGCACAGACATAATTCAGCAGATTCAGCAACTACTAGTCAGTAATATAATTCACCCAAAAAGCTTTATCACATCTATATTGCTCAGTATATTGCTCATCTCCCTAATGTCCTATATAGTGCTTCTGTGTGATTCTGAGTCATTGGGAGTTACGAATCAGAACCTGCTGTCTTTATGTGTACTCTATGTGGAGACATCATAGCAGGTAGTCTCCACCCACTGGATCATTGACAACTGAAAATATAGCATACAGAGAGAAAACGCCTAAAAAAATGCCAGAAACAAGTCATAGACTAGTCAGATATAGCGCTACCACTCATGTGTACACACATGAAGATGTACCTGAAAGTTTAGGTAAGCGTTAACGAGATCTTAAAGGAAACCTGTCATCACTTTCTAAGCCTATTTATCCACTCGCTTTTCTAAAAAAATACTTTTTAATACATTAATAATGATATAAAAATCAATTCTGAACAAACTATCAGTTCAGAGAAAAACCTAAAATAAATGTTCCCACCATATATGTAAATGCACTTAGAGGAGTCCTGTCTCCTCCATGCTTCAGAGATGCATCCAGCGTTCCCTGACTCTTGGAGTGCAGCCACACCAACTGTGAAGGAGTCCATTGCCCCGCATCCTCCGAGAAGATTTGGAGGATGCGGGGCAGTGCTGGGTTCCTTCGCTGTGGGCGTGGCTGGGCTCCGGAAACGTTAGTAACAGCCCCTTGGGCTTCTTACTTGCCTCATTTACATATATATAAAAAAAAAATATGACACAATAAAAGCACACAGAGCTATGGGGACTGGGTATTGCGGATGTGCTAGCGGCCATCTAGCAGCCCATGTCCTCAGCTCTATACCCAAAATCCCGGTGACAGGTTCCCTTTAATGGTATAACAGGTCTTGTTTGCTGCTCTTCACTACAGTGTGTATTTATTAGACTTTACAGTAGCTGTGCTGGAATGTGTGTGATAAGCTGGAATCTTGAATATAATGTTTATGGTATGTATGATTTTAATTCGTTTCCATGATATTCATTAAATGATTGCGTCCAGGAAATGTACAGCATGTTATTTTGACATAATCTATTTAATGCACTTATACACAATTGTATGCCGTCTTGCTGCAAGCAGAGCTAAAAATAAAGTGGTACCATCTGTTGTCATTTTCCGTGAGTGCCCGGATGTTGTTGTTAATCTAAACCCTGCTGGCAGTGTTTCTGAAGAGCCTGGCATCATGCTGATTCCATGGACCTCTCGTGGTGGAAATTGCCTCCTCCAGGAGGGCCCACGTCTGAAGTTTTTGTCGTCACTCTGGAAATACAAAGCATGCCAAATTACAATGGAGTAGTATTCATGTAAAAACTATTATTTCCTATTTTATTTCACACTGCTAACATGCACTTTCTTTCTCCCACTGTAATACACAAGTCATTCATTGTTCAGACTGTATTTTGGAGCTTTTTATAGCTATACAGGAAATTAAATAATGTTCTTGTTGTTTGTAACGCTGTAAGAGGCCAACTGTTTCGTCTTTTTCCCTCTCTAAAGAGATCATAGAGGCAACATCAAACTCACATGGAGAATGTTCTGGATAAATGTTTTTCCACTCTCTAAACTCCAATGCAGGGTTATCCATTAAAGGGGTTGGCCACTTTCTAGTTACTGTTGACCAATGTGTTTGTAAGACGACATATAGCCTTTGTTGGAATGTTGTACCATTTTGTGTATTTTATAAAGGATGCCCCTTTGTTTGTCAAGTCTTTTGGGCTGTCCACAAAGAGGTCTTGTCCATAAGTTGACTGCTGATGGGGGGGGGGGGGGGTCATGTGGCCAAGCAAGTCACCTTCATGTGATATCTACTTCATTCAAATACATTTCACCTGCCATCTGCAGGGAGTTTAGTGCAGGTGCAGTGTGTTTGCATGGGTGATATGTCTGGTCAAGTCTGGACAAGCCCTCTATGTGGACAGCACAGAAGACCTGCCTGAAAAATATAGCAAACGGCAGTGAATACTAACAAAGGCTATATAGTAAGTGTCATATAGTCATCTTACCTACACATTGGTCACAAGTATCAAGAAGGTGGTCAATTTCTTTAATTATATTGCCGACTGCCAATATAAATAAGTCTACCTGATCTGCAGGTAGACTACTAAAGACAGATCATTAATTTCTCTTTTAAGCATTATGGCCTCCAAACTGCCACTGCTTCCCAGCTGCTCTGCTACTCTACCTTCGGGAGGTGTCCTTTGTATACCAAGCAGGTGCCTCATGTTCTAAAAAAAAAAGTGGCTTAATGCTATAGCTTGTACCATAGTCAAATAAGTTGTCTGCATTCAAGGATGTGAAGACACTGATAATACAAGTCAAGCTATTTCTGTCCAAATCTTATCCACTTCAACTTGATTCACTTCCAGCATGTGTGTTGATGTGTTTTATTTGTAGTACATGCGCAGTGAAGCAGGGTATACTTGCCCTGGCATCAGCAGCATTCTGAGCATGCGCTGGAGGCCAGGAGATTGTCATAACAGGATTCCCGACTGATTGGGTGCACAAGTGGGGTATCGTCAAGGCTGCTGCTGATGTTTACTGCCCTGAGGCACATCAATCAAGACGGAGAAGGTCAGATTTGAGAGTAGACAACTTGACTAGTCTTCTTAACGCCTCCAACTCCTTAACTGCAAGAAATTAATTTGTAAATGATGCGAGCTGGCATTTTTGGCAAAAGGAGGCATCTGCTTGGGATACAAAGGACAGTTACAGAATATAGAGAGACAGAACAGTCAGGTAATAATTGTTGTTTTGGAGGACAAACAGCCTCTGATAGTTTCCCTTTACATGACACATTTCTATACAAAATAACATTTTTGGTGTTTCTGGGAAGTTACTAATTAAGAGTATATTTACGTGACCGTATGTATTTTCCAATCGCAAAGCGTGGATTCATCTTTTTTTTTTTTTTTTTTTGCAGACTCCTTGAGTTCAATGAGTCCATGGTCTACAATTGCGGCCAAGAATGGGACATGTTTTATCTTTTGCGGAATGGACATACGGTTGCAGAAGGCACACAAAAGACATATCTTATTCCTGGCAGCAAATACAGACCACAGAGCCATTAAGTCAATTGGTCCGGAAAAAAGCTGAGGCCACACAGATGTCGTCCATATTTTGTGGACCACAAAACACATACGGTTGCGTGGATGTGCCCTAAATGTGTAGACAGTCTTTTAAATACATTACAGGAAATATTAGATTTTTCTGAATTTACAGATTTTATAAAGTCTAACTATTTAGTTGGATCATCAAACTCAAAGTCAAGGGTTGCAGTACAGTCAATTATACCGCCTGTTACCTCTACTTTACTACTCATTCCTGAGTCTACCGTACCTTATATTTGCATTATCTATAGACATTTTTTTTTTAACTTGCACTAAACCTAGTACATAGTTAGTCAAGCTATGATTTGCACATACTGTAATTACATACATTTGAGATGCCTAGACTCTTATTAAGCAGTCTAAAATGCACACTAGTAATACTTTACCTCTTTTTGGATTATACTGGTCTTATATTTTCCTTACGCATTCACATGACTACTAAAATAGCAGGCTGTATGACTCAGTACCAGCTCTATATCTAAGCTGCATCACGGCCACAGCAGACCGCCTCTCGCACATTTACTAGGAGGTTTTTGGAGTCTCATCATGGCTCCCAGGCTAGACTGGACTTAAGTAGCAAAGATTATTACCTCATCAAGTCTTCTTTCAGTTCCAAGTGCCAATAAATTATTATATTCTCTTTCCAAGATTTGTCTTGCCTGAAACAAAGAGTTGAATAAATTGATGTTTGGAACATATTTCAACATTTAGACTACATGCACATATTGCAGATTATGAGCGGTTTTTTCTATGCAGATTATCAGGTGGAAAAACTGCAGTGTAATACAATACCAGCAAAATGTATGAAATTTCACAAATCCCACATACACTTTGCTTCTTTGTTCCATGTGGAAATTGA
Source organism: Bufo gargarizans (assembly GCF_014858855.1). NCBI lineage: Eukaryota > Metazoa > Chordata > Amphibia > Anura > Bufonidae > Bufo > Bufo gargarizans. Next base: position 328,711,356 of record NC_058081.1, on the reverse strand, counting down.
CCTGCCGTGTGCGTTTTGATATCCGCAGCATGTCAATTCTTTGTGCAATATGTCTGTGAAGGTTCTCATTAATCCAGGTCATGGTATATCTGTAAAAAATAAATTAAGGCAACTGGACTTACTGTAGATTTCTTGAAAACGTTGTGAGACTATGGAACCCTCTGCCTGAGGAGGTGGTGATGGTGAGTGCAATAAAGGAATTCAAGAGGGGCCTGGATGTATTTCTGGAGCGTAATAATATTACAGGATATAGCTACTAGAGAGGGGTCATTGATCCAGGAAGTTATTCTGATTGCCTGATTGGAGTCGGGAAGGAATTTTTTTTATTCCCCTAAAGTTGGTAAAATTGGCTTCTACCTCACAGTTGTTTTTTTTTTGCCTTCCTCTGGATCAACTTGCTGATAACAGGCCGAACTGGATGGACAAATGTCTTTTTTCGGCCTTATGTACCATGTTACTATGTTACAGTAAGTCCAGTTGCCTTGATTTATTCTTTACCGATATAATTCGTTGTGTAGTTCTTTTTTGCCGATTTTACCCTTTTCAATGCAAGAGTGAGCTCTGCGGAAAAACTGCATCAGATCCGCACCAAATCCGCAAGTAACACTAGACGTTTTTGGTGCGGAAACGCACAGAAATCTGCATGGAAATCTGGGTGGATTTTCTGTTGTGTACAGTCGTGGCCAAATGTTTTGAGAATGACACAAATATTAGTTTTCACAAAGTTTGCTGCTAAACTGCTGTTAGATCTTTGTTTCAGTTGTTTCTGTGATGTAGTGAAATATAATTACACGCACTTCATACGTTTCAAAGGCTTTTATCAACAATTACATGACATTTATGCAAAGAGTCAGTATTTGCAGTGTTGGCCCTTCTTTTTCAGGACCTCTGCAATTCGACCTGGCATGCTCTCAATCAACTTCTGGGCCAATTCCTGACTGATGGCAACCCATTCTTTAATAATCACTTCTTGGAGTTTGTCAGAATTAGTGGGTTTTTGTTTGTCCACCCGGCTCTTGAGGATTGACCACAAGTTCTCAATGGTATTAAGATCTGGGGAGTTTCCAGGCCATGGACCCAAAATGTCAACGTTTTGTTCCCCCGAGCCACTTAGTTATCACTTTTGCCTTATGGCACGGTGCTCCATCATGCTGGAAAATGCATTGTTCTTTACCAAACTGTTGTTGGATTGTTGGAAAAAGTTGCTGTTGGAGGGTGTTTTGGTACCATTCTTTATTCATGGCTGTGTTTTTGGGAAAAATTGTGAGTGAGCCAACTCCCTTGGATGAGAAGCAACCCCACACATGAATGGTCTCAGGATGCATTACTGTTGGCATGACACAGGACTGATGGTAGCGCTCACCTTTTCTTCTCCGGACAAGCCTTTTTCCTGATGCCCCAAACAATCGGAAAGAGGCTTCATCAGAGAATATGACTTTGCCCCAGTCCTCAGCAGTCCATTCACCATATTTTCTGCAGAAGATCAATCTGTCCCTGATGGGGTTTTTTTGGAGAGAAGTGGCTTCTTTGCTCCCCTTCTTGACACCAGACCATCTTCCAAAAGTCTTTGCCTCACTGTGAGTGCAGATGCGCTCACACCTGCCTGCTGCCATTCCTGAGCAAGCTCTGCACTGGTGGCACGCCGATCCCGCAGCTGAATCCTCTTTAGGAGACGATCCTGGCGCTTGCTGGACTTTCTTGAGTGCCCTTAAGCCTTCTTAACATTAAGCCCTCTAGATGATTCTATAAATTGTTGATTGAGGTGCAATCTTAGTAGCCACAATATCCTTGCCTGTGAAGCCATTTTTATGCAATGCAATGATAGCTGCACGCGTTTCTTTGCAGGTCACCATGGTTAACAATGGAAGAACAATGATTTCAAGCATCACCCTCCTTTTACCAGGTCAAGTCTGCCATTTTAACCCAATCAGCCTGACATAATGATCTCCAGCTATGTGCTCGTGAACATTCTCACCTGAGTTAACAAGACGATAACTGAAATGATCTCAGCAGGTCCTTTAATGACAGCAATGAAATGCAGTGGAAAGTTTTTTTTGGGATTAAGTTAATTTTCATGGCAAAGAAGGACTATGCAATTCATCTGATCACTCTTCATAACGTGTTCTTCCTTACCATTTAGTCGACATACTACTTGGGGAACTATAGAGGGCGTTCTAGATATGGGGGCACGATAGGGGGCATTAAAGGTACTGAAGGCACAACAGGGAAGCACAATAACTACTGGGGGCACTACAGAGGGCATTATATTATATTACTACTTGGGGGGGGGGCTACTGGGTGCATTATAACTATCTGGGAACAACAGGTTGGCATTATACCTAATGGGAGCACTATACCTATGGGGGCATTATAACTAATGATAGCACCACAGGGGGCATTATGACTACTTGGGACACTACAGAGGGGCATTATAACTACTGGGTGCACTACATAGAGCATTTTAACTAATGGAGGCAGTGCAGCGGGGCATTATAACTACTAAGGCACTATAGGTGGCATTCTACCACCTGGAGGCACTATACCCACTGGGGGCACTACAGGTCATTATAACTGCACTATAAGAGCATTCTAATTATATAATTACAGGAAGCATAACAGCGGGCATTATAACTACTGTGGGTACTACAAGAGAGATTATAACTACTGGGGGCATTACAAAGGTCCATTATACTTATTGGGGCAACTATAATTCCTCAGGGTGCTATAGGGGGCATTATACGTACTGAGGTTGCTAGAGGAGGGCATTATAACTACTGAGGCACTATAAGAGGCATGATTCACTGGGAACAGGTTTGTGGTTTTGGAGGATTTAGATAAAAGAGGCTGATAAGAGAGGGGGGTTGTCATGGTGGACTATCAGTATTCTCATCAGGAGTCACTCCACCTTTTAGTGGATACTAGGACCTACATAAAACTCGAGAAAGTTATATAAAAGAGAATTATAAATATTAATAAGGAAAAAAAAGGGGGATTTTATTGAGACGGGATGCACAATATATTAATAACCAGGTACCAAAATTAGCATATTTTCACCATATTCCAAAGATACATAAATCTACTACTGAATCACCAGGGAGACCAATTACATCTGGCATTAAGTGTTTGACATCTGAGGGCGATGGAGGCGGCATTCGGGGCAGATTCTTTTAAAAAGACTGGACAAAAAAGCGAGCCTAAGGCCTCATGCACACGACCGTTGTGTGCATCCGCGTCCGTTCCATAATTTTTCACAGTTTAGCGGAGGTCCCATTCATTTCTATGGAGCTGTGAAAAAAAACTTATTTTTGCCGCGTCTGTGATCTGCGATTCTAGTCCGTGAAAAAAATATAACCTGTCCTATTCTTGTCAGTGGAAAACGGAGGACGGACCCATTCAAGTCAATGGGTCCATCCAAAAAAAAATTGATGCACAACTGGTATGTCATCCGTGTCCGCATCCTTTTTTTTTTCTACAAGACCTTGGTGCAATAAAACTAAATTTTTCATTAACCTTCCTTTTTTTCCCCCTGTCAGACAAAAAAAAGGAAGACACAAGGAAACACAACTGAAGCAAAATCAGACACGGACCACTGAAGCCAAATCACTGACAGTGAAAAAACACTGTCGTGTGCATGAGGCCTAAGCCATAAGTGGGATGTGAACCCAGCCTAACTTTTCGAAGTGAACCATCAGCTTCAGGGGTATGCACAATCCCTCTTGACCTATTTACTGGAAACTAAACATACACTGCAAGTATGGATGTAACATCATTATATATGCAAAGGGATGTGAAGCAGTGGAGCACTTTTTGGTTCAAGCAAGTGAGTTACCCAGGAAGCAAATAGATTTTATAAGGGAGTACATTCTTTTTATTTTGACTCATTATTTTATGTAAAATATGATTTTTAATTACAGACACGGGGGACTGCTATTGGGACCAGGTTCACACTGAGGTATGAGACATTGTGTGAGGTTAGATGGGAAGAGATAATTATGTTCAGAGGAGGCAAGATGCGTGCAAACCTGGTCCTATGGAAAAGATTTATTGCTGATATAATATTAATTTTGAAAGGGAAGATTCTTTGGTTGATTTTTTAAGTGAAGTTAAAGGATTGAACTATTTTATATAGAACAGGAAAAGATGCATGCAAACTAAAACACTCTAAAAACCAACAGTCAGTAATAGTTACATATGTATATGTCCCATTACGGTTTAAGAAATACCGTGAATAACCTGCAATTAGAAATTGTACAGAACTAGAGGGGTATAATAAGGAGGCAGAATTATTAGGGTACCTGCACATAGGTGCATCCACATGAATTTTCTTTAATGAGTTCTGTGCGTTTCTGCATCATATCCGCACCAAAATCCGCCATTTCTCACAGGGGTTTTTGGCACGGATTTGATGCCATTTGATGCCGTTTGGCGCAGATCCCACCCTTTCATTGGAAAAGGGTGAAACCCTCAGATAAAGCCACAAACATAATTGACATGCTGCGGATTTGGAATTCCGCACGGCAAGTCGATTTCTGCACAGAAAAAATCTGCAGAAAGTGTACAAGAGATTAGAGTAATCTCTTACATTATGGTGCTGCGGTTTTTCCCACGGAATCAGCATGTAAAAACTGCACATATTCCACAACGTACAGGGGAAGTGTGTAGAGAAAGGGTATGGTGGTTGGAGATTGGGATCCTGAGAGTGAAATTACTGACAAATAATAAAGGAACTGTAGGGAATTAAGAAGTGGAGGGACATGAGAAGAGTAAGATAGAAGTGCCCCTTATTATACTATATAGTATAGATTGGGGGGATTTTGAGACGTACAGTAAAGAAATACTGGAAAATCACAACAGGATAAAGTAATAAGGAAATTGCTTCCACAACAACCAAGATTTCTAAATGAGACGCCCAGAAACGTGGGTACTTTAGTAGCCCCAACAGCACAAGCAAGGGCGTACATAGAAATCATGGGGCCCTATAGCAAAATTCTAAAATATTAAATATAATACAATTGGCCTGAGGCCTATGAAGCTGAACGGTGGGGACGGGACCAGCAGGCCCTACGTAATGGGCCCCCTAGCAACTGCTTGGTCTGCCGCTATTGGCCGTTTGCCACTGAGCACAAGATCTAAAAAGAAAGAGCGAGAATTTCTTCCAAAACACCAGATTTTTTTCCATGCAAAAAATGCTTTGCATATAAAGAGAAAAATACGTCCTTTAGGGCTCATGCACACGGTGGGTCCGCAATACAAGTGCACCGGCCGTGTGCACACCGCATCACGGATGCAGACCCATTCACTGGAATGGAGACGCAATCCGGAAGGTCGGTGAGGAACGGAGGCACAGAACTGTAGTGCTTCCATGGGGTTTCTCTCTATGCCTCCACACCTAAAAAAAATAGAATTTTTTTTTGCTGTGTGGACGGATCACGGACCCATTCAAGTTGAATGGGTCTGGATCCGTCTGCAGAATCCGTGCGGATGCTGCCCGTGCATTAGGGATCGCAATGAGTGCATGAGCCTTTAGGGAGAAAGCTAAAAATTATAAGATTAAATAAAATATAAATTGTAAAAGTGTGGAAATATGTAAAAAGATACATGAACATCCTTTATCCAGGCATTCTATTCTGTGCTGTGGTGACGTCACTAGTCAGCTGCCCCCTGCCGGGCAACTCTAAGGCCTCTTTCACACGGGCGTTGTGGGAATAGGTGCGGGTGCGTTGCGGGAACACGCACGATTTTTCAGCGTTTTGCACTCACGTGAGAAAAATTGCGCATGTTTGGTACCCAAACCCGAACTTCTTCACAGAAGTTCGGGCTTGGGATTGGTGTTCTGTAGATTGTATTATTTTCCCTTATAACATGGTTATAAGGGAAAATAATAGCATTCTGACTACAGAATGCATAGTATAATAGTGCTGGAAGGGTTAAAAAAAAATAATAATAATAATTTAACTCACCTTAATCTACTTGCTCGCGAAGCTGGCATCTCCTTCTGTCTTCCTCTTAGCTGTGTGGAGGAACAGGACCTGTGGTGACGTCACTCCGGTCATCACATGATCCATCACATGATCTTTTACCATGGTGATAGATCATGTGATGACCGGAGTGACGTCACCACAGGTCCTGTTACTGCACACAGCTAAGATGAAGACAGAAGAGATGCCGGGCTGCGAGATCAAGTGGATTAAGGTGAGTTCAAAAAAAAAAGTTTAACCCCTCCAGCGCTATTGTACTATGCATTCTGTATTCAGAATGCTATTATTTTCCCTTATAACCATGTAATAAGGGAAAATAATAAAGATCGGGTCTCCATCCCGATCGTTTCCTAGCAACCGTGCGTGAAAATCGCACCGCATCCGCACTTGCTTGTGGATGCTTGCGATTTTCACGCAACCCCATTCATTTCTATGGGGCCTGCATTACGTGAAAAACGCACAAAATACAGCATGCTGCGATTTTCACACAACGCATAAGTGATGCGTGAAAATCACCGCTCATGTGAACAGCCCCATAGAAATGAATGGGTCGGGATTCAGTGCGGGTGCAATGCTTTCAACTGACGCATCGCATCCGCGCGGAATACTCGTCCGTGTGAAAGGGGCCTAATGGAAGGACTGAATACTATCCAAAGAGAGATAGCAGCACAAGAAGGATTGGATAATGTCTATAGCACAATACAAGGAGTAGCGAGAAGAAGGACCGGATTAACACTATAGGACTGAGTCTCTGTGTGAGAAGCTGCTGGATGGATAAACGTGGTTCTGACACAGTAATAATTCAGGTTGGCAGATCCTGATGTGTGCAGCTATTCTTTATACTCCCTGTAGACAAGTGTTTCCTTGAGCTTTAATTCAGGCTCAGTACAAACTGTACAACCTTTTTGTCAGTCTATACAATGCACTGTTATTTTATTCAATTCTTCTTGGTGTCTTTCATCTTCTGGCTTGAAAAATTATAATAAAAAAAAAAACTGCATGTATGTATCTTACATTATGTAATTTTTTTCTCTCCTTTTTTGGGTGTTTTTTTTTTTTAAATGCCAAGAAAACAGGAACACACCTTTAGATTTCAACATACTGTAGCTGCCCAACCAGCTGTCAACTTGAAAGTAAAGCTTGCAGTACACAAAAGATAATTGTTAGGGGATCCCCTTGATATTGGCTCATTTTAGCTAATGAGTATTTTTAGCTAATGCCTGATTGGAGTCGGGAAGGAATTTTTTATTCCCCTGAAGTGGGGAAAATTGGCATCTACCTCACAGGCTATTTTTTGCCTTCCTCTGGATCAACTTGCTGGATGACAGGCCGAACTGGCTGGACAAATGTCTTTTTTCGGCCTCACGTGCTGTTACTATATGGATGGAGCTGTGTAGCTTACATGTTTGGATTGACATGCTAGGCCCTTTATTGCAGAGGGGACTCAAAAGGTATTCTCCTCTCCCTATAACCAAATGTTGTGAAACTACAACTCCCATCATTTCTGTGTGAATTCCAAGAAGAGCCATGCAGGTGTGAATGCTTGAAGTTGCAGTTTTACCACAGAGAGCAGAAGGTTACTGATCCCTGCCCTATACAATGAAACCTTCTGTTGTCACTCAGTAGATGGGCAGTTTGTCACAAGTATTTGCACAGGGTAGCTTACCTGAGTATTTTGTGTTGGAATTTGCAGTAATAGTGCTAAACTTGTGTAATCAAAGTTATCATCCAAAGCAATAAGAGAACCGTGGACTCCACTTTCTAGTATATTATTTGCATAATCTCGAAGACCTATAGTTTGGATCCAGCGGATGACACGGTCATTGCTCCACACCAACACATCTGTAACCACAAAAACGAGGTAACACCATTATTAAAATATTTTTGTACCTACTGTCAAATACATTATGCTACTTTCACACTTGCGGCAAAGTGATCCAGCAAGCAGTTCCGTTGCCGGATCCGTCAAAACGTATGCCAACTGATGGCATTTGTACGACGGATCCTGATCCTGATCCATCTTACAAAGGCACTGAAGTCTTTCCGGCGTCATCCAGAAAAACGGATCCGGCATTTATTTTTTTCACAATTTTTTCGGTCTGGCATTCCAGTATTTTGAATGCCGGATCCGACACTAATACATTCCTATGGAAAAAAAAAATGCTGGCATTCAGGCAAGTGTTCAGTTTTTTAGGCCGGAGATAAAACCGTAGCATGCAACAAAACTACTTTGTATTAGGCTTTGTTTTTTGCTGGGCGAGTTTTACTTTTATGTATGTATGCAGATGCCATTTTTTTTTATTGTACATGTACCTTAGTGATTATGTTAACTTTTAATACAGAACAGATGCAGAAGAAAAAAGGTTCCGCTGCAGTCTTTTTCTTCAGAATTGCATCGTCATGGTTCCCCCGGCTTCTGATGCCTCCTCCGTGTGGCAGCAGCGTCTGGTTGCCAGGGGAACCAGGGGTGTAGGCCGGTCCTCGTTGATGTAGGAGTGTCAGGGGGCACGGGCCGTGAGCTGCCTTTCCTCAGTATAAAGACCGGCATCTACAGTGTACAGATTCCTGTGAATTTTTCGTCCTCTGGCTTCCCCTACTGGTAACAGTTATTATTGCAAACTCCTCTGGCTTTGATTTTTGGATTTGGTATTGTGACTATGGTTTGGGCTTCTGGCGTTCTGGTATCTTATTCGATTTCCTGGTTCTTTGTGACTATTAGGAGTGTTTTGTTTTTCTTGTTTGCCTTTGGCGTATTTGTACTGTGTTGACTGTCTAGCTTTTGACCCTTTTTCCGTATGACTACTCTTATTGTGTTTGCGCATCTGTTTGTCTCTGTTTGTGTGTCGCCTTTCATATATTACAGTAAAGGGACTGCCGTCCAGTTGTGGGTGATCATGCAATTAGGTAGGGATAGTGGGTCTGGGCAGTTTAGGGCTGCCCTATGCCTGTTTGTGTGTGATGGTAGTGTGCCTTCTCATTTGTTCCGCCTTTTCAGTTGATATGATGTGTATGCAGTAGACCTAGCTGCCAAACCCAATTACTTTAACTTGGACATATTACACATCAAAATTAACAAAATAATGTCAGGTATGACAAATATATATTTTAGTTTCAAATGGCCATTCAGGATTATTTTTTATTTTTTATTTGCACCCCAGCCTGAAATACAGGATGAGAAATCCATAGTCACCTGCTCTCCGCCACTGCTTTCTGGCTCCCTTTCCCTCTTTATTTGTCTTGCTGCTTGGAGACATGTCACCATTAAGGCCAGTCCATGGCTTCAGCTATGCACATAACTCCATCCATGAAGAAGTTGACAAATGGGGACCGGAAGACCAGCGAAGAGGCAGGAAACCAGGGAATTGGAACGGAGTGGCGGGGAGCAGGTGTGTATGGATTTAAAAAATAAATCCTGGACTGCCATTTTATATAAAACTTACATTCAACTTTGTCACATACTAAAAGCCCAATCATTCTGAATAAATATTATAGAGGAAATTTATTATTTATCCCAGCACGCCAGAATTCTGGCTTTAGAAAGTCGCAAAAATAAGACTTTGCAATGTTAAGAGCGTATCTGTAACTTTTTGCATTTTTACCAGTGTTGAAAAGTAGGTTAGAAAGTGGGCCTGTCTAGCCTGTTGAGCTGATTTAAGGTATATTTATCAACTGCAACTTTTTAAAAAGTCGCAAAAAATGTCTCACTCTTACTTTAGTAAAGGGGTGCTATAGAAAGTGGAATAACAGCTCAAGATAGATGTGTAGATGCACAAAACTTATCAAACATTGTGCAACATTTGACACATTAGGGGCAAACTAGAGCAACATAGACACCAGCAAAACTGACTCATGATAAATCTGTGTAAAAAGAATATAAAACACAGCCCTATGGAGATTTATCATTTTCCTGCGTCTCATTTTTGGCATAAAAAGTCACAAACCCCGAAAAATTGTCCACTTTTTGTAAAAGGGATGTGACAAAGGGGAAGTGGGCGGAACCGGTAGGCAGCTAGACTCAGATAGATAATAAATAAATGATAGATAGATAATAAATTGATGATAGATACATAGATCTGCTATATGCATGAAACTGTCAAACACATCTAGTACAAAAATGTTTACCTTTTATCTCATGCTGGCTTACTTCTCTTCTTCGTTCCAGTTCTTTTCTGTCGTAATTTAACTTTTTTAAGCACATAATACCATACTGCAAACTTGTTCTGTTAATAGTAAATAGTTGTTAAAACCATACATTTCTATCTCAACCTGTAATATATAGTTTTTATTTCATTTCCACAACGCATACAATAAAAATTCCATGCACGATACTATTTTTTACATGCAGGGCACTTACATTTTTATCATGTTTTATTACATTTCGAGGGGGGGGGGGGGACAAAGCGACAGAGAAAAGCCATTTAGATTTTTTTTCTGTTAATATTGTGAATATTTTCATATATATATATATATATATATATATATATATATATATATAATTTTTTTTTGACCTGGTGAACCTCTATAAAAAGGACATTAAATTCAAGGGGAAATAAAATTCCTGTATTACCCATGTTTTGTGTAGATTTCTACCTGAATGAAATTACTTGGAAACAACATTCTACACTGAATATGCGGGAAATTATGATACTATACCAATTAGGATGACTAGGCAACTACTTAAATCTTCCTATTATCAAGGATGGTTTGCCTAATTTGGATCATTTAAAATCACATCCTTCCTGAGTTAACAGCATGAATACATTTAGCCAATGTGATTAGTCACCTACCTATGAAAGCTATCCACCATTTTTAAGTGCACTCGAAGGTCTTTCTTTGTAAGATGGTCCAACATCCTAGCATCTACCAGGCATTCCATGAAATAACTTCTGTACTGAGGTAATCCCAAACTAGGCAGCCATTCATTACCGATCCACTCATGATTCATGTCACCATAAGCCAGGGTCTAGAAAGTGAATTTGCAAAAGAAAAAAATATTAAAGTGTTGTCCCACAATAAAAAACATAAAATTTTCTGTAACATTTTGTAATATTTTAAAAATACTCCTGTGTGTATTGTAGGTATATACTTGTTATAGTGCCTCTGGTGTTCTTATGTTTCCTTTCAGAACTTCCACCTGATGCATCCAGTGTCATTGAGAAAGAGAGACTTCTATTTTACTGGTTCTTTTTTGCTGACGTGGACAAATATGGAATCCCTTACTCAACAGTGTACAGTACAGACCAAAAGTTTGGACACACCTTCTCATTCAAAGAGTTTTCTTTATTTTCATGACTGTGAAAATTGTAGATTCACACTGAAGGCATCAAAACTATGAATTAACACATGTGGAATTATATACATAACAAAAAAGTGTGAAACAACTGAAAATATGCCACCTTTTGCTTTGATTACTGCTTTGCACACTCTTGGCATTCTCTTGATGAGCTTCAAGAGGTAGTCACCTGAAATGGTCTTCCAACAGTCTTGAAGGAGTTCCCAGAGATGCTTAGCACTTGTTGGCCCTTTTGCCTTCACTCTGCGGTCCAGCTCACCCCAAACCATCTCGATTGGGTTCAGGTCCGGTGACTATGGAGGCCAGGTCATCTGGAGCAGCACCCCATCACTCTCTTTCATGGTAAAATAGCCCTTATACAGGCTGGAGGTGTGTTTGGGGTCATTGTCCTGTTGAAAAATAAATGATGGTCCAACTAAATGCAAACCGGATGGAATAGCATTCTGCTGCAAGATGCTGTGGTACCCATGCTGGTTCAGTATGCCTTGAATTTTGAATAAATCCCCAACAGTGTCACCAGCAAAGCACCCCCACACCATCACACCTCCTCCATGCTTCACGGTGGGAACAAGGCATGTAGAGTCCATCCGTTCACCTTTTCTGCGTCGCACAAAGACACAGTGGTTGGAACCAAAGATCTCAAATTTGGACTCATCAGACCAAAGCACAGATTTCCACTGGTCTAATGTCCATTCCTTGTGTTCTTTAGCCCAAACAAGTCTCTTCTGCTTGTTGCCTGTCCTTAGCAGTGCTTTCCTAGCAGATATTCTACCATGAAGGCCTGATTCACACAGTCTCCTCTTAACAGTTGTTCTAGAGATGTGTCTGCTGTGTGGCATTGACCTGGTCTCTAATCTGAGCTGCTGTTAACCTGCGATTTCTGAGGCTGGTGACTCGGATGAACTTATCCTCAGCAGCAGAGGTGACTCTTGGTCTTCCTTTCCTGGGGAGGTCCGTATGTGAGCCAGTTTCTTTGTGGCACTTGATGGTTTTTGCGACTGCACTTGGGGACACTTTCAAAGTTTTCCCAATTTTTCGGACTGACTGACCTTCATTTCTTAAAGTAATGATGGCCACTAATTTTTCTTTACTTAGCAGTTTTTTTCTTGCCATAATAAAAATTCTAACAGTCTATTCAGTAGGACTATCAGCTGTGTATCCACCTGACTTCTCCACAATGCAACTGATGGTCCCAACCCCATTTATAAGGCAATAAATCCTACTTATTAAACCTGACTGGGAACACCTATGAAGTGAAAACCATTTCAGGTGACTACCTCTTGAAGCTCATCAAGAGAATGCCAAGAGTGTGCAAAGCAGTAATCAAAGCAAAAGGTGGCTACTTTGAAGAACCTAGAATATGACATATTTTCAGTTGTTTCACACTTTTTTGTTATGCATATAATTCCACATGTGTTAATTCATAGTTTTGATGCCTTCAGTGTGATTCTACAATTTTCATAGTCATGAAAATAAAGAAAACTCTTTGAATGAGAAGGTGTGTCCAAACTTTTGGTCTGTACTGTATATACGGATCCGGACGGTGTCACTGAGCTGCTAGGCACGCGTGTCCATTTTCACTGATTAAGTGGATGTTCTAAGGCTGCTTTCACACACTCCGTATTTGGTCAGTGATTTCCATGAGTGGTTGTCAGCCAAAAACAGGTGCAGATCAAAAACATAGGACAGGTGCAAATCTCCATTATACCTTACTTCTGATATCTCCTTCTTGCTGAGCTATTTTACAGACTTTTGTCAGACCCTTTACTCAGTACTTAGTTGAAGCACCTTAGGCAGCGATTACAGCCTCCAGTCTTCATAGGTACGTATGATGCCATAAGGTTTGCACACCTGGATTTGGGGATTTCCTTACATTCTTCTCTATAGATCCTCTCAAACTCAGGCTGGATGGGGACAGCCATTTTTAGGTCACTCCAGATATGTTCGATTAGGTTAAAATCAGCACTTTGCTGGGTCACTCAAGGACATGTGTTGTTTTGGCTGTGTGCTTAGGGTTATTGTCTTCTTGGAAGGTGAACCTTAAAGAGGACCCTTCATGGGTCCAAAGAATATGAACTAAGTAGCAGGCTACATAGAGCGGCGCCCAGAGATCTAAGTGCACTTACTATTATTCCTGGTCGCCGCTCCGTTCGCCCGCTGTGGCTCCTGGTAATTTCTCAACATTTAGAGCAAGTAGGAGGAGACGCCAGTGTCTCTCCTACTCCCTGACAGCAGCGCTGTCCAATCGCAGCGCAGAGCTCAGGTTTTTTCCTCCCTGGCTCTGAGCTCTGCGCTGCGATTGACTAGCACTGCAGTCAGGATGAAGGAGAGACACTGGCGTCTCCTCCTACTTGCTCTGAATGTTGAGAAATTACCGGGAGCCACAGCGGGCGAACGGAGCGGCGCCCAGGAATAATAGTAAGTGTACTTAGATCCCTGGGCGCCGCTCTTTGTAGCCTGCTACTTAGTTCATATTCTTTGGACCCATGAAAGGTCCTCTTTAAGCCAGGTCTGAGGTCCAGAGCCATCTGGATCAGGTTTTTAATAAGATTATCCTCTGTACTTTGCTGTATTCAGCTTTCCCTCTACCCTGACCAGTCTCCCTATCCAAGCCAGTGAAGAATACACCCAGCACATGATGCTGCCACCCCTATGCTTCACCATAGGCGTGGTATTAAACAGGTGATGAGCAGTGCCTAGTTTACTCCTGAAATGATGATTAGAATTTAGGCCAAAAAGTGCAATCTTTATACATCACGGTCTGAGAGTCCTTTTAGGTGCTTTTTCGCAAATGCCACATGGGCTTAAATGTGTATTTGAATAAAGATAGGCTTTTTCTGGCCTCTCTACTATAAAGCAAAGATTGGTGGAGTGCAGGAGTGATGGTTGACCTTCTGGAGGTTTCTCCAATCTGCAGACAGCATCCTTGGAGCTCAACCAGGGTGATTATTGGGTTTTGGGTCACCTCTCTTAACAAGGCACTTCTCCCTTGATTACGTAGTTTGCGGCCAGCTCTACAAAGAGTTCTGACTGTTCTAAACGTCTTCCATTCAAGAATTATGGGGGATACTGTGCTCTTGGAAACTTTCAGTGCAGCAGACATTTTTTGTACCCTTCTCCTGATCTGTGCCTCCACACAACCCTGTCTCAGAGCTCAAAAGGCAGTTCTTTCCACCTCATGGCTTGTTTTTTGTTCTAATATGCATTGTCAGCTAATATGCAGCTGTGAAACCTCATATAGGCAGGGTGTGTCTTTATAAATCCTGTCCAGTCAACTGAATTTACAACAGGTGGAGTCCAATCAAGTTGTAGAAACATCTCAAAGATGATGATGAGAAAAGGGAGCCTCCCAAAGCTAAATTTCCAGTGTCATGGCAAAGGGCACTCTAAATACTTATGTCCATGTGAAATCTTAGTTTTTGTTTTCAACAAAATTTCAACGTTTTCTAAAATTGTGTTTTCACATTAACCCTATTGAGTGCAGATTGATTTAATTTTAGTACAAGCCCCCAGTATAACAAAATGTGAAAAAAGTGAAAGCGTCTGAAGACTTTCCGCATGCATTGTAAATAGGACCTGTCACCTCTTTTGATATGTCCGTGTAATAACAGTTCTGCAGGATTGTGAGGTTCATCTGTTATTCCTAGAAATGTACAAATAATTTGACATCTGGGTGTCCAGCAGTTGGGGTTGTGTCCCTGACACGGTCTTACACTGTACAATCAGTGAGACTGTTTGACAAGGGGAATGGTAATGCTCAGTTTAAATTGTATTACGAAAGTAATATGAGGAATAACAGGGGACTTGCAAGGGCCATATGTTTCTAAAAACATTAATAGTTGTTTAATCAGGAACATAAGCATTTAATAAAACATTAATTATATATGAAAAATATATCAGTATAGAACACAGATCCTCTTTAAATGATGCTTTTTAACCCCTTAAGGACCCTGCCATGGTACCTTAAAGGGCTTCTGTCAGCCCACTAAACCGTTTTTTTTTTTTTTTTGGGGTTTAATAATAATCCCTACACTGCGAGCTCCCTATACATAAGCTAAATATTCATTTTTGTTCAGTAGATTTTGTTTTTGCAATTTTTATAATATGTAAATTACCTTGCTACCAGCAAGTAGGGCGGCTACTTGCTGGTAGCAGCCGCATCCTCCTCTCATAATGACGCCCCCTCCGCTGTGTAATTGACAGGGCCAGGGAACGGGATCGCCTGCGCCGTACCTGTCTTTAATCGGCACAGGCGCACTGAGAGGCGGCTGCTCTATCCTCAATGCGCCTGCACCGGGTGTAGATGTGACGTCATCGGCGCAGGTGCATTGAGGATGGAGCGGCCGACAGAGCGGCCGCCTCTCAGTGCGCCTGCGCCGATTAAAGACAGGTAAGGCGCAGGCGCGATATTTTGAATTCAAACAGGGCCAGCAGAGAACGATCCCGTTCCCTGGCCCTGTCAATCACACAGCGGAGGGGGCGTCATTATGAGAGGAGGATGTGGCTGCTACCAGCAAGTAGCCGCCCTACTTGCTGGTAGCAAGGTAATTTACATATTATAAAAATTGCAAAAACAAAATCTACTGAACAAAAATGAATATTTAGCTTATGTATAGGGAGCTCGCAGTGTAGGGATTATTATTATCCAAAAAAAAAAAACGGTTTAGTGTGGCTGACAGAAGCCCTTTAAGGACCAGGCAATTTTTTGCAAATCTGCCATGTGTCACTTTATGTGGTGATAACTTTAAAACGCTTTTCCTTATCCAGGCCATTCTGAGATTGTTTTGTCGTCACATATTGTACTTCATGACAGTGATAAAATTGAGTCAAAAAATGTCATTTTTATTAATGAAAAATTACCAAATTGACAAAAATTGGGAAAAATTAGCAAATTTCCCGAATTTCTATTTCTCTACTTCTATAATAGATGGTAATACCTCCAAAAATAGTTATTACTCTGCATTCCCCATATGTCTACTTCATGCTTGGATCATTTTGTGAATGCCATTTATTTTTTGGGGATGTTAGAAGGCTTAGAAGTTTAGAAGCAAATCTTGAAATCTTTCAGAAAATTTCCAAAACCTACTTTTTAAGGACCAGTTCCGGTCTGAAGTCACTTTGTGAGGCTTCCATAATGGAAACCACCCAAAAATGACCCCATTTTAGAAACTACACCCCTCAAGATATTCAAAGCTGATTTTACAAACTTTGTTAACCCTTTAGGTGCTCCACAAGAATTTAATGTAAAAAGGAGATGAAATTTCAGAATTTCACTTTTTGGCAGATTTTCCATTTTAATCCATTGTTTCCAGTAACAAAGCAAGGGTTAACAGCCAAACAAAACTAAATATTTATTGCCCTGATTCTGTAGTTTACAGAAACAACCTATTTGTGATCGTAAACTGCTGTGCGGGCACACGGCAGGGCACAGAAGGAAAGGAATGCCATATGGTTTTTGGAAGGCAGATTTTGCTGGACTGGTTTTTTGACACCATGTCCCATTTGAAGTCCCCCTGATGCACCCCTAGAGTAGAAACTTAAAAAAATGTGACCCCATTTTGGAAACTACGGGATAAGGTGGCAGTTTTGTTGGTACTATTTTAGGGTACATATGATTTTTGGTTGCTCTATATTACACTATTTGTGAGGCAAGGTAACAAAAAATAGCTGTTTTGGCATCGTTTTTATTTTTTGTTATTTACAACGTTCATCTGACAGGTTAGATCATGTGGTAGTTTTATAGAGCAGGTTGTTATGGATGCGACAATACCAAATATGAATACCTTTTTTAGTTGTTTGTTTCAGTTTTACATAATAAAGGATTTTTGAAAAAAATTATTTTTCAGTGTCTCCACATTCTGAAAGCCATAGTTTTTTTTAGTTTTTGGGCAACAGTCTTATGTAGGGGCTCATTTTTTTTCGGTATGAGATAACTGCTTAATTGGTACAATTGTGGGGTGTGTATGACTTTTTGATCGTTTTTTTACCAACTTTTTATTTATTTTTTTTTTTACGGTGTTTACCTGAGGACTCGGCTATGCCTAATATGTCTACTTTTTTTTTATTTATTTAAGTTTTACACAATAATATATTTTTATAGAGCCAGTCGTGAAGGACGTGGCAACACCTAACATGTCAACTTTTTTTTTTTATTATTAGTTTTACACAATAATATCATTTTTGAAACAGAAAATAAATAAAAAAATAATGTTTTAGTGCCAAAGTTTTTTTTTTTTTTTTGGCGACTGTCTTAGGTAGGGCATAATTTTTTGCGGGATTAGGTGACGGTTAGATTGGTACTATTTTGGGGGGAATATGCCTTTTTGATCACGTGGTGTTGCACTTTTAGTGATGTAAGGTGACAAAAAAATGTTTTTTAGCATTTTTTATTTTTTTTGGGGACGGTGTTCAGCTGAGGGGTTAGGCCATGTAATATTTTTATAAAGTCGGTCGATACGGATGCGGCGATACCTAATACAGGTATGTCTACTTTTATTTTTTTTCCCCTATTTTTACAAATTTGTTTTACTTTATTTTGGGAAAAGGACGCTTTTTTTTAACTTTTTTAATTTTTTTTTAACTTTATTTTTTAAACTTTTTTTACACTTTCTTTTTTGTCACACTCTGGGACTTTTGGGGGTCTAATCCCCTTTACAATGCATCACAATACTTCTGTATTGTGATGCATTGGCTGTAAGTGTGTTACCAGAGTAATACACTTACAGCCTGCTTCCTGTGCGATTCAGGGGGCTGTATCTCACAGGCTCTCACGGAAGGCAGCCACGATGCCTAAGGAAGGCATCGGGCTGCCTTCCCTGCCATCGGGTCCCCGTCACAGCAGCACGGGAACCAGATGACTGCTCTTTCCCTCCCTCCACACATAGCACATGCCGCGGTCAGTGCTGACCGCGGCACATCAAGGGTTAATGCGCCGGCATCGGTGATTTCAGGCAGGGGTCCAGCTATCAGTGACTGCTGGACCCCTGCCGCGGATCGAGCATCTGTACAGCGCAGGTCCTTAAGGGGTTAAATTATATTTTGTGTACTCTAACAGAAATTCTATATTTTGTCAAAACTACTACAAGGAAAGAAAAAAAAGAAAGAAAGAAAAGAAAGAAGAAAAGAAAATAAATAAAACATTTTTTTCACAACCAGTAAGTATATACCTGTGCCCAACTTCCTTCTTCTGACTCCTTTTATGTTGTCATGAAGAAAACACCAATAAGAAACATGGAATTAAAAAAGTGATTCATTATATTAAAAGACCACAAGCATTGTAAATTAAACTGCAACATTTACATGGTGCTTTTAATTACTGATATGCAAATGAGTGATTGGGGAAAAGAGATGTGGATGAGTATTGTGGTGCTCCTATAGGCTGATATCGGATGAAGGGGTTGTCCCATGACAAAGACCTCAGCACAGGATAGAGAATATGTGTCTGATCAGCAGCGATCTGACCAATCAGAAGAACAGGATTCCAGTGTTACCCTATTTGAATGGAGCTTTACAGTATTGCCAGAGACAGCCGAGTTCAGTCTCTGAGCTATCTCCAGCAGTCCCGTAGAGTTGAATGAAGCGGCAGTACACATAAGTGTCTGTCTTTTCATTCAAACAGGGGAACACTACTAGGGGGCCCCATATGTCTGATCAGCAGGGGCCCCTGCATTTGGACCCTTAACGATCGGACACACCACTACTCTGTAGATAGGGGTTAAGTCTCTGTCATGAGACAATGTTTTTATCTTTGTTTTTTCTCTGTGATTTTTGCTTAGTCTGTAGTATACACTTGAAGTAGTTGGCACCACCTTCAGGTGTGAATGTGCTTCTATTTTATCCTGGGAGTAGCATTCTTTTGCACTTTTGCCCCTCCTATCAAACAGGCTGCCTTGATTAGGTGGTACATATAGCAGTGTGTGCTATTCATCTAATTGGTTGCTTCATTCACACAAATGTGACTAGGAGCAGTACATTACATGTGCAGGCCTGCTCTCCTGAACATAGATGCCCAACGGCATAAGTAGGTTTATATTAGAACCTAGCAAGCAATAGTAAAAGTCCAGCTCACCTGCATCAGCAATTTAGAGAGTGCACGGATGGGAAGAGACCCAGATTCGTATACTTGAGAAAGAAGATATCCAGCACCTCGATTTTTCGTGCTTAAACGATGTTTATTCCATAAACCAAGTGTACAGCAGTAAAATCCTCAGAGTACAAGCCCCAATACGGTCTACGCGTTTTGAACCCAGTGGTTCTTAATCATGACCTTCATGATTAACCACTTCAACCCCGCTAGCTAAAACCCCCTTAATGACCAGGCCACTTTTTACACTTCTGCACTACACTACTTTCACCATTTATTGCTCGGTCATGCAACTTACCACCCAAATGAATTTTACCTCCTTTTCTTCTCACTAATAGAGCTTTCATTTGGTGGTATTTCATTGCTGCTGACATTTTAACTTTTTTTGTTATTAATCGAAATGTAATTCACTTTCAGCTGTAAAATTTTGCAAAAAAAACGACATCCATATATAAATTTTTCGCTAAATTTATTGTTCTACATGTCTTTGATAAAAAAAAAAAATTTTTGGGCAAAAAAAAAAATGGTTTGGGTAAAAGTTATAGCGTTTACAAACTATGGTACAAAAATGTGAATTTCTGCTTTTTGAAGCAGCTCTGACTTTCTGAACACCTGTCATGTTTCCTGAGGTTCTACAATGCCCAGACAGTAGAAAACCCCCACAAATGACCTCATTTCGGAAAGTAGACACCCTAAGGTATTCGCTGATGGGCATAGTGAGTTCATAGAACTTTTTATTTTTTGTCACAAGTTAGCGGAAAATGATTTACCGTATTTTTCGCCCTATAGGACGCACCGGCCCATAAGACGCACCTAGGTTTTTGGGGAGGAAAATAAGAAAAAAATTATTTTTAACCAAAAGGTGTGCTTTTGGTGGGTTTGGAACTAATGGTGGTCTGTGGGTGGCACTATTACTGGGGATCTGTGAAGGACACTGTTATGGGGGGATCTGTGGATGACGGACACTGTTATGGGGGGATCTGTGGATGACGGACACTGTTATGGGGGGATCTGTGGATGACGGACACTTATGGAAGGATCTGTGGATGACGGACACTGTTATGGGGGGATCTGTGGATGACGGATACTGTTATGGGGGGATCTGTGGATGACGGACACTGTTACTGGGGGGATCTGTGGATGACGGACACTGTTATGGGGGGATCTGTGGATGACGGGCACTGTTATGGGGGGATCTGTGGATGACGGACACTGTTATGGGGGGATCTGTGGATGACGGACACTGTTATGGGGGGGATCTGTGGATGACTGACACACTGTTACAGGGGGGGATCTGTGGATGGCACTGTTACAGGGGGGGGGATCTGTGGATAGCACTGTTACAGGGGGGATCTGTGGATGGCACTGTTACAGGGGGGATCTGTGGGTGGCACTGTTACATATGTGCCATCCACAGCCCCCCAGCCCATAACAGTGCCATCCACAGCCCCCCAGCCCATAACAGTGGCATCCACAGACCCCCAGCCCATAACAGTGGCATCCACAGAGCCCCCCCCCTTAACTGTGCCATCCACGGATCAGCTTGATCATCCAATAGCCCCCCCCCCCCGCCGCCGCCGCCTGTATACTAATATTAAATGTCTTATTCAATTAAATTGTATTAGATATGCCCCCTCACTCCTATATTGCTAATCGAACCTTAAATCCTTTTCCTAGGTGCTGTAATGCAGGCCGGGCGGCCGGCGCGTTACTCGCTGACGTCACTTGCCTGCGCCGCCTGCTTCATTCATAAAGTAGGCGGCGCAGGCACATGACATCAAGGAGTTACGCTGCCGCCCGCCCAGCCTGCATTACAGCACCTAGGAATAGGATTTAAGGTACGATTAGCAATATAGGAGTGAGGGGGCATATATAATACATTTTAATCGAATAAGACATTTAATATTAGTATACCGGAGCGGCGGGGCTATAGTACATTGATTGCACCGCCCCGCCGCTATTCCCGGCCCCCAGCTCCTCCTCCCAGTCCCTCCCCCGGCCCCAGCTCACGCTACATCGCATCCAGCGATGTTAAATTGTCAGCATTCGCCCCATAAGACGCAGGGGCATTTCCCCCCGATTTTTTGGGGGGGAAAAGTGCGTCTTATGGGGCAAAAAATACGGTATTTATTTTTTATTTTTTTCTTACAAAGTCTCATATTCCACTAACTTGCGACAAAAAATAAACAATTCTAGGAACTCGCCATGCCCCTCACGGAATACCTTGGGGTGTCTTCTTTCCAAAATGGGGTCACTTGTGGCGTAGTTATACTGCCCTGGCAATTTAGGGGCCCAAATGTGTGAGAAGTACTTTGCAATCAAAATGTGTAAAAAATGGCCTGCGAACCTTGGCTGCAAAAAAGTGGCACACATCTGGTATCGCCGTACTCAGGAGAAGTTGGGGAATGTGTTTTGAGGTGTCATTTTACATATACCCATGCTGGGTGAGAGAAATATCTTGGCAAAAGACAACTTTTCCAATTTTTTTATACAAAGTTGGCATTTGACCAAGATATTTTTCTCACCCAGCATGGGTATATGTAAAATGACACCCCAAAACACATTCCCCAACTTCTCCTGAGTACGGCGATACCAGATGTGTGACACTTTTTTGCAGCCAAGGTGGGCAAAGGGGCACATATTCCAAAGTGCACCTTTCGGATTTCGCAGGCCATTTTTTACACATTTTGATTGCAAAGTTCTTCTCACACATTTGGGCCCCTAAATTGCCAGGGCATTATAACTACCCCACAAGTGACCCCATTTTGGAAAGAAGACACCCCAAGGTATTCCGTGAGGGGCATGGCGAGTTCCTAGAATTTTTTATTTTTTGTCGCAAGTTAGTGGAATATGAGACTTTGTAAGGAAAAAAGAAAAAAAAAGAAAAATCATAATTTTCCGCTAACTTGTGACAAAAATTTCAATCTTTCATGGACTCAATATGCCCCTCAGCGAATACCTTGGGGTGTCTTCTTTCCGAAATGGGGTCACATGTGGGGTATTTCTACTGCCCTGGCTTTTTAGGGGCCCTAAAGCGTGAGAAGAAGTCTGGAATATAAATGTCTAAAAAAATTTACGCATTTGGATTCCGTGAGGGGTATGGTGAGTTCATGTGAGATTTTTTTTTTTGACACAAGTTAGTGGAATATGAGACTTTGTAAGAAAAAAAAAAAAATATATATATATATTTCCGCTAACTTGGGCCAAAAAAATGTCTGAATGGAGCCTTACAGGGGGGGTGATCAATGACAGGGGGTGATCACCCATATAGACTCCCTGATCACCCCCCTGTCATTGATCACCCCCCTGTAAGGCTCCATTCAGACGTCCGTATGATTTTTACGGATCCATGGATACATGGATCGGATCCGCAAAACACATGCGGACGTCTGAATGGAGCCTTACAGGGGGGTGATCAATGACAGGGGGTGATCAGGGAGTGTATATGGGTGATCACCCCCCTGTCATTGATCACCCCCCTGTAAGGCTCCATTCAGACGTCCATATGATTTTTACGGATCCATGGATACATGGATCGGATCCGCAAAACACATGCGGACGTCTGAATGGAGCCTTACAGGGGTGTGATCAATGACGTCTGAATGGAGCCTTACAGGGGGGTGATCAATGACAGGGGGGTTATCAGGGAGTGTATATGGGTGATCACCCCCCTGTCATTGATCACCCCCCCTGTAAGGCTCCATTCAGACGTCCGAATGATTTTTACGGATCCATGGATACATGGATCGGATCCGCAAAACACATGCGGACGTCTGAATGGAGCCTTACAGGGGGGTGATCAATGACAGGGGGGTGATCAATGACAGGGGGTGATCAGGGAGTGTATATGGGTGATCACCCGCCTGTCATTGATCACCCCCCCTGTAAGGCTCCATTCAGACGTCCGCATGTGTTTTGCGGATCCGATCCATGTATCCATGGATCCGTAAAAATCATACGGACGTCTGAATGGAGCCTTACAGGGGGGGTGATCAATGACAGGGGGGTGATCAATGACAGGGAAGTGATCAGGAAGTCTATATGCGTGATCACCCCCTTGTCATTGATCACCCCCCTGTAAGGCTGCATTCAGACGTCCGTATGCGTTTTGCGGATCCGATCCATGTATCCGTGGATCCGTAAAAATCATACGGACATCTGAATGGAGCCTTACAGGGGGGTGATCAATGACAGGGGGGGTGATCAATGACAGGGGGGGTGATCAATGACAGGGGGGGTGATCAATGACAGGGGGTGATCAGGGAGTGTATATGGGTGATCCCCCCTCTGTCATTGATCACCCCCCTGTAAGGCTCCATTCAGACGTCCGCATGTGTTTTGCGGATTCGATCCATGTATCCATGGATCTGTAAAAATCATACGGACGTCTGAATGGAGCCTTACAGGGGGGTGATCAATGACAGGGGGGTGATCAATGACAGGGAAGTGATCAGGAAGTCTATATGCGTGATCACCCCCTTGTCATTGATCACCCCCCTGTAAGGCTGCATTCAGACGTCCGTATGCGTTTTGCGGATCCGATCCGGATTCACAGGAAATCTCGGCCCTCGCGAGATGACGCGTATATGTGTCACTGTGCGCAGGGCTGCCGCCTCCGGACCGCACATCTGCGTTAGGCGGTCCGGAGGCGGTTAAGAACCACTGGGTTCGAAACGCGTAGACCGTATTGGGGCTTGTACTCTGAGGATTTTACCGCTGTACACTTGGTTTATGGAATAAATGGCGTCACATGTTAGCGCCGGATAGGATGCGGGTGCGTCGCGCGAGTGCAAAGCGTTTTAATGTGTTTTGCATGCGCGTGAAAAAAAAATCGGCATGTTTGGTATAACATGGTTATAAGGGAAAATAATAAAGATCGGGTCTCCATCCCGATCGTCTCCTAGCAACCATGCGTGAAAATCGCACCGCATCCGCACTTGCTTGCGGATGCATGCAATTTTTACGCACTTCTATGGGGCCTGTGTTGCGTGAAAAACGCACAATATAGAGCTTGCTGCGATTTTCATGCAACGCACAAGTGATGCGTGAAAATCACCGCTCATGTGCACAGCCCCATAGAAATGAATGAGTCCGGATTCAGTGCGGGTGCAATGCGCTCACCTCACGCATTGCAGCCGCGCGGAAAACTCGCCCGTGTGAAAGAGGCCTTAGGATACTATATATATATATATATATATATATATATATACAGTACAGACCAAAAGTTTGGACACACCTTCTCATTCAAAGAGTTTTCTTTATTTTCATGACTATGAAAATTGTAGATTCACACTGAAGGCATCAAAACTATGAATTAACACATGTGGAATTATATACATAACAAAAAGTGTGAAACAACTGAAAATATGTTATATTCTAGGTTCTTCAAAGTAGCCACCTTTTGCTTTGATTACTGCTTTGCACACTCTTGGCATTCTCTTGATGAGCTTCAAGAGGTAGTCACCTGAAATGGTCTTCCAACAGTCTTGAAGGAGTTCCCAAAGATGCTTAGCACTAGTTGGCCCTTTTGCCTTCACTCTGCGGTCCAGCTCACCCCAAACCATCTGGATTGGGTTCAGGTCCAGTGACTGTGGAGGCCAGGTCATCTGGCGCAGCACCCCATCACTCTACTTCATGGTCAAATAGCCCTTACACAGCCTGGAGGTGTGTTTGGGATCATTGTCCTGTTGAAAAATAAATGATGGTCCAACTAAACGCAAACCGGATGGAATAGCATGCCGCTGCAAGATGCTGTGGTACCCATGCTGGTTCAGTATGCCTTCAATTTTGAATAAATCCCTAACAGTGTCACCAGCAAAGCACCCCCACACCATCACACCTCCTCCTCCATGCTTCGCGGTGGGAACCAGGCATGTAGAGTCCATCCGTTCACCTTTTCTGCGTCGCACAAAGACACGGTGGTTGGAACCAAAGATCTCAAATTTGGACTCATCAGACCAAAGCACAGATTTCCACTGGTCTAATGTCCATTCCTTGTGTTCTTTAGCCCAAACAAGTCTCTTCTGCTTGTTGCCTGTCCTTAGCAGTGGTTTCCTAGCAGATATTCTACCATGAAGACCTGATTCACACAGTCTCCTCTTAACAGTTGTTCTAGAGATGTGTCTGCTGCTAGAACTCTATGTGGCATTGACCTGGTCTCTAATCTGAGCTGCTGTTAACCTGCGATTTCTGAGGCTGGTGACTCGGATGAACTTATCCTCCGCAGCAGAGGTGACTCTTGGTCTTCCTTTCCTGGGGCGGTCCGCATGTGAGCCAGTTTCTTTGTAGCGCTTGATGGTTTTTGTGATTGCACTTGGGGACACTTTCAAAGTTTTCCCAATTTTTTGGACTGACTGACCTTAATTTCTTAAAGTAATGATGGCCACTCGTTTTTCTTTACTTAGCTGCTTTTTTCTTGCCATAATACAAATTCTAACAGTCTATTCAGTAGGACTATCAGCTGTGTATCCACCTGACTTCTCCACAACGCAACTGATGGTCCCAACCCCATTTATAAGGCAAGAAATCCCACTTATTAAACCTGACAGGGCACACCTGTGAAGTGAAAACCATTTCAGGTGACTACCTCTTGAAGCTCATCAAGAGAATGCCAAGAGTGTGTGTGCAAAGCAGTAATCAAAGCAAAAGGTGGCTACTTTGAAGAACCTAGAATATGACATATTTTCAGTTGTTTCACACTTTTTTGTTATGTAGATAATTCCACATGTGTTAATTCATAGTTTTGATGCCTTCAGTGTGAACCTACAATTTTCATAGTCATGAAAATAAAGAAAACTCTTTGAATGAGAAGGTGTGTCCAAACTTTTGGTCTGTACTGTATATATATATATATATATTTAAAAAAAGTAGAATCCACATGCAGATCTGAGATACAGCTATTGGACATGTGACATGTTAAACAT
The DNA here is from genome assembly GCF_014858855.1 of Bufo gargarizans. Lineage (NCBI taxonomy): Eukaryota > Metazoa > Chordata > Amphibia > Anura > Bufonidae > Bufo > Bufo gargarizans. Next base: position 328,685,079 of record NC_058081.1, on the reverse strand, counting down.
TTCTTTTGCATGTTTCCCATGTAAAAAAAAAACATGTTGCCAATTATCCCACAGCGAAACTGCATCAAATTGTGTTTTTCAGATGTGTTTTCGGATGCGCCAATGTCTGAATTTATCATAAATGTAATGCTACGTATTGCACATTCATATAAATCTGCTATTAAATGGTCACACTGAATCCAACAGAGCTCTCTTAACAGAGAGGGACTTTCCCATCTCTATGATGTCCGTAAGTCTTAATAGGACATACGTATGGACAGGAGTTCTGAAGGCAAAGCCTTTCAATTAGTGATTACCATTATAGTGTGACCAATATAGCTGGTATATAGGTATTATGACTGGCACTATATCTACTATGTATATAACTCTCTCTCTCTCTATTTATTGTGGCAAGGTGTACAGTGTCAGAGGGCGTGTATATCTCACCCAGATAACTCAGCTGGGTGAGATAACTGAAATCCAGAAGTGTGCAGTGGTTTCAGCAAAGGATAGTTTGCTGAGACAGTTTTGTTTACGTTGTATTCTGGGCTGGATTTTATTTGGACTGGCAGTTAGGCTTGGTAGTGGGAGCTGCCGGTCCACACCCTTCCAGCACGGGTATTCCCTCATACCTGAGGTGAGCGCAGGTGAAGCCTACCCTAATCAAGGCGGCATAAAGACCATCCCAGGTTGTCAGTTTGGGGAAGTGTGTGTAAACCTGGAGCAGAGGCTCTGTGGGTGGTCTCAGTCAGGAGGACTGAGGGGCCACAAGGCTATGCGATGCCTGATCGCTTTCCGGTGTGTAACCGTGTTTGTTGAGCGGAATGATTGAGGCTTGGAGCCTGAGACCCTGAGCATAAATCTAAGATTATAGGTGAGTCAGGGAAATCATAATTATTCTGTCAGGCAGGAGTTTATTTTGTATAACTGTTTATGTTTACGCGGGTGTGCCGCAATAAAACACAGTTTGGCCCTTAAATCCTGGTGTCCGTGAAGATATCTGTGAGTGTGACCCCCTCAAAGAAGGCGATCCCTTACAATATATATATATATCACATAGATATATCAGCTCAAATGTTATAATTTCATAATTAACAGCAATTCCAATGTCTTAGCAGTGGAAAATGAAAAATCATAACCAACCGTTTTGGCAGAAGCTGTAAGATTCTCCATTTCCTCATGGGTAACCCATACATTACCAGAGGCCTATTGATGAGACGCATGGAGTGGGTGGTGAGATGGATCCACATTTTGTAGGCAGCATTAAAGAAGAAAGTCAGCACCACTGTAAGTTAATAGTGTAATAACATCACAATCAGCAAATACACATCAACCACACGGTCACAGGTGCCCCAAAGCTCCCACATAAGCTAAAAAATAAAACTATTGCCTTGCACACATTGGTGTATAACGTTTCTAGTGCTTTATATCAGAGGAGATTCTAAAAGGAGCATGGCAACTCAGAAAGAAAACTGCCAATGTCATAAGTATACTGAATCTATACTGCAGCTTGGGCTCACAATATTTTGTTGTCTAAAGTCCACTTGAAAGGTATGAAGAATGTTTGACTTTATAAGGGAGCTTTATCAAGTCCTAATAGACATGTATTTAAAGCTACATTCACACGACCGTGAAAAACAAATGTGTGACAGACGTTTTTTTAATGGCTATCACTTGACCATTTTAAGAAGAATGGTAGTCTATGGCGTTATTCACACAGCAGTGTTTTTTGACAGCTAGTGAATAACGGACACCAAAAAATAGAACATGTTCTTTCTTGTCCGTTTTCACTGTCCGAAAGCCCCCATACATTTGAAGTTGACCTTGTCTAATGACCATTTGTCAGAAAGGCATCAGTAAAAAAAAAAACATCCGTTAATGTGAATGTAGCTTAAGAGTCTGCTAAAATATCACGAATTGTACCAAGTTTGTCAAAATGGTGCACATGGCATAGTATATTTGGTAGTTGCTTTTATCAAGTCACACAAGATAGTTAACAGACTCACGGTTCTTGATGTTGGAGGAGCTGATGGACTTGTAAGCGAGACCATCTCTTGAATAGCAAGGCGAAGTTTCAGACGATGCAAAGGATTGCTGATCCCGATTTCTCTCTGAATTTCAGTGTCTGACAATGCAGACATAATGGCACCACTCTTAACATTGGCACGACAAGCTGCAACATACCAGGCTGGCATTCCTAGCCATAACTGAAAGAAAAATGTAAAGTCAACCTGCTTCTTGAGAAATAAGAGCATTTTGTTTCACTGTGTAATCGTTTTCCCAAGTGCAGCAAGATCATTTTAAGGTCATGAGGTTTCAAGAATTCAGGAACCTGAAGAATCTCACGCCAGTGTTATGAGCATTACTAAGACGTCAGGAAGGTTTCATTACCTGACCATTTTGTAATGCTTGGTAACTATATAATGGCCGTATTTACTGCATTCATTCCATATTTATCCTGAATATGGAGCTAAAGCAGGTTTTTTTATTGTATTTTTTATGCCTCATGTGGCATCACTGTTGCATATTCTGCCAAAATCAATGATGCCAGAAAAGTAGGCCACTTATGTATATTATATACTAATTTGTTTCCATATTTGACCTATATTTGTATTTACCTAATATGCCTTATTATACATGGACATAAATACAGGTAAACCATTCATATTATGTGACCATATTTAAATCATGTGAGGTGAAACTCAAAAAGTAGGAAAAGTGGGAGAACAAGGTGTAAACCAAACACCATTTCTATAACATTACAGAAATATAATAGAATACTACAGCAAAACTAGACTATCATTAAATGGTGGAGATTAAGGGGTCATTTATTAAGCTGAAATATGCCTATATTAGCTAGTTGCGCCGCAATCTGGCCTTAGTGATTGGCTACAGCAGTCACATCATGGTGGCCATAAATATGATGTCATGGCTGCAGCTATGTGGGGGGGGGGGGGAATATGGAACAGCAGCTCTGAGCATCTTACAGTGACGCCCGCATTTCAGCAGAAGTCAACCCCTATTAGAGCTGACTTTGGAGCCATTCACTTGCCACTAGATTATTTCTAAATAACCTGTTAAGATTTCATTGACATGTTCTGAGAGTGAGATGATAATGATAAAAAAGGACAGGCACAAGTTCTGAATGGATGTAGGGTGGGCTGTCACAATAATTTCCTTTGGTGAGCCCAACTGGTGCCTCCATATGTGCTAATGAGACTAATAGATGGTATATATCTGTAAAGAATAAATCAAGGCAACTGGACGTACTGTAGATTTCTTGAAAACGTTTCACTCGTTCTTCCAACGAGCTTTCTCAATTCTGAGTGATTGTACAAAAATTCTGGGAATAAATATGTAACTGAATCCACATCTGGTAATTATACCCAGCATTGGGTCAAAGGTGTTGATCCCATTATTCTAATTGGAGTCAGTAGGTGATAAAGACTTCCCAGAAAAAGGTGTCAAGACAGCATTGTATGTGGCAGACAATAGATGTCTAACCCCCCGCCTCTATTCAAGCTTGGCTTCTCCATTTTTACGTAGATGGCCTCCTTTACGCCTCGTTTGTACCAATCGGCCTCCTTATCAAAAACACGTACTTGACTGTCTTCAAAGGTGTGACCTGTTCGTTTTAGATGTAAGTACACAGCTAAATCTTGACCAGAGGTTTTGGCTCTTCTATGCTGCGCCATACGCTGATGTAGTTGTTGTTTTGTTTCACCGATATACAGTTCTGAGCATTCCTCATTGCACTGGACTGCGTACACAATGTTGTCCATCTTGTGTTTAGGCGTTGGGTCTTTGGGGTGAACCAGTTGTTGCCTCAGTGTGTTTCTGGGTTTAAAGCAAACAGGAATGTGATGTTTATTAAAAATCCTTTTGACTTTCTGAGACACCCCAGCTACATATGGGATAACCATATTCTTGCGTCTGTCTGACTACCAGTGAGGGCGAGAAGCATGACAGACAACTACATCAGCGTATGGCGCAGCATAGAAGAGCCAAAACCTCTGGTCAAGATTCAGCCGTGTACTTACATCTAAAAGGAACGGGTCACACCTTTGAAGACAGTCAAGTACGTGTTTTGGATAAGGAGGCCGATTGGTACAAACGAGGTGAGAAGGAGGCCATCTACGCAAAAATGGAGAAGCCAAGCTTGAATAGAGGTGGGGGGGGGGGTTAGACATCTATTGTCTACAACATTCAATGCTGTCTTGACACCTTTTTCTGGGAAGTCTTTATCACCTACTGACTCCAATTAGGATAATGGAATCAACACCTTTGACCCAATGCTGGGTACAATTACTAGATGTGGATTCGGTTACATATTTATTCCCAGAATTTTTGTACAATCACTCAGAATTGAGAAAGCTCGTTGGAAGAACGAGTGAAACGTTTTCAAGAAATCTACAGTACGTCCAGTTGCCTTGATTTATTCTTTACAGATATATACCATGACCTGGATAAATGAGAACCTTCACAGACGATAGATGGTATAGTCATTGTGCACACTGCCTTCAAGTCTCTCGTTGAAGGCATACAGTATGTCGGGAAGACTCTTACATACTGTATGCCACTGTATACGCACACAGTTGCCTACGTCGCCCAATGACCAAACGTCACAAAATATATATATATATATAATACACAGTTTCCTTTACTTGCAATGGTCCACTGTAAAGGAAGACTAAGTTTTCTGCACTTTCTTATACAGCAGAAAAAAATGGTATACTGCCTGATGGTGGCTATCTTTTTGCATGACTTACCTCAAGCCAGGATACTACAGTTGGTCCATCCCACTGAGCAAATGGCAGCCCTTTCCTTCTGGCCTCTTCTAAAAGTTCATGTCTAAGAAAAAGAGTGGGCAAACACATGCACATTAATTCAATCTCCTAAAGTCTGGTGTCTCCAATACCTGCACAGTTTATGGGTGGGTTTCCACATAGCAGCTACAATGCAAACACAGATTTGAAGGTAATACCTCTGTCAACTCCAAAATTGGCGGGCAGGCTTCAAACCAATGTGGAAACCTAGCCTATAAGTTCATTTAAACCAATTCAAACGTTACATAAAATATTCTACAGATTTATTTTGGTGAACAACTGCTATCTATAATTGACTAAAAGGTGTGTTGAACACATTGGCTGCCACCAGGTTTGTCAACCAGAGTTTCTCTCTTTTCTGGACAACTTGACCCAAAATCACTGACAGCCAACATTTTTCTATGGAAGAATTAGAAATCCATAATGAATAACGATGATTATAAGTGATATAGCTCAATATACTGATAATAACTCATTACCAGCATTTACTGTTAGCTGTAAAATGATGATAATTACCACCAAAATAACCAATTAATGAACCACCACCTTTAAAAAAAATATCAATTTTTTTTTCATGAACACACGGAAAAAAAAGTCAACTATTTTTACAGACTGTAAAAAAAATTGGGACGGTTGGCCACCCTGGCCGCCACAACTAGCTGAGGAACCAAGACTAAGGGGAAATTGGACCTTGGGTGGTATGTGTGGTTAACCGATAAATAAACCAGGGTTAGCTATGGTTTCTTGATTACCAGTAGGTTTCTTGAAACCCACTTTACCCTGGTTAAACTTGATGGACAGAGATTTTTAAAACATACTGTACTTAGTAATAAACCGATAACAGCGATGTTGTAGAATGAACACTGAGGAGCATATAGTCAACACTTTCATAAATCTTAATTGTACAAGGATATGATTTTTATCAATGAGTTAATGTTCTTATGCGATATTGGAGATACAAATATGGGATAGTGTAAAGTATGTGATTTATAGTCATGCTTTAAATGTTCTTATCAGATATTAAAGGTAAAGTTATGGGGTTGACAACATTTCTGTATCAAACTCTGGGGTGTTTGTATGTGTAGTCCTACACATACAACATGCTGCAGAGTCTTCCAGCAGACAGACATATCACTCAGGGCAGCTCTTGTATCCACTCCCTTAGTAGTGTCATTATACAGCTGGGACTTGTAGTCCTACACATACAACATGCTGCAGATTCTCCCAGCAGGCAGACATGTCACTCAAGGCAGCTCTTGTATTCACTCACTTAGCAGAGCAGGGGGAGGGGCAGAGATTGTTTTTATTGCATGTAAACAAAGGGCCAGAAAAGAACCAGGGAAATGAGGATATATATATATATATATATTATTATTTTTTTGCATAAAATTTGCTTAGCTCAGTAGTTATATATCAGGTTTTCAGTGCTATATTTTTTTTTTTCATAACTCGGACAACCCCTTTAACCTACACAGCAGCCTCTGATTGTTGGGATTGAGTGAACAATTTCAAAATTTCAAAATAGAATTACTAGACTTTTTTTCCCCCTTTTGGCATTTATTAAATTTTAGATGCCACTTTTTATGTATGAAGCAAATAATATACTTTGAAATATGTGTAGAGCATACCTAGTCCAAATGCAGAATGGAAACCTGTGGTGACAAGAGCTCTCTGAAACCAACAGGAAGGCTACTTGTGCAATTTAAATCTCAATGGGACATGTAGATTATGTAGTAAATCTTATATGAAATCGCTACAACGCTGCCACATCTCAGAGTGCTGAGGATTAACTACAGCATGGATCACTTTTATTTCACCTTGCTCAGCCCAAATTGGCTGTATATTCAAAGTTGGGTATGGTGTATTTCATCTCAATACGTTGTATGACACAGTTTTTGAAGGAAATTTATTATTTTTTTCAACAACTAAATAATGTGTATTGAAATATGTTTCTCACCTTTATCTTGCCTATAGACCTATGAAGCTGTTGTGAGCAGCAGAATTACAAAATTTGCCTTTAGATGAGCACTGGACATAAGAGAATAAAGACACAGAGGGCCTTATTCTCTAAAGTCGGAGAACTGCTTGTACAATGCCATGAGCTTTACGCCCTGACGTGCCTTCATTCAACCATTTTCCACCATTTTCCACTATTACTTGAATATATCCTAATCCCGTCAAAATGGTAGAAACTCAGGGTACAGTCACATGACAGTGGAAAATGGCCATTTTTTTTACGGCAATCACACACCAGTTTTCAGAATCATTGCAGTCCATACGGCTATTCATATGGTGGTTTTTGTAACAGCCAGTGAATAGCAGAAGTAAAAAAAATAGGTCATGTCCTACTTTTGGGCATTTTGATGACCAGACGGACCTTACTGAAATCAATCGGCCCATTTTTAATGGCAGTTTAGACAGAAGTGCGCCTGTCTAACAGACGTTAAAAATAGGTACATGAGCGGTGCGGAAGGCAGGGAGTAATAAAAAAAACTTACAAAAATACTGAACTCACCTATGGCACTCGCAGGAACACTTAGTCCACACTAGAGGCAGCAGGACCTGATGCTCCCTGCGTCGTGACATCATATGATCATACTTGAAGCACCATGATCTGCTGCCTCCAGTGCGGACCAACCTATGGTAAGAGTTATTTTTTTTAATGATTTGTAGTCACTACCAGGGGTTGGGGGTGTTTTTATATATATATATATATATATATATATATATATATATTGATACTGAGGGTACAATGCCTCTAACTTCTGTAGTGCTTGGCTCTGGGTACAGTTAGGGCTTCCACCAGGTATTGCCTGGCTGTGATATAGGTGAGGAGGCATAATGACACCCTATTGAGCGATATTTGTGGTTTGTGGGGTTATGCAATCCAGCTACAATGGCATCACTGTGTAATAATATTAACAGTTTGGGTTGATGATAGCCTACTGCCTGTAGTGCTTGGTGTCTTGGTTGATACTTCCTAGTATTTGTAGTGGCTGGGAGCACTACAAAGAGGCATTATTTATACTAGGCAGGGCTATGGGGGGGACACCATAATATATACAGAAAACACGGTTGGGGGCATTATATGTACTGATGGCACTGTGGGTGGGCATCATATATACAGTACCAAGGGCATTGCAGTTTTTTTTAACAGACTTTAAAAAAAAAGTATGTAAAATGGGCATTAAAAACAGATAGATGGACAGAAAATTGATACACACACTGATACAAAACTGATAGTTTATACGTTTTTAACCAATGTTTTTTTCCACAGTCGCATGAGTGTACCCTTAGCAAGGCCAAATTTTAGCTTATTTGTTTGCACTAATCAATATCCACCAGAATTATGCCGTACTGCCTTTGCACCAAATTTATAATGGGCTTAAGACACTTTTTGCAACTCGTCTGATAAAGGGAAATGGCTTAACACCAAAATAGGTAGTTTAAAGTTATACTAAACGGTCTAGTCTAACTTTACAATGCCTTACCTTTATACATTTTTTGCGGATTGGATGCGGACCCATTCATTTTTAAAGGGGGCGCACAAGATGCAGACATTACACCGTGTGCTGTCCGCATCTGCACTTCCGTTCTGTGGCCACGCAAAAAAAAAATAGAACATGTCCTATTCTTGTACATTTTGCAGACAAGGATAGGACATTTCTATTGACATGAAAAAGAAAATATTGGGATGCACATGGCTGTAATTTGTGGGCCATACAACAAATACGGGGGTGTGCATGAGCCCTAAGTCACACATCCTTTCAGTGAAATCGCAGGGCTACGATCAGTTACTATTACAGCCTGGGGCATGATGAGGCTTCCCAGGGCTGTCATAATAACCTCCCTGCTAAGCTGTGTACGAGGAACAGCTAAGCAGGGAGTGGGTGAAAATCCCATTAACCTTAAAGGGAACCTGTCACCTCTACTATGCTACCCTCACTGAGCGTTTCTAAATGTTCATTGTGTTACCCTAAACATATAAATTACACTTTTAATTTCATTTGCAGGTGAATTCAGTAAGTATTATGCCTTTTTGCACTTCCCGTCTTTTATGCAAATTAACATAAGAGTCATATTTTCAAGCTCTGACTCATCTCAGGTTAATTTGCATATGTATCAAATTGTTGTTTTTTTACCCAATAAAAGCACACAGAGCTATGGGGACTGGGTATTGCGGATGTGCTAGTGGCCATCTAGCAACCCATGTCCTCAGCTCTATACACAAAATCCAGGTGACAGGTTCCCTTTAATAGATCTTTATTAGGGTGAATGGAATAAGGCAGGCATGCTTAACCTGCGGCCCTCCAGCTGTTGCAAAACTACAACTCCCAGCATGCCCAAACAGCCTACAGCTATCAGCCTACAGCAGGGCATTGTGGGAGTTGCCGCAGGTTGAGCATGCCTGGAATAAGGGATCAAAAGATTTCCGGTTCTAGCCCCTAAGGGGGATAATAGTTATTAAGTTAAAAGTGAAAAATGTATCAGAAAAAAAACAAAACTCAAAATTATGAAAAGTTTAAATCCCCACCCTTTCACAATTTTACATATAGAAATCTATAAACAATAAAAAATAAACATATTCGGTATTGCCACATCTAATAAATGTCAGAACTATAAAAAAAAAAAATCCTGTGCGGTGCGCGCCATACTGGGAAAAAAAAAGAAAAACTTGCAATTCAAGATTTTTAAGTCACCCTGCCCCCCCAAAAAATGGAATAACAATGATCAAAAAGCCATACATACCACAAAAATGGTACCAATAAAAACCATAGTTCGCTCCACAAAAAACAAGCCCTCACACAGCTCTGTAGACCAAAATATAAAGAATGTATGGCTGTCAGAAAATGGCGATGCAAATGCATTTATTTTTTTCAAAGGTTTTTATTTTTTTCAAAGTAATAAAACCTGTACAAGTTTGGTACTGCCATAATTGTATTGAGCTGCAGAATAAGGACATCATGTAATTTTTAGCACACAGTGAACTTTGTGATTTCAAAACCTTTTTTTTTTCAATTTTACCCCACAAAGAATTTTTTTACCGTTTTCCAATACAAGACATGGTAAATGAAATGGTGCCATTAAAAATGCGCCTTCTAACGCTGAAAATATGAATGGAAATGTAAACGGAAGGCTGTTCTATGTGATGTTGGTCTGCTACTGGTAACATGCTATGATACGGCATGTGACTATAGCCAATCACTATCCTCAGTGGTCTACAGTTGAGGATAGTCATGCATTCCGCCATGTCACTGCTGCTCCTTGTAAACATACACTGGACCAGTGAGAGAAATGGGTAAATATATCAAGTTTTTTATTTTAGGAAATTGTAGGGACTGTCCAAGATTTTTTATGATCTTGGAAAACCCCTTTAGAGTAATTTTTTTTAGCTTACCAATTACCTGACTACATCCCTTATTTAACCCTTGCCCTGAAAGATAAAATTATAAAAGAGAGGCTCTGCTCCGGAAAGTAATTGAGTCATAGGGGACAACAAAGAGAACATTCTCAAAGAAGCTTTTGGTGATCTGCAGAGATGACTTAATGTAACGGAACCTGGAAATCTGACAATATTAATGGTAATCTATTCGCAATCTAATGAAACCTGAGTTTTCATACTGGAGTAGTACAAACATGGCGACTGGCAGGTGATCGAGACTAGACTGCTATGTTCCTGAAAAACGCGGCCATGCAAACCACTGCTGTTTCCTAGCTACAGTAGGTAAAAATTGGATTGGCAATTGCTTGCTAATTGTTAATGGCTGCTTGTTTTTGTAGGTTTACCCGAAGAACCACACAACCACTAACAATAAGCACACTGCTTCCAATCAATTTTTATCGATTTTATAAAAATCAACTGTAGAGCTGCGCAGATTTTGGGCGCATAGCAGCTGCCTCTCGACTGTCTGGCATTCAGTCCTACCTCAAAGTTTTCACTATTTTCAGTTGCAGCCATGTTTCCCAATAACATATCAAGTATTTCAGAAGAGTTGATGTACAATAAACCATACTATCTTTACTAACTATCTGGAGAAAACATTGCAGTGCTTTGTTGGCGGTTCTAGTCATGTAAATATTCATTTCTGATGCATTTTCAGAAATCTACTAAAATCCCTAGAGCAGAATTGCAAATAAGTACATTTTATCTTTAAATGACTAGTCTTTGATATTTATTTCAGTAGAGACTGTGTTACTTTGACTGCATATTATTGATCTATTATTGAGTTGTTATTAACCTCCCCATACAGACTACGCCAGCAATAGACGGTAGACGGTTGGGGTCCAATAAACTCAACAAAAATGTAAAAGAGGTTACTAAAACTTTTATGGGGTCATTTATTGAGACTGGCATTTTAGACACCGGTCTTAATAACCATGCACTGGAGCTTGGTGTGCCTAAGTTGTAGAGGCGCTGACCTCTACATAAAGTAGGCGCATCCACTGCTGACGCCTAACAGCCTTAAAGGGGTTGTCCGGGTTCAGAGCTGAACCCGGACATACCCTTATTTTCACCCAGGCAGAACCCCTGATGTTGCCATCGGAGCATCTCATGCTCCGAAGCGCTCCCTTACCCTGCGCTAGATCGTGCATGGCAAGGGCTCTTTTGTTTACAATAACACAATGCCGGGGCGGTGTGTTTGATGACGTCACCGGCTCAGATTGGCGTGCTTTAGCGCTTCTCTGGACGTTTTACTGCCTAGGGCAGCGCTAAAGCCCGCCCATCAGTGCCGGTGACGTCACCGGGCTTCCTGGCAGCCCCATGGAAAGCCTGATACGTCACCGGAACTCTTGAAAATGCCTTTGTCCTGCGCAATTTAGTTCAGGGCAAAGGAGAGCATCGGAGCATGAACTGCTCTGATGCTCAAGTCAGGGGGGCTGCCTGGGTGAAAATGGACAACCCCTTTAAGTCTACGCCAGCTCCAAAAGCTGGCATAGAAAATGATAAATGAGACGGGCCTACAGGTCCGCCCTCTTCCCTGCCCATGTCACGCCACATTTCTGCAGGTGTATATAATAATACACCTGAGCAGACTATTTAATATTGGTATGTACTGTATGTCAGCTACCACCCATTCATGTATACAGCAGTAGTCAATATAAATTATCTACTCAAGAATCAATCCCTGACCCCTATGGAGGAATGAAATGTTAAGTGCAAGCTCCATGTTCAGAATTATTACAGTATGACAATTATAGATCTGTCAAAATAAGTCTTTAAAAAGCCTACAACATGTATTTTACTCTGCTGCTTCTCTAGTAATTTTTTATATTTAGAGTAAAATATCCATAGATCCTATAGATTAAATCACAAGGGAACAGAATATGGTATTTTATTGTACAGCAATTCTAGCAAGCCAAGGGCATATGTTTCAGTGACAACTCATGCAGCTTCCGTAGGACCCATAAGAAGAAATTACCTTCTAAAGGTAGCTTTATCTCCCTTTCCTATGGGCATTATGAACCTGCACAGGCTTTCCCTCTCCATAATCTGTGCTAGCAACATGTAAAAAGGAAACCAGAGGTTCACACCATCCCACTCTAATACAAGGGACAGGAGTTGGAAACGTGGAGGACATGCTCCGTACCATGCTGTCTTACTATAGAAAGGTTGAAGGTATTACTAGCAGGCAGACCAATTTACAATTTTTTTTCACCATGGGAACCTTTCGGTCTATGCACACCCCTTTATATTAGTAACCTGCAAAAGAAAACCTTTGAGGGGAACATTCTATCGAATGACACCTTGAGCTGCTGGAAATGGAAACGTATATTACACTATAAATATATATATATATATATATATATATATTTATATATTAACAAGGGGTGCTTGAAAGTTTATGAACCCTTCAAAATCTAGATTTCTGCATACTGTGAATTTGACCTAAAAGCAGATAAAGAAGATAAAGATACCAAATCAAACAAGTGAGTGAGAATATTAGAACTGATCATTTATTTATTGAGGAAAATGATCCAATATCACTTGTCTATGAGTGGCAAAAGTATGTGAACCTTTGCTTTCAGTTTCTGCAGTGACCCCTTGTGGAGAAATAACTGCAACTAAACATTTCTGGTAATTGTTGATAAGTCCTACACATCGGCTTGGAGGAATTTTAACCCATCCCTCTGTACAAAACAGCTTCAACTCTGTTATGTCGGTGGGTTTCCTCTGATGAACTGCTCGCTTCAGCACAACAATTTTATTGGGTTAAAGGGGTTGTCTCACTTCAGCAAATAGCATTTATTAGGTAGAGTAAGTTAATATAAGCCACTTGCTAATGTATTGTTATTGTCACGGACGTACCGAGACACACGGACGTCCCCGCGACAGTGGGTGACAGAAGATCTGTGAGACTGGAAACCTGACAGGTTTCCTTGTGGATCAATAGGCGTCTATGTTGTTTCTGATACTGGCCACACCTCTAACCTCCAGGTGTTGCTATTGTGGTCATTTAACTTTCCTTATTTCTAGTTGCGTCTCCCACAATGCTGTGTGGTTTATAGCTTCAGTGGTATCTGTGGTCTGCTGGTGTTTGGTTCTCAGTGGAGTTCCTGTTGCTGCCATAGCTACTGGAAAGTTAAGTGTTTCCTTTCCCTTTTGCATTTTGTTTTGGTTTATCTGTGTGTTGTTTTTCCCCTGCCCTTTGTTGTAGGTCTGAGGGAGACTCCGGAAGAACAGGAAGTCTCAGTCCTATTGCCAGGGTCTTATAGGGTGAGTAAGAACTCTAGGTACTCCTGCATATGAACCTACCTTTGGGAAGGTCGTGTGACTAGGGATTTGACTAGAAGGTGTCCTTCTTTCTTTTCTTGCTTTCAGGCCTTGTTTCCTCATCTTCTTTGTCCGGTGTGGTTTCTCCTTCCCACACACGGGCGTTACATTATAAACCGCCAAACCGTCATTTTTTGTTAATTCGAGTGCAGCCATGGACCCGATTGCTGCACTGGCAGAAAAGCTACAGGGTCTATCTTTGGAAGTAGCTGATCTCCGCACGACTGTCTCTTAGATCCATAGACCACAGACTGTTGGTCCTGGTGGTGGTGATTACCAGACCTGTCTGGAACCTAAAATTGCTCACCCGGACAGATTCTATGGGGGACGTGATAATTACATTTTATTTAGAGAGGCATGTAAACTATATTTTAGGCTACATCCACACTCAACTGATGATGAGGAACAGCGAGTTGGTATGGTGATTTCTTTGCTTAAGTGGAATGCGCAGTCATGGACTTTTTCTCTGCTGACTGGATTGCAGTCTCTTCAGTCGATGGACAAATTTTTCAAAGCCTTGGGTCTGATCTATGATGACCCGGATCGGACCTCCCTGTCCGAAACCAAGCTGTGTGGCCTTCGTCAGGGAGATCGTTTTGCGGAAATTTATTGCTCGGAGTTTAGGAGGTGGGCTATGGATACTGAGTGGAACGATCCGGCTCTCCGTAGCCAGTTTTGTCAGGGGTTATCTGAGAGGCTGAAGGACGCTTTGGCCTTTCATGAAACTCCTGTGTCTCTGGAGGCTGCCAAGTTCTCTTACTATATGCATGGATAGACACCTGAGAGAGAGATCTAGGGGCCCCACTCTCGGGACGTTCTATCACATGATGTATTGTTCTCCTCCGACACTTTGGGTGAAGATACTCTTGGGTTTATGTCTGGGGATGAACCCATGCAATTAGGGGGAGCTACTCCTGGATCTGCTTTTAAGCGTATTAGTCGTAGGAAGGGAGTGTTTTTTTTTTTTACAGACAAAAGGGACATTTTATCGATGTATGTCCATGCATTCAGCGTCAAAAAGAAAAAAAAGGGTAAGTCTAATTCCCATCTGACTCTTGGAGGGGTGAGAGGAGAGTCAGAGAATGTGCATTTGTCTTTGACTGGTAGTACCCGATTTCTCCTGACTGCCTAGGTGGCGCTAGAGTCAAAGACTGTGGGGCAGGGGTGAACCTGATTGATGCTCAGTTTGTTCGTATGCACGGTTTGTCACTGAGTGCATTAGAGAAAAACATTTCCATTTTTGCTATTGATTCTGCACATTTAGCTCAGAAGTGTTTGTCTCTAGTTGTGCATGATATCAGATTAAGGGTCTATTCACAAGTCCGCAACTAAATTGCGGATCCATTCATTTCTATAGGGCAGCACAAAGTGATGCCCGGGTCCGGAATTGCGGATCCGCAATTCTGATCCCCAAAAATATAGAACATGTCCTATGCTCTTCCACCATTCCGGACAAGTGTAGGCATTTTCTATTAAGTGCTGTTGATGTGCGGTCCGCAAAATTCAAAATAACTTGATGAATATGGGCAACGTGTGGCTCACAGGAAATGTAAGAATGTTCAGGACCTAAGAGTGGGTTATTTGTGTGGCTGTCCACAAAAAAATATTAAGTTGAAGGTACCTGTCACGGATGTAGTAAGGGAGAACACCAAAAGACAACAAGAAGGAAGGGAAAAGACACTAGGCCTCACCGCTAGGGAAGGAAAAGGGTCACCACCTATAAAACCCTGCTCCTGGCTCTAACTCCTATCCGTATGGGCACCTCTCGATGGTAGAGATGCCCATACACAGGAACCTAGAAAACCCTGGTGGCCCTCAGATGCCCTAATGGCAATGACAGGGCAGAGACAACCTGCTCCTTACCTGGTGAAGGAACCAGCGTGTCGCTGAGGCCTAGTAAACAACAAGGGTGGGGGGGAATACAAAATACAACAAACGGAACACTTAACTTCTGAGGCTGATGGATGATGGATGAACAGGACTTCAACTAGAACCACACTCCAGCTCTTCCAAAAACCAAATGAAGCTATCCAGAGCAAGGAGTGATGGGTAAAGTCAGACTAAATAGGGGGAGATAAAGGTCACATGATCCACACCTGAACAGGAGGTGTGGACATACAAGCAACACACATACAAAGTGAAACCAAAACCAAAAGAGGCTGTCAGATCACTAATGTGCAGATAATCTTTCAGACCTTCTAAAACCTGTCACCGGTTGTAGCGGAGAGCTGATATTCCACAGCCAATCTCCACCTAAGATCCCAGTGAGGCTCAGGAACAAGTATCATAAATCCATAGAGTAGTAATTCCAGCAGGCAAAATAATCCAATAATATCCCAACAGCAATCCCAATGACTGGACGACACACAGCATCAGGAGCAGAAAGTGTAATCCACCACCGTCAAAATATACCTCTTGCCAGAGGGGGTAGGTTTCCAGAGGGGACCTACTATATCTACGGCTATTCTATGGAACGGTGTAACTTTGCTTTGTTGCTGGCTTAAATACCTCTTGCTTCCAGAAGATCTTTAAGTGTGGATCGTTTTAAAGTGGAGTACTCAATCTCCATTAATCCTTGTTCCTCTGTGAGTCTGGATCACAGCGCTGCCAACCAATGTAGTGGAGAGCTGATATTCCACAGCCAATCTCCACCTAAGATCCCAGTGAGGCTCAGGAACAAGTATCATAAATCCATAGAGTAGTAATTCCAGCAGGCAAAATAATCCAATAATATCCCAACAGCAATCCCAATGACTGGACAACACACAGCATCAGGAGCAGAACTAACTTTATTTGGACATAGCACACACTTTAAACCCATCAACAGCCTTATTTACATACAATGGGGCACATAGATGACCATGGTACAAGGAAGGGTGGGGACAGACAATAGCAAGGGCTGATGGGAGATGGAGGAGGGACAGAACAGCTAGATTACTGGTCTCCCAGTGTCCCTGAGACAACACCCTGCTGGGAAAACAATGGGACAGGAAAAAAAGGGGGAGGGGAGGAGGCACAGAAAAGCAATGCATCCAACACAGTAAACATTACAGTTTACAATACAAAGTCATACAATCAACCGAATGTCGTCCTACATGATCCAAACAGGCCAGGCTAAATACAATCCGCTACACCGGTGTGTCAGTACCTTCTTGGAAGTTGGGTCCAAGATTTATTGGTCCATATAAGATCAGTGCCATTATTAATCCTGTAGCTTTTCATTTAGAACTTCCTCGGGCTCTGAAAATACATAATGTTTTTCATAAATCTTTGTTGAAGAGATATGTGGAACCCTTGGAGCAGTCTTCCTTGCCACCCGCTCCTGTCATGGTGGACGGTAGTTTGAAATTCCGGATTTCCAAGATTATTAATTCTTGAGTCCTTGTTCACTGGAAGGGTTATGAACCAGAGGAAAGGATGCGAGTACTGGCATCTGAGGTGAAGGCCAGTCGTTTGGTGAAAGCTTTTCACAGGTCTCACCCGGATAAGGTCGGTGCTGGGTGCCCAGAGGTCACCCGTAAAAGACATATGGATGTTCCCCGCGACAGTGGGTGACAGAAGAACTGTGAGACTGGCAACACATTATTTGATCTGACAGGTTTTCTTTTGGATCAATAGATGTCTGTGTTTCTGATACTGGCCACACCTCTAACCTCCAGGTGTTGCTATTGTGGTCATTTAACTTTTCTTATTCATAGTTGCTTTTCCCTCAATGCTGTGCGGTTTATAGCTTCAGTGTATCTGTGGTCTGCTGGTGTTTGGTTCTCGGCTGAATTCCTGTTGCTGCCATAGCTACTGGAAAGTTAAGTGTTTCCTTTCCCTTTTGCATTTTGTTTTGGTTTATCTGTGTGTTGTTTTTCCCCTGCCCTTTGTTGTATGCCTGAGGGAGACCCCTGGTCATCCTTCCTTTCTGGAGGAACAGGTAGTCTCAGTCCTGTCACTTTCACCAGGGTCTTATAGGGTGAGTTAGGACTCTAGGTACTCCTGCGTATGAACTCACCTACCTTTGGGGTCTGTTCATACTGATAGCCAGTCAGGACTGTGACTAGGGATTTGACTAGGAGGTGTCCTTCTTTCTTCCCTTGCTTTCAGGTCTTATTCCTTGTTCCCTCTCCTTCTTCGTCCGGTGTGGTGTTTCCCTCCCACACACGGGCGTGACAGTTATTATCCATATTGCTTCCTTTGCTGGCTGGATTAATTTTTCCATCATGTTATGCACAGCTCGTTTCCTCGGGTACGGCCACCCTGAAATCCAGAAGCGGTGGCCGTGCTTGCACACTATAGGAAAAAGCACTAGCCTATGTGCACATCCAAGGTCGCGGCCACTAGAGAAGAAGGCACTTTTTCTAATAGTGTGCAAGCACGACTACCACTGATACAATGCAGGGTGGTCGTAACCATGGAAACAAGCAGTGTATAATGTGATGGAAAAATAATTCCAGACAGCAAAGGAGGCAATATGGATAATAACACTACATTAGTAAATGGCTTGTATTAACTTACTCTACAGTACATGAGTAAGTTAACATATACTATGTTACTATGATAGATGCCATTTTCTGAAGTGAGACAACCCCTTTAAAGGTCAGGACTTTGACTTGGCCATTTCAAAACTTTAATTTTATTCTTCTTCAAGCATTCTTTGGTAAAATGACTTGTGTGCTTAAGGTCGCTGTCTTGCTGCATGACCCATGTTCTCTTGTGAGTCAACTCATAGGCAGAGTACCTGATATTTTCCTCAAGGATTTGCTGGTATAATTCAGAATTCATTGTTGGATTAATGATGGCAACTTTATTCTGGCCCAGATGCAACAAAACAGACCAAAACCATGGCATTACCACCACTGTGTTTCACAGATGGGGTGATGTTTTTATGCTGGAATGAAGTGTTTTCCTTTCTCCAAACATAAGGCTTCTCATTTAAACCAAAAAGCTTTATTTTTGTCTCATCTGTCCACATGTTCTGGCTTGTTCAGTTGATCTTTAACAAACTTCAGACAGGTAGCAATGTTCTTTTTGGAGATCAGCGGCTTTCTCCTTGCAGTCCTGCCATGCACACTATTGCTGTTCAGTGTCCTCCCGATGGTAGACTCATTAACATCAGCTAATGTGGGAACTTTAGTTGCTTGGACTTAAACTTGGGTTCCTTTGTGACCCAGTGGAATATTACACACCTTGCTTGTGGCGTCATCTTTGTTACTCCTCGAGAGGGTAATTAAGAGCTTGAATTTCCTACATTTGTACACAATCTTTCTGACTGTGGACTGATGGAGTCCAAACTCTTTAGAAATGATTTTGCAACCGTTTCCAGCCTGATGAACATCAATAACATTTCCTCTGAGGTCCTCAGAAATCTCCTTTGTTCGTGCCATGATACACTTCCAGAAACCTTTGTTGTAAAGATTAGACTTTGATAGATACCTGTTCTATAAATAGAGGTCACCCTCTCACACCTGATTGTCATCTCATTGACTGAGAACACCTGACTTTAATTTCACCTTTAGATTATCACTAATCATAAAGGTTCACATACTTTTGCAACTCAGTCATGCCGTATATATATATATTGTAGGAAGACACAAGGGACCATCATTGATAATAGATACATGGCACCGATGAAATAGGAGCCAGTATTTCGTATGTTAGCAGCAGTAGGTGGTTGACATTTAGTTTATTTAGCATAGCTGTGAATAGCTGATCCGGGACGGGTCTTACTGGGAGTACTTATAGTGCTGGGTGAGTGACTACTCTCCATGTTCCAGGCCGGGTCTTGACTGGCCTACAAAACAGCCAGCAGTGTCAGGTGGTAGTGATTGACCTCTCTCTGACAGTGGAGCGCTGTGTTGGATCAGAGTCTGAGCTGGAGTTGTAGTGCCTGAAAGACTGAGGACAAAGCGAGGTCCACATACATCCCGTGGGGTTACAGTACTGTGCAAAACCAAACCTGTCTCGTGCTATAGATACCTTTTACTACCTTATTGTTTTGTAAAGAATAAAAGACAACCGTTGCTTTGCTTTCAACGCTAAAAGGCTGATGCTGTGTTCTTATCTGAAGGCTACCATTGGGGCAGATCCCTACTAAATATATATATATATATATATATATATATGTAATCATACTTTAAAATGTAGTCATTTTATTTTTAAATCCTTCAGACTGTGATAAACATACCGCAATTACCTTTCAATATCACGGCTTTTTAACAGCAATAGCCAAAGGAGTTTATGATTTAAGGAAAAAGGAAGTAATTGTCTGCAGGGAATTATTGGCTTTAATCCGACATTGATATAATTACACTTTCAGGGCTCTTAGATTACAGCCTCTCTTTTCCAAGAAATTAAACTAGAAGACAATAACAAGAAAAATGGTCCTTTCCTTCTTTCTAGACTGAAAAAAGAAACCGTAACAAAAACCACACAGTTTTAAGCATGTTAAAGGAAAACTTCATTATCGCACAACATATTCACAGCTCTCCATGGTTTAAAGTCTCTAAAAAATATTTTTTACAGTTTTGCTCCATTTTCTTTCTCAGTTGTTGGTGAAAGATAAAATCTGTCTAAGGCCTCATGCACACGACCGTTCCGTTTTTTTCGGTCCGCAAAACACGGAAGCCGCCCGTGTGCCTTCCGCAATTTACGGAACAGGCGGCCCATTGTAGAAATGCCTATTCTTGTCCGCAAAATGGACAAGAATAGGACATGTTTTTTTTTTTTTTCGGGGCCACGGAACGGAGCAACGAATGCAGACAGCACACGGAGTGCTGATCGCATCTTTTGCGGCACCATTGAAGCAAAAACTGCGGCCCGGATGCGGACCACAACAACAGTCGTGTGCATGAGGCCAAATGCTCCAGATTTGAAAGAAAAAAACAACAACATGAGATTCTAATGAAATGGAGCACAAACAAGTATGCAAACATGAACAAAGCTATTCATCATTATGAAGACTTTAACCAAAAAAGTGAGGTCTCTTTTGAATGGAGAAGGGAATTTTATTGGCATAGAGCTGTGCTGGACCTGTCTACTTTTTACAGAAAATGCTAAATCTAGAATATCATTAGCTATTGGGCCTATGTCAAGCTGATAGTAATCTCCTATCATGGCAGAATGTTACAGGTCATACCATTGAAAAATTCCTGTAAATAACCTATAATATATAATAACCTATTCGAACTATGAGGGAAAGCAGCCTGTTCTAAACCCTTCAGCACAGACCTAGATATAAATATTGGCAATATCTAAGTTCAAACACTTCTGGCATGTGAAACTACAATTACAAGTCCCCGCATATTTATATATTAAAAATTTTTCATCGTCACATTCCAAGAGCTATAACTTTTAATTTTTCCATAGATTCGTATGAGTGTTTGTTTTTTGCGCGACAAGTTGTAGTTTTTAATGGCACCATTTTAAGGTACAGGAAACCTAGGTTATTGATTAACTTTTATTAACTCTTTCTGGTGGTTCGGTGGGAAAAGCAGCAATAGTGCCGCTGAGTTTTACGTTATAAAGTTTGCAGTGTTCACAACAACTTTATTCTCTGGGTCATGCGATTACAGCGATACCAAATGCATACTTTTTAAAAATATTTTACTACTTTTGCACAATAAAAACCCTTACCAAAACATTTTCCTTTTTTTTTTTATCGCCACATCCCCAGACCCATAATCTTTTTTATTTTTTGTTCTACAGAGCTGTGTGGGGGTTTGGTTTTTGCAGGACTTTTTATTGGTATTATAGGGGTAGATAACCCTTTTTCTTTTGTTTCTTTGGTGGCGAATAACAAAAAACAGCAATTCTGGCTTTTTTCTTTTTTTACATTATTGACCTGCGGGATATATTACATGATAATTGTGTAGTGTAGGTCATTAAAGATGTGGAAGGGATTTTATTTTTGTAATTTTTTTTTCCATTGAAAAGCTTTTTTCCTGTGGATAAAAGGTGTATAAATCTCCAAGTTAAAAGTTTTTTTTTTTAACTTGGGAGATTTTTTTAATTTAATAAAAAATATTTTTTAACCATTTACCAGACACGCAATCGGAGCGGCAATGTGTCTTATGAACCACAGTAGGACCAAGGCGCAGTGATTATAGCACTCCTGGTGCTGGCTTTACTCAACATTCCCTGGTCTTCTGCTGGCGCTGCGCTGCATTCTGACTGCATACAGTTTCAGGACATAGTGCACTATGACCTGATGCTGTGCGATGTCAGGTTGTTTTATTTATTTTATGTCTGATCTGAGGTCTGATGAGGATTGGGGGTCTGATGAAGATTGTGGGTCTGATCTTAGGTCTGATGAAGATTGTGGGGCTGATCTAAGGTCTGATGGAGTCTGATTTGGGGGTCTCTTCTGAGGTTTTCTGAGGGTCTGATTTGGGAGTCTCATAAATACTGGGGATCTGATCTGAGGTCTGATAAAGATTGGGGGTCTGATCTAAGGTCTCATGAAAATTAAGGGTCTGATCTGAGGTTTTCTTGTCTTATTTTTCCCCTCTAAAACCTAGGTGTGTCTTATGGTCAGGTGCATCTTATGGTCAAGTGTGTCCTATAGAGCACAAAACATGGGTACTTACTTTTTCTTAAGTCTTCTGTCTTTTTCAGCTTGAGTTCCAAGTTTGCTCATCCCCAAAGAATCCTGTGCTGCAGGGTCTGTATCCATGAACCCTCCTATTGTGAGGTAAAATTAAGACCTTAAAGAGGACCTTTCATGGTTATTTTTTTTTGTTTAGATAAATACGTTTACTTGTGGGGTACCCCCTGCTGATGCTGCCACCCTGCCTGTTTTTTTCATACGCCCCGCTGTGCCCCCCTGCAATTTTCCCGCTCAGTATGTTAATACTGAGCATCAGCATCCAATCACAGCGGAAAGTGTCACAGCCAGGGAGAAAACAAAGCTCACCTTCTCCCTGGCTATGACGCTCTCTGCTGTGATTGGGCCGCGGCACAGCCAGGGAGAAGGAGACGCCCATTGAGTAACCCTGTCATCTCTTCCTCCCTGTACCTATGCTCAGTATTAACATACTGAGCGGGAAAACTGCAGAGGGGCACAGCGGGGCGTAGGAGCTGTTTAGATAAAGGTATTTAGAGCTGAGGACATGGGTTGCTAGATGGAGTATAGAGCTGAGGACATGGGTTGCTAGATGGCCGCTAGCACATCCGCAATACCCAGTCCCCATAGCTCTGTGTGCTTTTATTGTGTAAAAAAAAAGATTTGATACATATGCAAATTAACCTGAGATAAGTCCTGTCCCTGACTCATCTCACATACAGGACTCATCTCAGTTATTTTGCATATGTATCAAATCGTTTTTTTTACACAATAAAAGCACACAGAGCTATAGGGACTGGGTATTGTGGATGTGCTAGCTGCCATCTAGCAACCCATGTCCTCAGCTCTATACACAAAATGCCGGTGACAGCTTCCCTTTAAAGAAATTAGAAGTATTCAGACCATTTACATTTATCGTGTAACCGTTCAAACTCTCTATTAAAGACTCAGGGACTTAAGGGAACTCCCGAGCACAGTACCCTGTTTCTCCCCATAAGTGGATGTTGGCCCTATCAAACATTTTTGACATATCTTATGAATAAGCCATATATGCCAATGGTCATAACGCTTTAAATATTGGAGATTTGTCCATACTCTACCATAGTTGGATGTACTGTTTTTTACAATTTTAAAAGCAGTCTAGAAGATGTTATGATGTTTTGTAAAACTAAACATTTGTCAAATGATGATCTCACACAAGTGAATTAAATATTAACTTCAGAATTATGAGAGTAATAGGCTCCACAGATTTCAATTATGCAAAAAGGCAGGGCAACCCTAATCCCCCAGTTGTTCACTTGAACACTCTTATCAACACATTATCTGTTGCTTTGGCGTTCTGTCATTTCGCTTTCACTATTTGGCTGTTGCGCTTGCTTCCAACACTTCAACTTCAAGAACTATCCCACCCCTTCACTGGTGCCATTGTCATGAGATAATCCATATTCTTCACTTCCCCTGGTTTAAAAGTTATGGCTGATTGGTGTATAAGAAGAAGCTGCTTATATACAGTACAGACCAAAAGTTTGGACACACCTTCTCATTCAAAGAGTTTTCTTTAATTTCATGACTATGAAAATTGTAGATTCACACTGACGGCATCAAAACTATGAATTAACACATGTGGAATTCTATACATAACAAAAAAGTGTGAAACAACTGAAAATATGTCATATTCTAGGTTCTTCAAAGTAGCCACCTTTTGCTTTGATTACTGCTTTGCACACTCTTGGCATTCTCTTGATAAGCCTCAAGAGGTAGTCACCTGAAATGGTCTTCCAACAATCTTGAAGGAGTTCCCAGAGATGCTTAGCACTTGTTGGCCCTTTTGCCTTCACTCTGCAGTCCAACTCACCCCAAACCATCTTCATTGGGTTCAGGTCCGGTGACTGTGGAGGCCAGGTCATCTGGCGCAGCACCCCATCACTCTCCTTCATGGTCAAATAGCCCTTACACAGCCTGGAGGTCTGTTTGGGGTCATTGTCCTGTTGAAAAAAAAATGATGGTCCAACTAAACGCAAACCGGATGGAATAGCATGCCGCTGCAAGATGCTGTAGTAGCCATGCTGGTTCAGTATGCCTTCAATTTTGAATAAATCCCCAACAGTGTCACCAGCAAAGCACCCCCACACCATCACACCTCCTCCTCCATGCTTCACGGTGGGAACCAGGCATGTAGAGTCTATCCGTTCACCTTTTCTGCGTCGCACAAGGACATAGTGGTTGGAACCAAAGATCTCAAATTTGGACTCATCAGACCAAAGCACAGATTTCCACTGGTCTAAGTCCATTCCTTGTGTTCTTTAGCCGAAACAAGTCTCTTCTGCTTGTTGTCTGTCCTTAGCAGTGGTTTCATAGCAGATATTCTACCATGAAGGCCTGATTCACACAGTCTCCTCTTAACAGTTGTTCTAGAGATGTGTCTGCTGCTAGAACTCTGTGTGGCATTGTCCTGGTCTCTAATCTGAGCTGCTGTTAACCTGCGATTTCTGAGGCTGGTGACTCAGATGAACTTATCCTCTGCAGCAGAGGTGACTCTTGGTCTTCCTTTCCTGGGACGGTCCGTGTGTGAGCCAGTTTCTTTGTAGCGCTTGATGGTTTTTGTGACTGCACTTGGGGACACTTTCAAAGTTTTCCCAATTTTTCGGACTGACTGACCTTCATTTCTTAAAGTAATGATGGCCACTCGTTTTTCTTTACTTAGCTGCTTTTTTCTTGCCATAATACAAATTCTAACAGTCTATTCAGTAGGACTATCAGCTGTGTATCCACCTGACTTCTCCACAATGCAACTGATGGTCCCAACCCCATTTATAAGGCAAGAAATCCCACTTATTAAACCTGACAGGACACACCTGTGAAGTGAAAACCATTTTAGGTGACTACCTCTTGAAGCTCATCAAGAGAATGCCAAGAGTGTGCAAAGCAGTAATCAAAGCAAAAGATGGCTACTTTGAAGAACCTAGAATATGACATATTTTCAGTTGTTTCACACTTTTTTGTTATGTATATAATTCCACATGTGTTAATTCATAGTTTTGATGCCTTCAGTGTGAATCTACAATTTTCATAGTCATGAAAATAAAGAAAACTCTTTGAATGAGGAGGTGTGTCCAAACTTTTGGTCTGTACTGTACATACTACATTTATTAAGATATACCTGGACCTATCCTTTAATATGTACAGTAAATACATCCTCAAGACTTCACATAAAAAAAAATTGTACACCTTCGGGGAAATTTTTTCTGATAGCTTTTTACTCATTTTGTGCTTAAAATTATGTTTTTTCTATTGGTCTTTATTAAAGATATTCAGCAGCTTTGTCATAAAGGGTTAACTTCTGCCTAGTTGTGAGATTCATACTTTCACTTTGTGCTGGTAATCTAATAACCTTTATCTTAACCCCTGAATGCAAAACGCCGTGCATGTACGGCGGGGAATGTATTGCCAAAATGTACCAGGTGATACCGGAGGGGTGCGTTCCCGATCATTGCAGGGATCCCGCAGTCCCTGGTAGCCAGGCCCCTGCTGTATTCGCCGACATCGCTGTTTACAGCAATGCCAGCGGATTAACCCAATCTATGCCACAGTCCGCTGACCGCGACATAGAAGTTATTTCCGGCGGGTGAGTGAGCACATCGAGTCTCCGCGCTGCTGTAGCGGGGACTCGATGTGTAAGAAGGCAGCCCGATGCCATGCAGAGGCTGCCCAATGCCTTGCGCGGCATCGGGACCTGCCTTATACGAGTGCCGAGGAGATCCAGTCTCAGGCTGGGTCTCCTAGGCAACCTGTTAGTGTATTACTCAGTGTCATACACTAACAGGCAATGCATTACAATACAGATGTATTGTATTGCATTGCAGAGGGGATAGGACTCCCAAAAGTTGAAGTCCCAGAGTGGGACAGAAATAAAGTTTAAAAAAAAAAGTAAAAAAAGTGTTTTAAATAAAAAAAAAGTTTCAAGTAAAAAAAAAAAAAAAAACGCCCCTTTCCCCTGATTTTATAAGAAAAAAAAGACAAAAAAAAAGAAAAAACTTCCGGCTCTAAAAATATATATCACATGATCCGATAGACACCATCAAAAATAAAAACTGTGTAAAAAAAAACATTTTTGTCACCTTACATCACTAAAAGTGCAACACCAAGCGATCAAAAAGATGTATGCCCCCAAAAATATACCAATCTAACCGTTACCTCATCCTGCAAAAAATGAGCCCCTACATAGGACAATCGCCTAAAAAATAAAAAAAATATCGCTCTGACTATGGAGACATAAAACATGATATTTTTTTTGTTTCAAAAATGCTTTTATTGTGTTAAATGTAAAAAAAATTCTAA
Organism: Bufo gargarizans; assembly: GCF_014858855.1. Taxonomy (NCBI): domain Eukaryota; kingdom Metazoa; phylum Chordata; class Amphibia; order Anura; family Bufonidae; genus Bufo; species Bufo gargarizans. The sequence goes on along the minus strand of NC_058081.1, from coordinate 328,658,615 downwards.
AAAATTATAATTATATATTAGGTATCACCGCATCCGTAACAACCTGCTCTATAAAAATATTACAAGACCGAACCCCTCAGGTGAACACAGTAAAAAACAAAACAAAAAAAAGGTGTCAAAAAGCCATTTTGTCACCTTTTATCAAAAAAAGTGTAATAGCAAGCGATCAAAAAGTCATATGCACCCCAAAATTGTACCAATCAAACAGTCATCTCATCATGCAAAAATGATACCCTACCTAAGAGAATCGCCCAAAAAATAAAAAAAACTATGGCTCTCAGACTATGGTGACACTAAAACATGATATTTTTTTGTTTCAAAAATGATATTAGTGTATAAAACTTAAAAACATAAAAAAAGTATACATATTAGGTATCGCCGCGTCTCTAACAACATTTCTCTATAAAAATATCACATGATTTTACTCCTCAGATGAACACCGTAGAAAATAAAAGTCATATGCACCCCAAAATTGTACCAATTAAACCGTCATCTCATACTGAAAAAAATGAGCCCCTACATAAGACAGTCGCCCCACTAAAAACTATGGCTTTCAGAATATGGATACAATTACGTAAATAGTCATATTTGGTATTGTCACATCCTTAACAACCTGCTCTATAAAAATAGCTCATTATCTAACCTGTCAGATGAACTTAGTAAATATCAAAATATAAAAACAGTGCCAAAAAAGCAATTTTTTTGTTACATGGCCTCATAAAAAGTGTAATATAGAGCAACTAAAAATCATCTGTATCCTAAAATAGTACCAATAAAACTGCCACCTTATCCCGTAGTTTCCAAAATGGGGTCACTTTTTTGTAGTTTCTACTCTAGGGGTGCATCAGGGGGTCTTCAAATGTGACATGGCAAGTTAAAATTATCCCAGTGAAATCTCCCCTTCAAAAATCATATGGCGTTCTTTTCCTTCTGCGCCCTGCCGTGTGCCCGTACAGCAGTTTACGACCACATATGGGGTGTTTCTGTAAACTACAGAATCAGGGCAATAAATATTTTTTTTTTTTTTTTATTTTTTTTTTTATTATAATTATAATATATTCAATTCATCTTTTCTTTCATTTAGAAAACCCTCCCCTCCCTCCCCCCTAATCCCTAATCCCTAATCTGTGGTGCGTCAAAGCAGGCCCCCCGTAAATAAACCAACTTGACCTCGACTAATCAATCAATCTTCCAGCCATCCCATATCTTGTTCCACTGTTCCTCAACCTCCCTCCGTTTATATAAAATTTTCTCGTAGTTTTTAACCTTATCGGTTAGGTTTATCCATGTGTTGATGTCTGGAATGGAACGGGCAAACCAGGTCCGGCTGATCAGTACTCTAGCCAGCATCAATATTCTACTCAGGAAAATCTTTTGATACTTATGATTTTTTAATTTGGAGAGATCATTAAGCACGAATACTTGTGGTTCAAAAGGAATTCGAATTTTTAATTTGTAGATAATACAGTTATTGATGTTATTCCAGTAGTTTATAAGTTCTGGACAAGTCCATATCATATGGAGGAAGTCCGCTCCTACAATGTCACATTTGGGGCAGTTGGACATATCTCTTAACCCACATTTCTTCATCCATACGGGAGTAATATATAATCTGTGACAAATATAGAATTGTATTAAAACATGGTTGAAGTTCTGGGATACTGAAACCAAATTCCCAAAAATATTCTCCCAACCTTCTACTTGTAAATTCGGACAATCCGCCTCCCAGGCTTTTTGTCCTGGTGACTGTGTATCACTAAACCGTGCCTTAAGTAATAACTTATATATATTTGAAATCTTTATTTTAACAAGTGCACCCCCTACCCACTCATTCAAAAAAGATAAATTATCTATATCCAACAATCGCTTATCATCCAAACTGGATAATACAGATCGCAGTTGAAAGTACCTAAACCATGAAAGATTTCTTATATTATGTGTCATTTCTATAAAGGATTTAATTTCTCTATCTTTAACTACCTGTGAAATATATAAAATTTTATTCTTCTGCCAAAATATGTCAGCTGCAATATCATCTAAGCTTTGTAAATAGAAATTATGCCAAAGAGGCGTAAATGTGAATGAACCCTTAACCTTCAACCATGTCCTAGTTGTATTCCACATTTTCAGAAGTAGATTAATAGTTTCTCTATAGCCGTGCTCATAACTCTTCAATAAACCGGATTCCAACAAAGTAAAAATATTATTATGAGCATGGCTAGTTACCAGCTTCCTCAAGAATGCGCTGTTCTCTGATTCATAACACCTCAATAGGTGAGCTGCAATAAAGTACCCTTTAAAGTAGGGGAGATTTAAACCCCCGGACTCCACGGATTTATACAAATATTCCAACTTAATTCGAACTCGCTTTCTTCCCCATATTAAATCATTAATTATTCTTTCAATAAGTTTAAAGTGTTTGTCTTGTATCCAAATAGGTGTATTCCTGAGCACATAGAGAAATTGTGGTAATATCACCATTTTAACTAATGAGATTCGATCAGCTCTGGATAGGGGAAGTTTCAGCCAGATTCCTATTTTAGCTCTGGTCTTTACTATTATAGGAATCAAATTAAGTTGTAGAAAATTTTCAACCCGAGGCGATATAGTCAGACCCAAATATTGGAAAGTATCAACAATATCCAACTGTATACCAGGAACCTCCTTCTGTGACAGAGGGTCTATTGGGAGTAAACTGGTCTTAGCCCAATTTATACAAAGACCAGACACCTCACCAAATAATTTAACCATATGAATGATCCTCGGAAGAGTAGTTTCCGTATGATCTATAAAAAACAGAACATCATCTGCATATAATGAGATGCGGTCTTGTGTTCCTAACGTACCGAATCCTTTAACCTGATCATCTTGCCTGATGGCCATCGCAAGGGGTTCGATATAAATATCGAATAGCAGGGGGGATAATGGACAGCCCTGGCGGGTGCCTCTCTTTAAATCAATACTGCCGCTCAGGATTCCATTAAGACTCAGTTTTGCCCTTGGAGATCTATACAGTAGCTTAAGAGTGCGTATAAGTCTTTCTCCAAAGCCCATCCTTGCAAGAACCTTCCAGAGGAAACGCCACTCCACCCTGTCAAAGGCCTTGGAGGCGTCCAATGACAGGATGGAGCGGGCAGTCCCCCCCGGGGCCTGAATATTGGAGAAGAGCCGGTGTAGATTATGATGTGTACCCTTATTTTGGATAAAGCCGCACTGATCCGGATGGACAATGGAGGAAATGACCCTGGAAAGCCTTGTTGCCAGGACCCTTGCAAGGAGCTTTACATCTGCATTAAGCAGTGAAATTGGTCTAAATGATTCTAATTCTAAGGGGTCCTTGTTTTTTTTCGGTATTAGTATTATTATGGCCTCCATCATTGAATCTGGCAACATCCCATCCTCCACTGATTCAGCAAGGACCTCCAACAGTCTGGGAAGAATGCAGTCCCCATATTTACTATAAAATTCATATGGAAGCCCATCTGAACCAGGGGTGGAGTTAGCCGAACATAGTTTAATAGCTCCCTCAAGTTCCTGTATTGAGACCTCCATTTCTAGTGCTTTCTTTTCCAACTCAGTAATAGTTGGAAACTTGATCCTATCTAAATAGAGATCTATCTTATCATCTGTGATGTTAGAATCAGCTTTATACAAATCAGTAAAATAATCAAGAAAGGCCTTCTCCACCGGGCCCTGTGTAGTGACTATCCTACCATCACTCAAACGAAGTTTATCTATATGTTTTTTGGGTTGTTGATTGGAGATTACCCTGGAAAGGAGTTTACCAGGTCGGCCTGATTCTGTAAAGTATTTTTGCCCTTTAAAAAAAAGGTTCTGTTGGGCCTTATCCAATAAAAAATTAGCATATATTTGTGTGGCTCTTTGCATATTTTGCCTATTCTTCTCCGTCTTATTCCTATAGAAGGATTCTGTTGCTAACACTGCGTGTTCTTTTAGATTTTTCTGTTTCTTTCCATATTCCTGTCTAAGGTTCGCAATGTTACTAACCATCAATCCCCTCATATACGCCTTGAAAGTATCCCATACTACTTGAGTTTTCGCTGAACCGTAGTTAATTTCCCAGAATCGACCTATTTCGTTTTGAATTGTTTCATGTGTCTTTATAACTGATAACCAGTAGGGATTTAATCTAAAAGGAGATTTTGGTATATATCTTTCCTGAGATAGACATAATTCAAGTAGTATCGGAGAGTGATCAGATACTGACCTTGTTTCGTATTTCATTCGCTTTATCTGATTCACATATTTACTATTTATCAATACAAGATCTATTCTGGACAGCGATTTACCTGCTTTACTAAAGCATGAGAAAGCCCTTTTCCCCTGTCCCAGATGTTCCCAAGCGTCCTCAAATCCAGCCTCCAGGCAGAACCGTGCCAGGGGGGACCCCTGGACCGGACTGTCACTCCTAGCACTCGTAGAAATCCTATCGCGAAGAGGGTCGATAACACAGTTAAAGTCGCCGATAATCAATGTTGGGCATTCTGGCCATTTATCCATAAATAATAAAAGAGAATTAAGAACCGAGAAAGAAAATGGCGGTGGAATATAGACAAAGGCCAAAATACATATCTTCCCTCCTATCTTACAGTATAAGAAAATAAATCTCCCCTGTTGGTCGACAGAGGATGCCTCACAGACGAAATCAATAAGTCTGTGTATCAACACCGTGACACCTCTCGAATAGTTGGAGAGGGTAGAATGGAACGTGTGCACAGCCCATCCCCTGTCGAGCACTCTAGTGGTCTCCTCAGTAAGGTGGGTCTCTAGCAGGCATACTATTGCTGGTAAGTGGGCCTGTGTCAAGTCAAAAATCGCTTGTCTCTTGCCTCTATCCCCCAAGCCACGTATATTCCACGCAAAAATTCTAATCAGCGTCATCATGAAAGGTCAAAATGGAGAAATAGAAGAAAGAAGAAAAAAGAACAAAAAACCAAAAAAAGGGAAACCACACCTACTTTGACGCACCACAGCCCAACCCCACCTCCCCCTCCCCCCACCCCCCACCTACAAGCAATCCACCACATTTGTAGTAGATTTCTTTCCTATGACCATCCCTCCACCTTCCCCCCCACTCAGCCATCCTCATTAAGAAGCAAAGGAAAAGTACATTTTGGGGGTATAAGCCCCTTATAGTACTAATTATTCCCACCAAAACATAACCCAATTGAGTTATCAATTCTTTCGATCAAGCCAGTCCGCAGCTTCTTCTGGGGTGTCAAAAAAAAAGATTTTATCATTAAAAACAATCCGCAATTTGGCTGGGAATATGAGAGAATATTTAATATCCCTTTCTCTTAGCCTCTTTTTAACGATCATAAATGTGCGTCTCTTTTCTTGTACATCTTTCGAGAAGTCGGGAAAAAAAGCCAATCTAGTCCCGTTATATATAACCGGTGGGGATTCCCTTGCCCTTCTCAGGAGGATATCTCTGTCCCCTGAAGTCAGTAGCTTGACGAGGAATGTCCGAGGTTGTCTCCCTGGAATTGGTTTTCCCCCTGGGACCCGATGGGCTCGTTCAATCATAAAAAAGGAAGAAAATGACTCCTTCCCGAAATTCTCAAGGATTAACTTCTGTATAAATTCGGTTGGGTTTTTCTCCTCCACACCCTCTGGAATCCCAATTATTCTCACATTATATCTTCGTGACCTATCCTCAAGGTCCACTAACTTTTTCTTCAAGAGATTATATTCTGATTTAAATGTAGATAGTTCCATATTTGTTTTTTTGGAATCCTTCTGTATAAGGGTGACGGAACTCTCAAGGAGTTTAACTCTATCTCGCATTTTGGAGACATCATCTTTTATTAATCCGACGTCGACTTGAATAAACCCAAGCTGGGTTGTTACAGCTTGTATTAAATCCCCATTCTGTTTTACCGCTAGCAGTATTTCTTCTAGCGGGGAGGAGTTATCATTGGGGATGACTTCCCCCATTATGCCGTCTTCCTCTTCGGGGTATCTAGAAGCTTTTTGTAATTCTGTTACAATCACCTCAGAATCATCATCATTTTTTTTTGTGGCAAGTTCTTTTTGTCCGCCCCTCGTATTAATCCTTGGAGATCTCAAGAACTGGTCTATTTTAGTTGTTTCGTAAGTTTTAGACCCCGATTTCTGACTTGAGTGGTCAGCCGATCGCCTGGGAGCTTTTGGAGCCATGGTCGGTTCCTTGATAATTTTTTTTTTTTTTTTTTTTTTTTTTTTTTTCCTCCCCTTTTCCTCCTACTCCCTTCCCGTCTCCCCTCCTTTTCTTTATTCTCTTTTTCTTCTCCTCCTTTTCTTTACTCTCTTTTTCTTCTCCTCCCTTTTTTTTTTTTTTTTTTTTTTTTTCTCCCCCTTTCCCTGTGTTTTTTTTTTTTTTTTTTTTTTCCTTACTCTCCTTTTATATTTGTATCTCTTCTTCTCTCTTTCTTTGCTCCTTCTCCCTCTTTCGCCCCTTTTTTTTTTTTTTTTCCTTTTTGTATTCTTTTTTTTTTTTTACTTTTTCCACTCTTCCACTTCCACTTTCCACCTGATACTGTATGGTTTACTACTTTTAGTATTTGTAGGCACCAAGTGTGTTTTTAGGATGGCGAAGTAGATTTTAGTTAGCAGCTATCATCCGCGGGAGAGGACGTATAGGAGACAAAAGGAAGTGGGGTAACAAAAGAAAGGAACAATCTCACCGGGTTTCAACCTTCCCCAGGACCAGAGACTCCTAAGAGACACCAGCAGCCAAAACGGAGAAGCCGAATATCCAGCAGCCTATCAAAAATAAAGTTTTATAGGGTTGATCCCAGTATTACAAAGACACAGTCACAGGGAGGTTAGTCACAACAGTGACAGGGAAGCAAATCAGTAAGAACAAATGGGGGGAGAAGTCGGCTGTAAATCGGACGATCAGGTAAGAGAGAGTCCCATAGAATTTAATCTAATCAGAACGGCACAGGGAGAGGGACGGGGGATCAGGAGGAATCAGCAGGAATCAGCAGGTCTGAGGACCAATACATACAGTAATACAGGCAGCAGGAGCAGGAGGCAGCAGGAGTGAGGATCCAAACCCGTTCAGCGATCCAGCGATCCAGGCAAATCCAGACGGTGCCGACTCCAAGTTTCCACAGCGGGATGGAGAGGAGGGGAGAGGATCGACGAAGACCGGGGAAATATAAGCTGATGATGAGCTCCTCACAGGTAGAGCAGTCGGAGCAATCGTCGGAGCGGCAACATAGAGGAAACACGGCCAGGGAGCGTCACAGAGACGCCAAGAGATCCATGAGACGCCGAAAGCTCAGAGCAGCAGCAGGACAGCTGAGCCACGGGGGAGGCGGAGAGCGTGACGTACTCAGCCTACGTCATCGCGTCACCCCCCACAAGGGCAATAAATATTGAGTTTTGTTTGGCTGTTAACCTTTGCTTTGTTAGCGGGAAAAAATGTATTAAAATTGAAAATCTGCCAAAAAAGTAAAAATTCTGAAATTTCATCTTCATTTTCCATTAATTCTTGTTAAAAACACTTAAAGGGTTAACAAAGTTGGTAAAATCAGTTTTTAATACCTTGAGAGGGTTTCGTTTCTAAAATGGGGTAATGTTGGGGTGGTTTCTATTATGTAAGCCTCACAAAGTGACTTCAGACCTGAACTGGTCCTTAAAAAGTGGGTTTTGGACATTTTCTGAAAAATTTCAAGATTTGCTTCTAAACTTATAAGCCTTCTAACGTTCCCCAAAAAATCTAATGGCATTCACAAAATGATCCAAACATGAAGTAGACATATGGGAAATAGACTATTATATAAGGTATCACTATCTGTTTTAAAAGCTGAGAAATAGAAATTTGGAAAGTTTCAAATTTTTCAAAACTTTTGGTAACTTTTTTTAATTTTTATAAATAAAAATGAAATATTTTGAATCAAATTTACCACTGTCATTAAGTACAAAATGTGACGAAAAAACAATCTCAGAATGGCCTGGATAAGTAAAAATGTTTTAAAGTTATCACCACATAAAGTGAAACATGTCAGATTTGCAAAAATCTGTCTGGTCCTTAAGGTGAAAAATGGCCTGGTCCTTAAGGGGTTAAGGCCTCTCCAAAACATTGAACATTGACTTATAATATAGCTACCATACATCTGGTGGCATCAGAGACAGAGCTTGTTAAGAGCTAATTTGCATTCCCTCTTTAAATTACAAATAGCTCAAAACACTTATTTAAGCCAAATTCCTCTCAGTAAGATAAGAATTGAGCTATAATGAGTGTTTATAAGATCAGAGATAAGGAGCTGTCAGCTGAGCTGCCTGACGGAACACAGGAAAAACAAAGAACATGCTACCAGAGAGTCTCAAGGCTGTACAGAGGAAGAGGCTCAAAATTATTAATAAAGACCAATTGAAAAAAAATTTTTTAACTCAAAACGAGCAATAATGAAAAAATAACACCAAAAGCGTTTGCTTAAAGTGAATGTTCACCATGAACTTATTTAAAGGGAATCTGTCAACAGCAATATCCCTATCAAACTAAGGGCATTTCTTTCTCCTTTTTCTATTATGCAAATTAGCTATTTAATGATGTAAGGGCTTCACAGCTGCTCTTGTTGAACCATATATGATGATGACGTAAGCCTCTACACAGAAGAGACAGACCTGGGCATCGCAGAGAAAAAGGTGGAGGCTTACATCATCGACACATCCAGTGATGTCGAAAATCAGGGATGTACTGCACATGTGCAACAACACAGGGCCAGTTGAGATTACATAGCCATTGCCTGGACCTGTCAATCAAAGCAGCTAGGGAGGGGCTGGCCACAGAAAGGTGATAACCTTGTTGCCCCAAACAACTTTCTTTTTTTTCAGAAACAGATCTCAAAATCCCCAGCAGAGAAAAAAAAAATAGATAACATACTGACTACCTGCAGCCACCACTAGACTGAGTTTATAAGCTCACTGCATACTGATAACCTTGGACTCAATAATAAGGCCAGGCTCACATCTAAAGAAGAAGTTCAGACAGAAGCCTCCATCACAGATTACAGCAAAGAAATGGAAAAGGAGAAAATACTGCTGCATGAATCAGCATTATGTCCAGCAGAATGCCAGAATCCATGGCAGAAACCTGACAGACTCCATTGTAGTCAATGGGATCCGTAGAGCTCTGCAGGGGATTTAAAGCTGTGTATGATAAAAAGAAAGCTTCATCTGGTACAAAGATATATCAAGAAATAATCAACATAGAACTATGGAATTAATGACACAATGATAAAATGCGCAGTATGAACGTAGAGCTTGTGAATTGACCCTACATATCCATACTTATCAACATTTAGGTTAGTAAAAATCGGGTCATATAAGTTCCGCCCCCAGTAACGCTCAGAAGCAACCACTTATGGGAAGGGCTTATGTTAGCCCCACCCATTTGTGGTCCAGGACAGTGCAAAATTGTCTCTAAACATTAGGAATAGTCCTGGCAAATTTGGGACAGTTGCCAACTGTGCATATCACTGTGCCACCAGTGTGGTGATCTATTAGAAAAAAATCTTTATTAGGATTGTTTTACTTTATAATAATAAACAATGACCTTGGAGGCCAAATTCCTTACTCAGCTGTCCAAGTCTTGCCTTCTCTTTTTTGCCAAACAGTCTGCCTATGGAAGATTTGATTCCTTTCTTCTTTGGAGCTTTGTGGAGAGAGTCTTGACTGCTGTTGGCACTCACTAGACCAAGGACATCAGGCTCAAGTGTTACAGACAAACTTCTGTGAAAATGTAAATTATTATTGTAAATTTCAATACAAATCACTTTGCACTTGTACTAACCATACACAAATATACCATAAGAAGATTGGGGGAGATTTCTCAAAACTACTACTGTAAATGGAAACTGGCTTAGTTGCCCATAGCAACCAGTTGATCCTTTCATTTTCCAAAGGAGCTCTGAAAAATGAAAGGTGGGATCTGATTGGTTGCTATTGGCAACTAAGCCAGCTTCCCTTTGCACCAGTTTTCATAAATTTCCCCCATGGTCCTGGCTTTGACATTATCATACTGAAGGACGATGCACACTGGCGCAGAGTCTGTATGAAGCCCAATACCATACCAGCTTATGTATGGCAATATTTTTCCCCTGCTGTGAATAGTTATTGGATCCACATGGCAAGATGACTACCTAATTAGTAAAAACTATTTTGATGTTGATGTATTAATCAGCATCAGATAGGGGATGGTCTACTTAAATTTAATGGTCTATCATTAGGATCAATATTAGAGAGGTGAGTATCTGACTCCCAGTACTCCCAAAGGGCGCTGAGCAGCTGAAGCAGCGCCCGTGAAAATGCTTGATCATCTTTATTGGTTCAGTCTGGACATTGTTTGTACTGCAGGACAGCATATTTGTCGCAGTGGCGGTGCAGGATATTACAGCACGTGAATAGGACCACCGCTCTGCACCACCGCTACAGCATTCTCTAGTATGAACAGTGTGCAGATCAATGTAAATAATGCTGTGTCTCCATCAAACATCTGATTAACTGGGGATCATTATCACTGCAGATTTCACTCTTTGTCATGTGGTCATATCTTAAAGGTTGCCGAGCCGAGCTGCCTGCTGAGTCAAACAAACTATAATTAATAGATAACAGTTCAGATACACAGGCTGACTCTACAAGAATAAATTGATCGTTCCTGAAGATATGAGAGCCCATTTTACATGCAGTAATCATCACCTCTGTATGGGGGCTAGCGATCGCTAGAGCAATCACTTATCCCCATTGCTTCCCAGAAATAAATTATATACTGTAGGTGAACACATGAATGATGCCATCACCTGATATTTGCTTGTTTATCAAGTGACTGGCAGCACTGTTACACAGGGCAATTATTGGGAACAAGCATTTCTAAGAACGCTCCTTCTCAATAATTGCCTAATCATTGGCCTCTGTAAAGGGACATTTAGAAGTAAACTGTTTGGCAGCTAAATGGAGCTAAATCAATTTCTGATTCAAACAAAAACAGAATTTAGAATGCACATTGAAAGCAACCATTTATGTGACTAAAGAACACAACAAGAAATGGCTTAATAGCTATATGAATACAGCGAAATAAGGAATCGGTAAAGTTTTATTTTAACTGTAAGCTCACAGAAATCAGTATACCGGAGATATATATATGTAGCTCACATGAAACAAAACCCGTAAAACATAACTTTTAATAAATAAAAAAATATAATATAAACAGCCCCTACATAAATGAGATAATTTGATATAATTGCCCACAGATAAATAGATACAAAGGCACAGGTAGAGCAAATATACATAATCAGTACCATATAAATTCACAAAATGGCTATCCCTGCCTAAAAGCAGAGCACCTGCCCCGAAAGGGGAAACCCCACTTCTTGGTGGCTAAACCCTGTACAATAGCCCTAGAAGGCCCTGAAAGAGTTTTCAAGCTGAAGTCCCGACACGTTTCCCCATTAAAGATAATAATGGTTCATCAGGGGACAAAAAGACATAGTCCAAAATAGACGGATGATGCTGAAGACATATGATAGCGGCTACCCTGATGCTGTAGATGGATGATGCTGAAGACATATGATAGTGGCTACCCTGGTGCTGTAGGAGCCTACAGCATCAGGGTAGCCACTATCATATGTCTTCAGCATCAGCCGTCTATATCGGACTATGTATTTTTGTCCCCTGAGAAACCATTATTATCTTTAATGGGGAAATGCGTCGGGACTTCAGCTTGACAACTCTTTCAGGGCCTTCTAGGGTTATTGTACAGGGTTTAGCCACCAAGAAGTGGGGTTGCCCCTTTCAGGAGCGGATTCTTTTAGGCAGGGATAGCCAAAAGGGACACCCAGGGACAGGTCATCTCCAGACAACACACTTCTCGGTGACATCATACCCTGCTGAGCAACTTTTCTCCGATTGCAAGAATCGTGAATTAATCTGTGTACTTTATCAACTGGTGATATCTAATAATCATGAGAACCGTGTGTAACCTCATTAAGAGGCCCATTTTGTGAATTTATACGGTACTGATTACGTACAATTGCTCTACCTATGCCTTTGTATCTGTTATAAGTTATCCAGTCACACAAATTAATCTGTGGGCAGTTATATAAAATTATCTCATTTATGTAGGAGCTGTTTATATTATATATTTTTTTATTAAAAGTTATGTTTTAGTTGTTTTTTTTGTTTCATGTGAGCTACTTTATTTTAACTGTGAAATTTTGTTCAAGGTGGAATTTCACTTGAGAGCCAAGATAAGCAATATATTGAGTCTGAAAATGTCCGTATCTCACCCTCTGGCATCATTGTGATATGAAGATGGTAGAGTATGAGTCATCCTGAGAGCACGCGGTGTTGAAGGAGGAGAGGTTTCACATTTTATTGTGGCTTTATCTTCACGACCATCTTCCTCTACAACTGCAATCTAGACAAAGAACAAATTCAATAAAACTTCAGTTTATTAAACCCTTACAGATAAATCTAAATGGCAGTGGTACATGAACATGTTTCAGTGATATGGACCTATTGATCTTGTATTACATTTTTTTTTTAAAATAGAATGAGAATTTAGTGATTACCAAAATACACTATTGGGGTCATTTATCAAACTGGTGTAGAGTAGAACTGGCTTAGTTGTAGCATAGCAACCAATTAGATTCCACCTTTCGTTTTCCAAAGGAGCTGTGATAAATGAAAGGTGGAATCTGATTGATTGAAACTAAGCTAGTTCTACTTTAAACCAGTTTGATAAATGACTATAGATGTATATACCGTATTTTTGCTTTATAAGACGCACTTTTTCCCCCCAAAAGTGGGAGGGAAATGGCAATGCGTCTTATAAAGCGAATACTAGTGAGTGCTTCCATTATGGAAGCGCTCACTAGTATGCTTTAGGTGCCGGGAGTAGGGAGTGAAACGCTGAAAGCGCTTGCACTCACCCTCCCGGTCTTCATTCCTGGGGCCGGTGCTGCACTGCCCTGACTGCGTACAGTGTCAGGATGTCGTGCACGCACTATGACCTGAGGCTGCACGCAGTCAGGTGACAGAGCATGCTGGGAAGACAGGGGAGCGCGACTTCTGCCGGAGGTGGAGAGGAGCTGCGGCGCAGGACAGGTAAGAGATGGTTTTTATTTTAATCTGATTTGGGGTCTAATGAGGGTCTCACTATGTGGGCTGATCTGAGGTCTGATGGGGGTCTCACTATGGGCTGATATAAGGTCTGATGGGGGTCTTACTATGGGATGATATAAGGTCTGGTGGGGGTCTCACTATGTGGGCTCATCTGAAGTCTGATGGGTGTCTCACTATGGGTTGATATAAGGTCTGATGGGGTTCTGACATGAAGGGCTGATGTGATGTTTTGATATGGGGGCCTGATCTGATGTCCTGATACTTATGGGGGCCTGATCTGATGTCCTGATATTTATGGGGGGTCTGATCTGAGGATCTGATACGAGGTCTGATGAAAAATATTTTTTTTCTTATTTTCCTCCCCTTAAGCCTGGGGTTCGTCTTATCATCGGGTGCATCTTATAAAGCGACAAATACGCTATATATATATATATATTATAAAAAGGCAGCACTCCTATCAAAAGTTCAAGTATATATACTAGCAGAAGGACCCGGCTTTGCACGGGTATATTTCATCTAGATCATTTAATGTTTGTGTGTGTCGTTAAAAGATATCGACAGTATCCCCCATAACAGTGACCTCTACAGCACCCCACCTCTTTAACAGTGAACTCCATAGTCCCGCACCCCTTAACACTGACTGCCCACAGTGCCCCACCACTTTAAAATATGACCGCCACAGCAGCCCATCCACTTAACTTTGACCTTCACAGCAGCCCGCCCCTTTAACAGTGAGTTTCACAGCATCCCACTCCCTTGACAGTGACCTCCTCAGGGGCACACCCCCTTAACAGTGACCTCCACAGTACCCCGCTGCCTTAACAGTGACCTCACAGTACCCTCCTGCCTTAACAGGGACCTCCACAGCAGCCTGGCCCCTTAACAGTAACATCCACAGTGAACGCCATTTTAACAGTGACCTCCACAGTGCCTGCCCCTTTAATGCTAGGGCTACACAACGACATGTGTCGCGTAACATTTTGTCTCAGCAATTTTCTATAATGATAGGCTATGTTGTCGCACTGCGACATGTGACATGCTGCGACTGCGACACGACAGTTGCAAAAAATCCATCCAAGATGGATTTTTCTGTGTCTGTCGCGTCACAGTCACAGCATGTCACATGTCGTAGTGCGACAACATAGCCTATCATTATAAAAATTGCTGGGACAAAATGTTACGCGACACATGTAGCAGTGTAGTTGTGCCCTATGTCGTGCAAATTATTGTAGCCCGACATATGTCGTCGTGTAGCCCTAGCCTAAAGCTGACCTACAGCAGTGAAGAAAAATGGCTGGGTTGTTATGGAAACTTGGAGTAAAACTGTGTGTATGTGGAGACTAAGCACCTGCGAGCTTCTATTGGTTGATAAGGGTCATGTGACTGTGTGTATGGCAGTTGGGAGATGAAGAGAAAGACTTGCAGGCTTGTATTGGCTAATGCAGGTCATTATTTGGGAATATCTCAGGAACGGTACGTCTTAGAGATTTCTTTCCAGGTAGCAAGGGATGTGTATACCAAGTTTTGTTGAAATCGTTGGTTGCGTTTTTGAGTGATCGCAAAACATACATACGTCCTTTTAAGTGTATATATATATATATATGTCATGTTACATGATATTATTTTTTATTATGTACTGTCTCTTTAATGCCTATCTAGTTTGTCTCTTGTGGCATTCCTTAGTTTGCATGCTGCTCAGTCTCCTCCCCCTCTTTGCTGTATCAGCCATTTTAATGCTGTAATTCATCTGACCTGTGTCTATTCTCTATACCTGCATGGAAGAATCGTTCTTTTACCTGTTGTAACTTGCATTCTACGGATCATACGACGAATAAACATCGCCAGATCTTCTTTCATGTGAGTTGGGACTGAGTAAGCTATCTGGAAAGGTGATTTGGGATGAATAATCTCTTCAGGGCAATGAGCTCCATGTGCTACTGAAAACCACATTCATAGCCTTTGCAGCCGATTCAGAATAGTAAAAGAACGTATCCAGCAGCCTGCACAGAGATAACTGCGTCACAGGACAGATCATAGTGAAGTGTAACTGTGTGTATTGCACGAGAATTCTGCATACAACCCCAGCACAGCTTGTTACAGCTCCTCACAGTATACAGACCCTCTTCACTGCTACAGTCAAGCCTGTGTACTGCAGGCCATCATGAGTGGAAAGGGCTCAGTGTGTGATGAAACACCACAGCATGCTTCACACAGAGAAAGTCAGGATGAGGACCCAGAGTTCACTGCATCGACCAAACGCTCTGTGAAACCCACTTGGAAGGTTAAAGAGAACTATGAATCCATGAGAACTGAACTAGCAACCAGTTTGAAGCAGATTTGGGATAAAATCCTCACCCACATTGATGTGATTTCATGTCCCAGCCATGAGGTACTGCAACTAGAGGGCGCCATAAAGCATCTCTCTGCTTCATACGAACTGTACCAGACTACAAGCAACAAATATAAAACTATTCTGCAAAGCATCAACACTGAGGAGTCCTTAGAGCAACTTAACAATGCCCAGCTTCTTAATGAGGAAAGAGAAAGCTTTATCCAGCGAACTAAAGCAAAGGCAGAAGCAAAATTAATGCTGCCACGGGACACTGTATCTCACAAATCTGTATCCACCAGACGTTCTAAAGGTTCCTCTAGATCACGAAGTTCAAAGCACTCAACGCTTAGTGAACAGCTAATGAATGCCCGCGCCGAAGCAGAGGCTATCAAGGTACGGGCCGCATATGCAAAAAAAAGAGCAGATATGGAGACCGAGGTTGCAGTAATGGAAGCCGAGGCAGCGCATCAAAAGGCAGCAATAGAAGCTCAAACGGCACGTCAAAGGGCAGCAATTGAAGCTTTAAAGGAACAGAGCAACTACGAGGCAGCTGCAGCAAAACTAAAGGTTTTGGAACAAGCTATCGGTGCAGATGAAAATGCTAGCGAAAGGGTCAGCGTCAAGGCAGATGTAGCAGATCCTTTTGAACGCACTAAGAACTATGTTCTAAACCACAGCAGTGAACACTCAATTACCTCCACGTTTCACGGCAACGCAAGGACTTCACCACATCATCAGGTAAAAGCCGTTCCAGCCACTTCCTACATGCAAACCCACCCCAGTGCAGCTCCCGACTGTCATGCTGATCCCGCATATGTCACAAAACGGCACACTAAGCCGCAAGCAAGTCGCCAGCCTCCTGCTAACAGTACTGTTCCAGACCTTCACCCAACAATTCAGCTGAATGCCCTTGCTGCACCATATCTTCCCACGTCTCTTTGCAACGATACCATAAACAATGCGATCCACAACAATCAACCAGCAACCTCCTATGTAAAGTCAGAGGCAACCGATACAACAGAGGTAGTAAAGTACTTACTTCGACATGAGCTCGCCAAGTCAGGCCTAGTAAACTTCGACGACCATCCTGAAAATTATAGAAGCTGGAAAGCCGCTTTCAAAACTACATTAGGCGGTATCGGTTTTACTGCCGATCGTGAGCTGGATCTGCTGATCGGGTTGCTTGGCCCACAGTCAACAGAACGTGTCAAGAGCCTCAGGTCAGTTTACATCGACAATCCAACTGCAGGTCTCACCGCAGCATGGGAGCGTCTAGAACAGACTTACGGTAGTCCTGAAGCCATAGAGAATGCATTGCTCAAACGATTGGAAAATTTCCCAAGGATATCTGGTAAGGACAATATAGAGTTCCAGAGACTCAGCGACCTTCTTCTCGAAGTCCAGCTTGCCAAAACTGACCCTAAGCTACCTGGCCTCAGTTACCTGGACACTGCTCGAGGAGTTAACCCTATCATTTGCAAGCTTCCGCATGGCCTACAAGAAAAGTGGATCCAAGTTGGGTCATCATACAAACGGGAAAACAAGGTTTCCTTTCCCCCGTTCTCCTACTTCTGCAATTTCGTCAGGAACATTGCTGACACCAAGAACGATCCTAGTTTTGCATTCAACGAGTTCAATACTCCCTCACCTAAAGGTGACAACCTACATACTAGCTACAGGAACCGCAGAGGTCCTGTGTCCGTTAGGAAGACAGACATTATTCCCACTCCCGCCCCAAACAAGAGCGGCAAGATCGAAAACCCAAACCGATTATGTCCCATCCACAAGAAGCCTCATCCCCTCAAAAAATGTATCGGTTTCAGAAAGAAGCCCCTACAAGAACGAAAGGAACTCCTAAAGACTTTTGGGGTATGTTATAGATGCTGTGCTTCCACCGATCACTTTGCCAAGGAATGTAAAACTCCTATCAAGTGCATAGAGTGCGGTTCCGAGGACCATGTGCAAGCACTCCATCCCCTTGAGTCCAATCCTTCACAACATGCAGACCTTCCTCCTGGGCAGAACCACAGCGGGAAGAGTACAGATCACGTACCTAATTCCACCATGGTATTTTCTTCGTGCACTGAAGTCTGTGGGGAAGACCACTGTGACAAATCTTGCGCTAAAATATGCCTAGTGAATATTCATCACAAGGATCAGCCAGAAAAGACTTTAAGGGTGTATGCTATCTTAGACGATCAAAGCAATCGATCGCTTGCACGATCCGAACTGTTCGATCTATTTTGCACAAAAGGAGAGGTTCACCCTTACACCTTAGGCACTTGTAGTGGAACTACAGAGGTTTTTGGAAGAAGGGCTCATGGATTTATTGTGTCCTCCCTAGAAAATAACCTACAATTACCCTTACCTACACTTGTAGAGTGTAACCAGATACCAGCCAACAAAGAAGAAATACCTACACCAGAAGTTGCCTTCTACCACCCTCATCTAAGGTCAATAGCCAGTGAAATCCCACCACTTGACAAAGATGCTAAAATCCTTCTTCTGCTGGGAAGAGATATTCTAAGGATCCACAAGGTACACAGGCAGGTCAGCGGACCTCCAGAGGCCCCATTCGCCCAGTACCTGGACTTAGGCTGGGTCATCATAGGCAACGTCTGTATAGGCAAAATGAAAAGGCCTACTAACATTTCTTCATTCAAGACAAATGTATTGCCAAATGGTCGTAATACTCACTTTGAGCCATGCCCACATCACTACTGGGTGAAGGAGAAGGTAACTAGCTGCAAGTTGCAACATCGCAACACAAACCTTTCCCCCACCTACGATGACAGCTTTGGTTCTACAGTTTTCAATGTAAGCAGTGAAGACGACAAGTTGGCTCCTTCGGCAGAAGACAAAGAATTCCTTAAAGTAATGGACAATGAGTTCTTTCAGGAAGATTCCAATAGCTGGGTAGCACCCCTACCCTTTCGCCTCCCGAGAGAGAAGCTACCAAACAATCTACATCAAGCAGTCAAAAGATTCTCCTCCTTAAAGCGTACCTTAAGCAGGAAGCCAGAGATGGAAAGACATTTTGTGGACTTCATACAGAATATCTTTGACAGGGGTCATGCCGAACCCGCACCCCCATTGAAAGAAGGAGAAGAATGCTGGTACCTCCCTTCCTTCGGTGTGTATCACCCACGAAAGCCAGACCAAATCAGAGTTGTCTTTGACTCCAGTGCCCAACATGAAGGCTTCTCACTTAACGACATGCTCCTCACAGGGCCTAACTTGAACAACAACCTCATTGGAGTCCTAATTCGCTTTCGTCAAGAACCTGTAGCGGTGATGGCCGACATTCAACAAATGTTCCACTGCTTCATCGTCAAGGAAGATAACAGGAATTACCTCAGGTTTCTATGGCACAAGGACAACGACATCAACAAAGAGGTAATTGATTACCGAATGAGGGTACATGTCTTTGGGAACAGCCCTTCCCCAGCTGTAGCAATCTATGGACTAAAAAAGACAGCTCAGCTTGGAGAAGCTGAGTATGGATCCGATGCTCGTCAATTTGTTGAAAGGAACTTTTACGTAGATGACGGGCTCAAATCCTTTCCTACTGCTAAAGAAGCAATTAATCTTCTTACCAGAACAAAAGAGATGCTAGCTGTAGCAAACTTGAGACTTCACAAAATTATATCTAACAGCCAAGAGCTAATGAATGCATTTCACCCTGAGGACTATGCTGCCAGTGTGAAAGACCTTGACCTTGGGTCAGACGCACCCCCTATGCAGAGAAGTCTAGGTCTGCTGTGGAACATCAAAGTAGACACATTCGCCTTCCAGGTGTCAACCTGTGACAAACCCTTCACCAAGAGAGGAGTCTTGTCCGTAGTGAACAGCATCTACGACCCACTGGGATTTATAGCCCCAGTCACCATCCAAGGTAAGATGTTATTAAGACAGCTTACTACTGATAACATAGATTGGGACACTCCGTTACCTATTGAGAAACAACGAAGATGGGAGAAATGGAGAGGTTCTCTGAAGACATTAGAACAGCTCCAAATTCCACGTTGCTATGCCCCAGTCTCCATCTCAGCCGCTGTCCAGAGGGAAATCCATATTTTCTCTGATGCATCAGTTGAAGCTATAGCTGCAGTGGCCTATTTGAAGACCTCAGGAGTTAATGGAGACATACACTGCAACTTTGTTCTAGGCAAGACAAAGCTAACACCAAAACCCGCACATACCATACCCAGACTTGAACTTTGTGCAGCTGTGCTAGCAGTGGAAATAGCTGAAGTCATAAAGAGTGAAATGGACATTAACATTGATTCCTTCACATTTTACACAGACAGCAAGATAGTGCTTGGTTACATTTACAACCAAACTAAACAATTTTACGTGTACGTCAGCAATAGAGTAGAACGTATCAGAAGGTTCTCCTTGCCAAAGCAATGGCATCATATTCCCACTGACCTTAATCCTGCCGATTGTGGGACAAGAGCTATATCTCCAGTAGCTCTCCTCGACTGCTTGTGGCTGTCGCCTCCAAGATTTCTTTCTGAAAACTCCTACTCAATTCCCACGGACACTACCTATGAACTGGTACATCCTGACGATGATAAAGAAATCAGGTCTATGTACACCACACTGTGTACCTCTGCGAGTTCAGAACAAAAACTAAAGTCGCATAGTTTTGAACGTTTCTCAACCTGGTCATCAGCTGTTAGGACCGTTGCTTATTTGATACACATTGCCCATTGTTTTAAATGGAGCTCAACTTCAGAATGTCATGGCTGGCATATCTGTACCAACCTCCCTACTGCAACGGAAATTGAAAAGGCGGAAAGGGTAATCATTCGCTGTGTACAACAAGAAGTGTACAGGGAAGAGTTGCACAGATTCAAAGGTGGAATACCTCTATCAAAGGGTAGTTCACTATTTAATCTGAACCCTGTAGTCGATGACAATCAGTTGCTACGAGTTGGAGGCCGAATAGAGAAATCTGACCTGTGCAGCAAGGAACAAAACCCCGTCATCATACCAGGTCAGCACCACATTGCCACTCTTCTAATACGGCACCATCACGAACTAATACAGCACCAAGGCCGACAATTTACAGAAGGTGCTATCAGGTCAGCTGGCTTGTGGATTGTTGGAATGAAGAGATGTGTTTCTTCCCTGCTTTTTAAATGCGTCAAGTGTCGCAAGTTAAGAGGTAGACACCAACTACAACAAATGGCAAGCCTGCCATTTGATCGCCTGAGTACAGATCCACCTTTCACCTACGTTGGAGTTGATGTATTTGGTCCATGGACTGTGGTAACTCGTAGGACTTGCGGTGGAGCAGCCAATAGCAAGAGGTGGGCCGTGTTGTTTACCTGTCTCAGCGTACGAGCTGTACATATCGAGGTGATCGAGTCAATGGATTCGTCTTGTTTCATCAACGCTTTACGAAGATTCTTCTCCATCCGAGGACCTGTCAAACAACTAAGATCCGACTGTGGTACCAACTTCGTTGGAGCCTGTAAAGAACTTCAACTAGACAATTTCTTAGCAAACAATGGATGTACTTGGCTGTTTAATTCACCACATTCTTCGCATATGGGAGGATCCTGGGAGCGAATGATTGGAATCGCTTGAAGAATTCTCGATTCCATGTTGCAGGACCACAAGTCTTCACTATTGACTCACGAGACTTTGAGTACCTTTCTCTCAGAAGTATCCGCCATCATTAATGCAAGGCCTCTAGTACCAGTATCTTCCGATCCTGATGCTCCAATGATCCTTACCCCAGCCACACTCCTTACTCAGAAGGTTGGAACTACCGTGATATCTTCTGCCGAGATTGACCCGAAGGATATCTATAGGCGTCAATGGAAACGGGTGCAACACCTAGCCAATGTGTTTTGGCACCGCTGGAGAATGGAGTACCTGCATACCCTTCAAAGCCGTTCCAAATGGCAAACACCCAAGCCTAACCTCAAAGTAGGAGACCTTGTTCTTCTGAAAGATAGAGAAGTCTGTCGCAATGAGTGGCCTATGGGTCTTGTAACAGGCGTAATGCCCAGCGATGACGGAAAGGTTCGAAAGGTTGAAGTTAAGATAACTAAAGGAGGTTCTGCTCGGACTTTCTCACAACCAATCACGGAATTGGTGCTTCTTCTCCCAAGTGAGTGACTTAGGCAGGAGTACCGGCTATACCTGTTATGGCGGGGAGAATATCACTATCACTATTGACTGTCCCACCATTACAAACGATAGACCGCAGGACTCAAGCCATCTGTTTTTTGGACGTCATGTTTCATTGTTCATTTACTGCATACCTTCTTGTGTTTGCGGGTATCTCGTATCTATGGTTTACACACCAGTTTTACCTTTAACGTTTCTTCCCCTACAGGTTCAAGTTGGACTTATCTTTATATATGTAATAGACTTTGAAATCTAAAGATTTCAGGCGGGGAGTGTCATGTTACATGATATTATTTTTTATTATGTACTGTCTCTTTAATGCCTATCTAGTTTGTCTCTTGTGGCATTCCTTAGTTTGCATGCTGCTCAGTCTCCTCCCCCTCTTTGCTGTATCAGCCATTTTAATGCTGTAATTCATCTGACCTGTGTCTATTCTCTATACCTGCATGGAAGAATCGTTCTTTTACCTGTTGTAACTTGCATTCTACGGATCATACGACGAATAAACATCGCCAGATCTTCTTTCATGTGAGTTGGGACTGAGTAAGCTATCTGGAAAGGTGATTTGGGATGAATAATCTCTTCAGGGCAATGAGCTCCATGTGCTACTGAAAACCACATTCATAGCCTTTGCAGCCGATTCAGAATAATATATATATATATATATGTTCATGTATTATATATTTTTAACATAGACTGGAGAAAATTAACTTGCTCAGTGTCAAGATAAGTATTGGTACAGCAGAGGTCGCAATGATGCCTGTACAAGAGTCACAGATGCCTGTACAGGCAATTTTACTCTTTACAAAAAAGCTCATGCGTATTTCTGCGCATTCGATTTTTTGGGGTCTGGAGCACTATTTTTAACATTTCGTGCTCAGTCTCAGTAAAAGTCTGTACATTTACTGTATATTACATTTCAAAATGACACAATACGGCAGCAGATAACTTTATATACACTTACCTTTCTTCGATGTTTCCGTAAATCACTAGGCTAAATGTGGAGGAAATAAAATTTAGATGTTGTAAGACTTATTAAAATATCAGAAAGACATGATATGACATACATAAATCATGCATTTTTAACTAAATGTAACATCTATATTCATTTATAATATTGCACTACTGTATACAGTCGGTAAAGCACTATGGGATATAGCAGCGCTATGTAACTGCATAAAAATAAATAAATAAATACCATCCCTGTATGAGTGCATACTATTACTCCGAAGCCTTTTATAGATTTATCTTTGTGGTAAACGTATCTCCTATGAAAAATTTAAAAATTCAAAAGGACCATATTTTGCAATATCAAATTATATGAACCCCATGATAACTGCCCACTGAGCTATGGTGCATGTCCTCATCGTGTGCCAGTATCTTTGAGCATTTTTGCAGCACAGTGAGGATTTTATTGTGGTATGTTCAAAGAGGACTTCACCTTCAATTGGGTCACCAGGTTTCCAAGTGACCTGATCAAAAACTGGGTGACCCCTCTGCAGTCAATCCTGGGGACACTAAGACACAGTGTCACAGAGTATGTTGTATTAGCATGCAGGAGAATGCTAAAAGAATATAGCTTTTAGAGATAATGCAAAACATGAGTCTCTTTAAACATGTAATAAAGAATGTATTGAAATGAAAACAAAAATAATTAATTGAAAAGCAATTATTTAGTATACAATATACTTTATTGCCTAAATGAAAAAAAAAAAAAAAACATTCATAGAATTATTAGAAATTAAGCACACCATCCCCAGTTATGATGTTGCATCCTCACTGAAAAAAGTTACTTACTAGTGTCATTACTCCCATACGATCCATCTCCCTTGCAGGGCTGCGTGGTGTGAGCTTGGGCGTGGAATGTCCACTTGGAGGTGATGAGCTGGCTAAGGATGAAGCAGTCACTGAGCCAGTAATAGAAGTACCCGGGTGAATTCTGGCTAAATTAAGACCTTCCAAGCTAACGCTGGCTACTCTGTTCTCTATCTCTTCAGCCCTCAGTTCTGTAGATTCCTTTTCTTCTTGAATGAGCCTGGCAGAAATTATGATAACTCACAATCAAGAAAACACAATCAAGAAAATTTAGACTTAAAGGGGTTGTCTCACTTCAGCAAATGGCATTTATCAAGTAGAGAAAGTTACTACAAGGCACTTACTAATGTACTGTGATTGTCCATATTGCCTCCTTTGCTGGCTGGATGAATTTTTTCCATCCGATTACACTGCTCGTATGCAGAGGTTACAGACCACCTTGCAATCCAGTAGCGGTGGCCGTGCTTGCACACTATAGGAAAAAGTGCTGGCCTATGCATTTTCCCATGGTATTGACCACCAGAGAGGACGCCGCCTTTTCCCTATAGCGTGCAAGTACGACCACTACTGCTGGATTACAAAGTGGTTGTAACCATTGAAACAAGCCGTGTATAATGTGATGGAAAAATGAATCCAGACAGCAAAGGAGACAATATGGACAATCACAATATATTAGAAAGTGCCTTGTATTAACTTTCTCTACATGATAAATGTCATTTGCTGAAGCGAGACAACCCCTTTAAACTAGAGATGTACATCAACAGTGTAATCTCTTTTGGGCAGCTGGTTTGTACATAATTCAACATTTTTGCTTTTACTTTAATATCATCCACAGCGTCTCCTCTACTCACTGCTCCACTTTGAGCACAGTATCATAACATGCCTTGTTTAACCGTGCTAAAGAGATACATGCCAAGATTTCATGCCCACTTATCTCGTTACTATCCCTGAGGAGCATGTGTCACTACTGTCTGCTGCCTTCACATCCACTTCAGTTACTTTGTATTCAGTGCTAGATCTATCTTTAATTATCCTAAATCTTCCAGAATGATTGGGAAACCTGTTATCTATGACGAGGAACATTACTGTGGAATCAGAATGAGCATCACTTCATGGACTATAAACCACGCAGATTTTGCTATCTACTGTGCATTAATATGTGTGGATACGGTACCAAACATTCTATTAAAAGACCTGCCATATAAAACCCTGCCCTTGCACCTCAATGCGGACTAGTATATAATTTGTTCAGTTAATGGTCTGTTGGCCTTTTGGCAAGTTCACTTTTGAAGAGAGTGACTCGTTTTTCCAAATTCAGGATTTCCAAAAGCTCTCACAGTTATGTGAGAGCAGCCTATGTAAAAGAGAACCTGTAACTAAGAAGTGGATGTGGATCGGCCGTGTAATTTGAACAGATTTGGCTTGGGGCTAGTCCAAAGGGCACTATTTAAGTGGCCCCTCTGGTCTTCACCTTTTAACCCCAGGGATGTGGACTTTGTTGCAGGGGAACCACCTGTACTCTCTAGGCTGCAGCCTCCTCACAGCTTACCAAACACAGTGCAGTCCATTGCTCACTCCTCCTACACAGTGCAGCAGGCACGATGTGTCACTGAACAGGACAGTTGCCAAAATCCGAAGCTGTCCCGCCAGATTCGGGACGGTTGGGAGGTTTGCTGTAGTAAAATGAAAGCTGTACTGATATGTGCAAAAATGAAAGCTGTGCTGTGATTGGTTGCGATGGGCAACAAATAGTTTTTCTTTTAGACCAAAACTGTGCAAAAATGTTTCCTCAGTGAATGGGCACCTAGGGCAGTAGCAGGAATGGCAAAGTTTGCAGTAATGTGCATACACAATCAACTGCTGCTGGGCGAATGATCATCTATCTCTCCCGACTGCCTCCTAGCTCCCCCATACACATCAGCTTGGCCAAATGTGTATGTCTATTTAATGGGAGGAGAGGAAAAAGCCGCTGACAGAGACTTTTGGTGCCAGCTTATCTCCCGAGGGAACAAAAGAATAAGGCAAAAGTATGGTAGCTCCCCATACACATTAAACTATTGGCGGAACCTTCTGAGAACTGCAGGTTCAGCCAACAATACACTAATGTGTATGGAGGCCTACCTGTAAAGGAAAAAACATAAATAAACTGGACCCTCTTAAGAGACCAGTCCTGTATGAAGACTTGCTGAAAGTTCTCCATGGGAAAATAATATGCAAAGGAATATCTCCCAAAGAAGAGAACCATGTCGCTAGCGCCACCTTGTGGAAGTGGCTCCCTATGACTCAAAATAAGTAATGGGATTTGACAGGGAAGATAGCCAAGCCAGAAGAAATCCATTTGTAGACAGCTGTTTTGGGGTGCTTGCCCCTTGACCGTAGGATTCTGGCTTCCTGGGTGCGATGCCTTGTATGTGGCTTAGGCAGGGTGCTGGATCTCCTTAGATACCAGTCCTGTATGGAGACTTACTGAAAGTACCCCATGGTATGGAGACTTATTGGCAATGCTCCATGGGAAAAGAATATGCAAAGGAGTATCTTCCACAGAAGAGAACCATGTGGCTAATACCACCTTGCTGAAGTAGCTCTAACTTTTTAACAAGTCTTGGGATTTGACAAATGGTGGATATTTTCTTTACCTTTCTAATTGGGCCAAAGACAACAATGAGTATTTCTTTATAAGAAATAGCTTTAGAAAATATTTATATAAATAGGTGTACAGTCACCAAGTATATATGATAGTTTCACCTAAAAATGAACTAAAAACATAATAGATATATAGACACTGATAATAAATATGTTTCTGTTTCAGTAAAGTTCACATACCTGTATACCCATTCCTCCTTTTGTGCTAATGTACCTTTGTAACCAAAAGTTATTGGAAGACAATAAGACTACATAAGCTAACTTAACCTTACATCACTTTTGTACTTAGTTTCTTTAAGAATAGGTCAGAAGCAGGATGTCTTTAGAGAGTAGCCACAGGCAAAAGAGCAGAAATGCAATAAATAGAAATTGCTCAGAAACACAGTCACAGTAGCTTAGCTTTCTGCAGCAAAAAAATTATAATTACAAATGTCACCAGCTTGTCCTGTTTCCCCTTCTGTTTCAGGTTATGCTGGTGCTAGCAGACATGACATTTCAGCCACAGTACATGCATATTCGGCAAGTATTCCCCCTAACGTCGAGTTCTGCTATACACCGGAATCAAGACCAATCTGTACTTTACTTTGAGCTGTATTGTATAAAAAGTACATGACGAATTTCTAAGCTCAGATATAGTATTGACAACATGCCATATCGCTGAATGTAGGATATATATATATTAGTATTGGGACATCTACACATTACACCTACAGGAGATTTCTCATTTAATTCCATAGGCATTAATATCAAGTTGGACACCCTTTGCAGCTAAAACAACTCCCACTCTTTTGGGAAAGCTTTCTAAAAGATTTTGGAGGGTGTCTGTGGGAATTTTTGCCCATTCACCTGGTAAATGAGGTCAGACATGGATGTTGGGTGAGAGGGCTTGACACTCCATCTCTGTTCTAGTTTATCTGAAAGGCTTTTAATGGGTTTAAATCAAGGATGTGTGCAGGCATGCAAGATCTTTCACATCAAATACACCCAAACATGCCTTCATGGACCTTGCTTTGTACACTAGTGCACAGTCATGCTGGAACAGAAAATGGTCTTCTCAACCTGTTCCCACGAAGTTGGAAGCATACAATTGTCCAAAATGCCTTGGTTTGTTAAAGCATTAAGATTTCCCTTCACAAGAAGGGGCCTATACTAATCCCAGAACAACCCTATAATATTATGCCTCCTCCTGCCAAACTTTACAGTTGGCACAGTGCAGGTAAAGTTCTCCTGGCATTCACAAAATCCAGACTCATCTGCCAGACAGAGAAGTGTGATTCATCACTCCACAGAACACATTGCTTCTGGTCCAGAGTAAACCACTCCATCCGACACTTGACATTTTGCTTGGTGATGTAAGACTTCCATAAGGCTGCTGGCCCCTGAGAAACCCATTCATGAAGATCCCAGGGCATCCTTTTTGTGCTTATGTTAATGCTAGGAGAGGTTTGGAAGTCTACAGTCACTACACTAAAAAAAATCAATCAGCGACCCCACTTTGTGACTAAGTTGATGTGGTTCCTAACCACTTCCATTTTGTAATAATACCACTCACAGTTTATCATGGGATTCACAAACTGACTTGTTACCATGGTGGCATCCTATTAAAGTACCAAGCTGGAATTCAGTGAGCTCTTTAGAATAACCCATTCTTTCACAAATGTTTGCCTTAGGTACCCACCCAGTAACTTCCCCTGCCAGAATTAAGCACTAAAGCAAACCTAAATAACCCAGACGAGTATTTGTATGACAAAACCAGGAGTGGAACCTAAAGAGATATCTTCTGTGGTCTGGACCCAATCCTGGTTTTGTCTTACAAATACTGA
Organism: Bufo gargarizans; assembly: GCF_014858855.1. Classification (NCBI taxonomy): domain Eukaryota; kingdom Metazoa; phylum Chordata; class Amphibia; order Anura; family Bufonidae; genus Bufo; species Bufo gargarizans. The sequence goes on along the minus strand of NC_058081.1, from coordinate 328,630,721 downwards.
TGCAAATTACTGACCATACACTGGATGTGTGAAAGAGGCCTAAAGTATTTGGAGCCTTATATATAAATCTCAGATATGTGAAAACCTGGGGATGCAATGGCTTCAAACAATTATAATTATGAAAAAATATCCCCCCCCCCCATATTAGTACTATTATGAACTACAGTACATATCATATACAAGAAGATTACTATTAATAAATTGTAGGTACCTTATTTCTTTATTTATGGCATCTAGCTGCTCTTGAAGCATCATGGCTAATGTCTGAGCATCAGAATGTCCACCTGGTGATAAAAGGTCCATGGAACTGAAAATAGTTTCACGGTCATCATCATCTATGTCAGACATCTCTGTGTCACTTTCGAAAGGATGACTAGTAAGGGCGCCTATTTGTTGAGTTCGATTCCATTCATGATCACCAAGTGACTTTACCTTATGATTAGAAAAGAGCAGATTTTAGTCTGAAGTCGTAGAATCTTGTATTACACTGTGCTTTAAGGGTCAGGGTACTTGATAAAACCTTTGACATGTCATAATTCTAATCAGTGGTGGTCTGGGTGATTAGACCCACACTAACCACTAAAATGAAGGTTCAGAAGCACTCAGCTGAGTGCTGTGCAACTTCGGATCCGATTGGCTCTGCTCAGAGAATGAGGGGAGCGGAAAATCTATAGTATAGAGTCTGTACAACACTCACTCAGCGCTGAAGTGGTCAGAAAGGAAGGGACACAATGCTCAGGCCTTTCTGCCCTTTGTTATTAAATTGATCTATGTCTATGTATGAAATGTACAACCATAGCTTTACTAGATACTCTACCTATGACAATTATATTTGACATGAATATTCACCCAATCTACTATTTTCCCACTTAGAATACCTCAAAATGAACTTCTACTGCAAGTGACAAGAACATCTGGGAGGCAACTTCCATGTCCTTAACTCTAAGCAGGAGGCCCTTTCTCCACCTTGGGTGGCACTTCATAATGTTACAACCTCACCCAAACACATATGTACATTTTTCAAAGGTTCATAGCAGACCGAGTGTTAGAAATGTAATGAAGCATTTAAAGCAGGGGCAAGGGCCTACTAATCGATTGCACAAAAAAGTACTAGATACTAGGTAAATATTATATATACCTAGTGAAACACTCCTTATTTCTATTACACAGGCACATGCACTCTCAGTTACTGACGCTGCGGTACCTGCAGCGGTATCACCACCGCTGATATTCACAAGTGACACATATATTCTATATTCAGGTACTGCGCGATGCACTCCCTATCCGCCTTCACTGTTTGTCAGTGCCGAAGGACACACAATATACAGTAGCTATACAACTTCAGATTGGTGATTACCTGTTTCTGAGTTCTTGTCTATTCGGCTGTATATCTTGTGCCTTTTATCCTCTCGCTCTCACATCCAAAATGAAGGGGATTTGGGAAGCTGAACCCTATTACTTTTACTTATACTGAGCTTGCCCCGGCCGGCGGCACAGCTCTGTTTGAAAAGATTGCTCGCTTGCTGCTCACACGGAGCGCTGTGTGACGTCACAGTAAGAGCTATGGATAGCTAGGAGGATCAAAGTTACTCCAACGCGTTTCGAATAAAACTTTATTCTTCGTCAGGGATGCTAGTTCGGTCTCCTAGTGTTGTTTATATAGGTCCATATCTCCTCCTTCATTTAACCCCCTCATATCTTCTGCACTTTGATTATCATTCATTCAAAGGCGAACAGCTCGATTTCTGAGTTCAATCCCGATGCGGCACATGTGGGGCATGTAAAAAACTGAAAATAAGTAGGAAACAACATACGAATACGCAAATAAAAAATAAATGGATAGCAAACTTGGCTACATATAATATACAAGACCACATTACTTGCAGAAGCCAGGGGGTCATATATGCAATAATATGCCCATGTAAAAAACTATATATAGGTTGTACAAAAGGAACCCAAAGTAAGAGAATAGGGGAGCACATCTATAATATTCTGAGAAAATACGAAGGTCATCCTCTTTCAAGACACTACAAACATGGGGGAAATAGCAATGGTAATATATTCAGTGGAATATGGTTAATAAAGATAAAAGAGGGGGGAATTTACTAAAAAAAATGTCCAGAGCAGAGATCCACTGGATTTTCAATCTGAACACACTAGTACCATTGGGATTGAACTCAGAAATCGAGCTGTTCGCCTTTGAATGAATGATAATCAAAGTGCAGAAGATATGAGGGGGTTAAATAAAGGAGGAGTTATGGACCTATATAAACAACACTAGGAGACCGAACTAGCATCCCTGACTAACACCTTCCCACACCTTTGAAGACAGTCAAGTGCGTGTTTTGGATAAGGAGGCCGATTGGTACAAACGAGGCGCTGAAGGAGGCTATCTACGTAAAAATGGAGAAGCCAAGCTTGAATAGAGGCAGGGGGGTTAGACATCTATTGTCTGCCACATACAATGCTGTCTTGACACCTTTTTCTGGGAAGTCTTTATCACCTACTGACTCCAATTAGGATAATGGGATCAACACCTTTGACCCAATGCTGGGTCTAATTACCAGATGTGGATTCAGTTACATATTTATTCCCAGAATTTTTTGTACAATCACTCAGAATTAAGAAAGCTCGTTGGAAGAACGAGTGAAACGTTTTCAAGAAATCTACAGTACGTCCAATTGCCTTGATTTATTCTTTACAGATATACCATGACCTGGATAAATGAGAACCTTCACAGACATCCCTGACTAAGAATAAAGTTTTATTCAAAACGCGTTGGAGTAACTTTGGTCCTCCTAGCTATTCGTAGCTCTTACTGTGACGTCACACAGCGCTCCATGTGAGCGCGAGCGAGCAAAATTTTCAAACAGAGCTGTGCCACAGGCCGGGGCAAGCTCAGTATAAGTAAAAGTAATAGGGTTCAGCCTCCCAAATCCCCTTCATTTTGTATGTGAGAGCGAGAGGAAAAAAATGCACAGGATATACAGCTGAATAGACAAGAACTCAGAAACAGGTAATCACAAATCTGAAGTTGTATAGCTACTGTATATTGTGTGTCCTTGGGCCCTGACAAACAGTCAAGGCGGATAGGGAGTGCATCGCGCAGTACCTGAATATAGAAAATATTATATATAGAATATATATTACTTTAGGGTACAATTTTCCACTGAAATCCAGATAATTAATACTGCTTTCACAACCCACAAAGATCAAAAAATATTAAAAACCCATCAAAAATACACATTGAGAAACAGTATCAAATCTATACCTTTGGCTCTTCCTGCCTTATTCCCATTCGTCCTCTACGTGGTCTCCTAATAACTTTAGTGGAGCGGTAATCTGGCTGCGAATCTACCAGTGAACTCATAGAGTACCTCATATCAGCTGAAGTGTCTAAGTGAGTCCTGAGAGAAAGGCAAAAATATCATCAGGATTTGGCAATATTATAGAAAAGAAAATACAGTCAAATCCAAACAGGCTACTGTCTAAGGCTACTTTCACACTAGCGTTGTTTGAATCCGGCGTTCAATTCCGACACCGGAACTGCCCGCCGGATCCGGAAAAACGTTTGAAAACTGATTACATTTGAATCCTGATCAGGCTTTCGATCACAATGGAAAAATGCATTGGAAAAAACGGATCCGCCATTTATGGACTTTAACTTTTTTTTCCTATTTTTCGGGTTTAACATGCAAAAGCCGGATCCGTTTTGACTGAACACACGGCGCCGGATCCGGCGTTAATGCAAGTCAATGGGAAAAAAGCCTGATCAGGCGTTCAGTCAAAGTGTTCAGGATTTTTGGCTGGAGGTAAAAATACTGCATGCTACGTTTTTCTGAAAAGCCTGATCAGTCAAAATGACTGAACAGAAGACATCCTGATGCATCCTGAGGGACGGACTCTCCATTCAGAATGCATTAGGATAAAACTGATCAGTTCTTTTCTGGATTTGAGCCCCTAGGACGGAACTCAGCGCCGGAAAAGAAAAACGCTAGTGTGAAAGTACCCTAAGAATGCAACACAGAAACATAAAAATAAAAAAATAAAATTACTGCCCAATAATTGCATTTAATATTCAATTATATTACAATGCTGCCAAACCCCTGTAAACGGATACCCCAGGCTCCTCTTCTCCAAAAAATACCTTGTTAATGTTGGTTCTATCAAGGATCCAGTCCGCAGCTTCATCTGGTCAAATTCTGCTCTAAGTTTTTCAATTTCATCTGCTAATCTCTCCTTAGAAAGAGAATGTTAAAAATAATTAAGTTCTAATACCCATGCTGAAATCTGCAACATTCTAAATACTATCATTGTGTTTATAAAGATATGTCCACTATTTCTACAAATTATATTAAGGAGTTTTCCTGCCTTTCACCCATTTTTAGTTTGGCCAAGAACTGTGTCCTACCGCATGGTTCCTGCGCCAAGGCTCAGCTTAGTGATTCTTCCGACCACAACATGTAAACTTCCAGATGGGACCACGAGTGCCACCACACCCATTCGCTGCCGTCAGAGGTAACGTGTCCCCAAGTGGCACATGACCCACCAGTGACTTGCCCATTGGGGACATGTGAATGGCTGCAGAGGTCCACGTGAAGTTTACAGGCCGGGGTCTAGAAGGATTGCTGAACGAAGCCTCAAAGCTGCAACTGAGAGTATGCATTTCTTACTTACGTAGAACATGTCCCTGGGCCAAAGTAAAAGGGAGTGTATGGCTGGAAAACATCTTTAAAGGATCCAATTCCTCACAATACAAATTTGATCACAACATAGTAGCAAAACCTTTGACAGGCTGCAATGCTCATCACAACCACAGGGTGGCCACACATAGACACATACGGGTGATTTGTGTCAGAGGATGCACCTAATGCAAGAGGATGTACCTAATTTATGATGAAGCTCAGGCCTCGTCATAAATTAGGAGCATCCTCCAATAGTCTGTGTGCCTAAAGAGAATCTAGATAGATTTCTGGCACAGATTAAGCCAGGCATCTATCATAAATTAAGATACATTCATCGTGGCTGCTGGCCACGCCCCTCCCCCCAGTGAGAGATGAGACAATTTTTTGAAAAGTCTCAGCCAAAAAGACACAAACACATAGTTTGCGACTTTTTCATGTCACTTTTCAGGTGCAAGAAAAATTATAACTCTCCCCCATATAACATACACAATAGCCTACACAACTGCGGACAGAGTATCACAAAAAAATTTCAAAGCAGATTTTTTGCCTCTCATCTAGGGATATGGGTATATCTGTACATTGTAAGAAAACGATGTAACAGGACATCAGCATATCATCCAAGTTTCTTTCTTGTGGCAGGAAAAACACCTGCCATTTTTCCACCAGTAAGCAATGGGTGGATGTGGACTATTCCATCAAGGACATCATCCTGTTTGTGCTGCTTTCAGCTTTTCTTTTTTACACCTGTACTTTCTGTCATTCAAATGTGGGAAGTGAAGATGGTAGAAATACAATATTGTAACTAGACATCCCAGGTAAGTCTTACCTTGTCATGTAAACATTCCTCTAATTGTTTTCTGTAATTTTCTGAGTCCTGAAGTAAAATATTCTGCAAAAGACCAAAAAATAATAGATATAATAATAAATTAAAAGGCAGCTATCTCCTCCACCCCTAAACATGCCCATTTCGATTGGTCAATCTTGCATACGGGTTGTTAGGAAAGTTCAGATAAGGGTTAAAGATCAACTGTTAGAGCAGTTCTCCGAATGATTCATTGTAAAGCAGAAACCAAGTCTCTAGGTACAGTACACTGAAAGTTAAAAGCTTCAGAGGAAAAATTGTTGACATTTTTAAATAAAGACCAATGTAAAAATTACTGAGGCCAAAATGAGTATAATGCGATGATAAAAATGAATGAAATAAAAAAGATGAAATAAATTGCCCCAAAAGGGTCCATAGTCTCAGTCAAGTCCATTAGTCGAGTCCTTAAATATGGCGCCCACTCAGAAGCTGAGCGGGCACCATAGCTGCAGGGTGCCAGCTGTTTTATACTGCAGACACCCGCAGCTAATGTCTGTGAATGTCAATTTAATCCATCAGACGCTATGGTCAACTGTGACCACAGCATCTGAGAGGGCTTTCCCCAAGAGCACTGCGCTCCCAGACCCCAAACGGCTTCCTCGCACCGAGATTGGGGGATCCATTCACTTCATGTGGCAGCCTCTGGCCTTCTAAATGCTCCGAGGCCTACCACAGCTATGTCTCTATGGATCCCTTCCCAGGTCTGCAGTAATCTCCTTATCTCCCCTTTTTTGTTTGCAGAAGGCAGCCAGAATGTTAAACTGTAAACCTATAGACACGAGAAAATTTATTTGGAGCTATTTAATGAAATATCTGTGGTTGGAAACCTATATAGATCCCTTTATCAGGAAGGAATTTTAGACCTATAACAAGATGACAGGAACACTTTAAGGCTGGGATTTCACAATCAGCTTTATTAATGCAGTTTCTGAACCCTAACCCAGGCACGTATCTTAAATGGGTATTCCCATCTTGCGAATCAGTTGTAATTAAATCCCATATAGCATATATAACTTACTAAATCTATTCAATTTTCCGTCTTCAATCCTTTTTCAGATATCTGGAGGTCGTTCTTTGTTTTGTTTACACTTCGTAGCGTATGGTTACGGCCACCACTGTGATACAGCAGGTGGTCACGATTGCGCAGCTTCAAACAGCTGTGCCGTTTTCCGTGGCCAGGACCTCGGGAGCGCGCATGTCAGAGCTTTCTGCCCAGCCACCTCTACTCAGTAGCCCTGAAGCTTCTCCATAGAAAGAGTTATAGATATGCCTGCTGCACCATCCTCTACTGATCAAAGAACATGTAGCTGCAAAGATCTTATCTAGGATCTCCAAGTGAGCTGTCTCAAAACTAGTGTAATCTTTCTATGTAAATAGAGATAAGGAGATTACTGAAGACCTGGGTAAGTCTTTGCTTCCTTTTGAATCCACTCCTGGCTTTGGCTTCAAAAACATGGATACCCAACCTGAATCAATCTGCCACTTCATTTTCCAGTAAACTGATTTTGCATCATGTTCATCAGCAATATATTCGTCCAGGCTTTCTGTAGTGAACGGAAGAATGGACTATCATAACATCAGGAGACAATTTACCTTGAGGGTCCTTTGATGGGCATCTGTATGATGCTTCTGAAGCATCTCAATATTTCACTTATTTTCACCGACCTGTGCACATTAATCAGTGTTTTGTGTGAAATCTAGCTCAAACGCTTCATCAAGTAGCAGAAAATAGATTATTCCAGGTGTATCCACCCAACTGAATTTGGATTAGATATGACAAGCCCACACTGACCGGATGTTTTATGTATATATACTGCAGAGCGCTTTTAAGCTGTGAATGGACCTGTATATATTGTGATTTCAAAAACAAAGTTTGGTGCATTCTGGACAAATGAATGTTTTTGGATATTATAAGCAAGGACAATTGAAATCTAAATGCATAGGAAATATTTTTGTAGCAGATAATATACCATTCAATTATAGAACTGCTCCATAACACAAAAAAATATGAGGGAGATTTATCAAACTGGTGTAAAGTAGACCTGGCTGCTGCACAGCATATGCTGTGAAGATACGAGATGTGCAGCACCTGAAACTATGGATACTGGAAACCTGTGCTAGCATTTCTCCTGCGGTGTTGCTATCAGTGTGTGAAGAGTGGGAGAAGAGGGTTGCATTGACAATCCAACACAATGGGCAGCACATTGAAAACATTTTATAAGTGGACAGAAACTTAAATAAATAACTCATGAAAGAATAAAGTTACGTTAAAACCAAGCACACCACTGTTTTTCTTGTGAAATTCCCAATAAGTTTGATGTGTCACATGACCCTCTTCCTATTGAAAAAACAAAAGTTGGATTCAAAATGGCCACCATGGTCACCACCCATCTTGAAAAGTTTCCCCCCTCACATATACTAATGTGCCACAAACAGGAAGTTAATATCACCAACCATTCCCATTTTATTAAGGTGTATCCATATAAATGGCCCACCCTGTACTTTACACCAGTTTAAGGGTACATTCACACGACCATGTGTAATCCTTTGTTTTGCGGTCCGCAAATAACGGAACCGTTTGTTCGCATTTTGCGAACAAATGACTTCCGTTTGTGTTCCGTATGTCTTCCGTTTTTTACGGTCCGCAAAAATTGGAAGGAAAAAAAAGATAGAGAGAAAAAAAAGAATTATTAAGGCCTTCAAAAATACGGAAATGGATCCGCAAAAAACGGATGATATACGAAGCCATTCGTATGTCACCCGCATTTTGCAGATCCATTGACTCGAATGGGGCTGCGGACCGATCTGTGCGGACAATAGTAGGACAAGTTTCCTATTTTTGCGGACTAGAAATGCGGAAACAAGGATGCGGACAACATACTAAACATTGTCCGCACATTTTATTCACCCATACAAATGAATGGATCCGCATCTATTCCGCAAAATGCGGAACGGATGCGGATAAAATTATACGGTCGTGTGAATGCACCCTAATACATCCCTCACTATGTTTGTAAAAATTACTTCATTTGATACGGTCCCTCATAGATGTTTTGGTAAAATAAGGTTTATAGGTCTAGAAAGTATAATTTGCAATTGGATTGAAAACTGGCTGAAGGACCGTGTCCAGAGAGTTGTGGTCAATGATTCCTACTCCGAATGGTCCTCGGTTATAAGCAGCATCAGCCGACATAATCCGACATTAACGGACACCACTTTCCACATTCTTTGTGATTTGTAGGTAATTAAAAAAAAAATACATTCAACTTGCTCGTTCATCTTGTCGTACTATCGCTGGAGGTGGGCTACTTTTTTGTGGGCCACCCTGTACAATTCTAGGAGAAATAGCAAAGGAACAGCACAATGCAAAGTTCTAAGTAAAGGTGCTGCAGAATTGTTATATTAAGAGGAATGCAAGAACATACTCAGACACGTCAGCAGTGGTATCGGGCCCTCTTAAATACCCATATAGTGTTCATTTACTGCAAGCAGATTTCACCCTACCAATGAAATAAGGTACAGAACAAAACTAATGTGTGGTTACCTTGTCTTCAAGAGCAGCCATTCGTTCCTTCAAGTGCAACTGCAGCCGTTCGTTCGATTCAGTCAGAAGCCGATCTACTGTGTCAGATAGCCTTTTGTTGTGTTCTTCATTCATTTTCTCTCTTTGCCGAGCCTACATAACACAAAAATAAAACTAGACATGAATTCCTTCAGCTGTCCTAAGACAATTGTGGCCATTTTTCTCTTCCGTTATTAGAAAAAAGACCTGATTTTTCTGCATAAACAATGCCACTCTCGTCCTGTGCCTACTAATGCAACTTAAATACAACATTATAAATTCACTTGAATGGAGCTAAGTTGCAATACCAGATACAGCCCCGGTTCTGGAAGGAAGCAGACCCGGAAAAACAATTGTTTTAAAGGGGTATTCCCTTCTCAGACAATGGGGGCATATCGCTAGGATATGGCCTCATTGTCTGATAGGTGCGGATCTCACCTCTGGGACCCACACCTACATCGAGAATGAAGAGGGGAAGGTGGCGGAGGGCGCACTGCGCATGTGCCGCAGCCCTCCATTCAATAGCCAAGCACTGGTTCTGCTACTTCTGTCGGCCACATAGAAATGAATGGGAGCGGTGGGCGCGCAAGTGTGGCGCACTCCCGTTCACATGTATGCGGAGAGAGCGCCAGCCACCACTCTCCCCACTCCTTTCTTGGCGTAGGTGTGGTTCCCAGAGGTGAGATCCGCACCTCTCAGACAATGGGGACATATCCTAATGATATGCCTCCATTGTCTCAGACACGATATGTCCCCTTTAAATCACTTATTAACCCTTTGTGTAGATAAATAGAACGGTTACTTCACTTTTAACATTTAAATATTAACCCTATGCCTGAAGGCCCTTTTACATACAAAATACTCAGACCAACCCCCTCCGATAAGAACAAGCCTAATAATAAAGGATACCATTGCAACTTGGAAGGAAGTCCGTAAAATCTTCAAATTGCCCTTCTCCCTATCTAAATATATGCCTCTGTGGGGTCATCCAGAATTCCCGGCGGGTATACAACTTAAGCACTTTAACGCCTGGAAAGCAGCAGGCATCATAAAAGCATCTGATCTGTGGCATGTACAGGACCAGCGGTTTTATACTTATTCAGACTTAAAAGAGAAATTTCTATTAGGGCATCCGCAACATGTTTTTGCTTTTCTTCAAGTTAAAAGCTTTTTATACACTAGGATCCACGATCCTAGACCATTGTTCTCTGCGAGCGGTTTTGATAGCTTACTAGGACAGGGAAGAAATAAGAAATCACTATCGGAGCTGTATCAGGGAATCAGTGAAACCAGACATAAACCCACTGCGGAGACTCTCTTTTCATCCTGGAAGGGGGACTTCCCGGAAGGCGACATACAGAGGGTAATACTGACAGGTTGGGAGAAGATTAGAAAGATAGTTATTAATGAGGGATGGAGGGAAACGCAGTTTCGCCTAATTCATAAGGCAATCTATGGTTTTCGCTTCTCCCCTCTATCGCAAAGGCAAGATCGATTGACGTGCTGCCCTAAATGTCTCCTACAGGGGTCAAATATGTTACACGGGATTTGGTCGTGCCCAACCTCGACTAAATTCTGGATTCTAGTGAGACAGCAAATTAAAAGACATCTTGGGGTCGCCATCCCCGGTACTCCCGAGTGTATTTTGTTTCATGCATTTCCAGAGAATAGGCAAATACGACCAATCGTTCATATCATCATCCTGGCGGCCAAAAGATGCCTACTAAACAGCTGGCTTAAACCACAGGTACCTTCAATGAACGAAATACTAGAACATGTTAAAAAATGCTTTGATATGGAGAGAGTTGAGGCGAACTCGGTTAGGGGAACACGTATTGACCATTTCTTCAAAAGATGGGAGGATTTTATGCTAATAGTGTACTCAGACCTGGAGTTGAAGAGCTTGATGGCGCCATTCTTATCTTCAGAGTGGTATTTGAAACGAAAAGTGGCGGGGACTTTAGGGAGGCTGCTGTCCGATTAAGGTATAAATTTGGTCGGAGTCCGGTATACTGGAGGAGAAAAGGTTGGGGGGGGGGGGGGGGGGGGAGGGGAGGGATTGGGGGTTATCTTCAGGGTGGAGCTAGCCGACTGGCTCTAAAGGTCAGAATTTTGACTGTGGGGTCAATATATATTATGCTAAGCTAGAGGTTGGCTTGATTTATGTAAAGAATCTTTCAACATGAGATAAGTATATTGTATCTTTCTGTCTAAATTTGTCAATTCTTCATGATTCTGTAACTGGCTTTTGCTTGTGGAATGAAAATTGATAAAAGTTAATAAAGATTATATTTAAAAAAAATAATAATATTAACCCTAAGTTCACACCTGAGCGTTTTACAGCGCGTTCAAACGCACTGTAAAACGCTCAACACGTGAAAACCAATGCTTCCCTATGGCCCTGGTTCACACTTGAGCGTTTTACAGCGCGTTTGAACGCACTGTAAAACGCCCGACGCATAAACAAGTTCTTGAGCTTTTTTGGGGCGTTTGTCGCGCGTTTTGGCCCATAGACTCATTGGACAACACTGCAGTCAATCACACAAACGCAAGTTTACTATTGCAAAAAATGCGCATAAAAACACGCGACAAATACGCGCGTAAAATGCGCGTCTCAGAAACGCTCAGGTGTGAACCCGGGGTAAAAGAAAGAAAAACATTCACATTAACTGGGTAACAAAGTACTTGCATGGGGCTGATTTTAGCTTTATTAGAAAGAGATTGTGATATACTATATAATAGCTGATTTTCATTTTTTACATTACTCATGGGATTTATTTTTTTCTTCTTGAACTGGGATATTGCTTTATAAATTCTCTGTTGTCTATAGAACAGCTTTTATATGCACAATTATTTGGAGTGGTTTATTCCCTCTGTATTTCTGCTAACCACATCTCTTCCCTTATGGATCATCATGAAAACACATTTCACATTCCCAAAAGATAAAGCTTTCTGGTTCCTATATAAATAACTCAGTGTAAAGAAAAGTTCTGCCAAGTTCTGTTGTAATATTCCGTTCCTCACCATCTAGATCTCTGCTGGAAGTCATTGAATTTGGAGATCACTGATATAATAGATGGGCACTATAAATCATTCAGAGTAAATGCTGGTTTGTCCAGTGTTTCTACGTTGGTTAAAAGAAAGATTTTTTTTTGAGCAGAGAGCCTTTTCCAGAACATCCAAAATGGGAAACTGTATGGGTAAAAATTGCCAGCCAAAACAATTTACACACACATGCAAAAGTATGGTTATTCAAGTCAGTTAGGATGTGAATATTGCAGTGAATCCCATTTCTTCTCATATTAAAGGGGTTTTGCCATCACATACAATGGGGGCATATCACTAGGATATGCACGATTGTCTGATAGGTGCAGGTCCCATGGAGAATGGAGTGGGGAAAGTAGAGGAGGGCGCACTGCGCATGCACAGCCGCCCTCCAATCACTTCTATGGGGCCGCTGAAATTAGCTGAGCACTGGCTCTGCTATTTCCGTCAGCCCATTAGAAATTAATTGGAGCGGGGGCATCACATGGGTGGTGCGCTTCCATTCACTTGTATGGGAGCAGTGCTTGGTGGCGGCCGGAACCCAGGAAACCCGGGGTCCTCCAGCCACAACTCTTCCCGCTCCGTTCTCCTCTGGGACCCGCACCTATCAGACAATGGGGACATATCCTAGTGATATGCCCCCATTGTCTGTGATGGGAATACCCCTTTAACAGTGAACCTGTTAACACAAAGAAAAAAATTCATGGCGTCAAAAAAACAGACCCACTTCAGTATTTCCATCTATGAACACTAATCATAAATGATAAAAAAAATTATCTTAACAAAGCACTAACATGTTTTAGTAAAGCAGGTAAATCGATGTCCAGAATAGATCTTGTATTGATAAGTAGTAAACATGTGAAACTGGTAAAGCGAATGAAATATGAAACGAGGTCAATATCGGATCACTCTCCGCTATTACTTGAATTTTGCTTGTCTCAGGAAAGATAAATACCAAAACCTCCTTTTAGATTAAATCCTTACTGGCTATCAGTTATAAAGACACATGAAATAATTCAAAATGAAATAGGCCGATTCTGGGATAACAACTATGGCTCAGCAAAAATTCAAGTGGTATGGGATACTTTTAAGGCGTATATGAGGGGATTGATGGTTAGTAATATCGCGAACCTTAGAAGGGAATACGGGAAAAAACAGAAAAATCTAGAAGAACATGTAGTGTTGGCGACAGAATCCTTTCACATGAACAAGACGGAGGAGAACAGGGAAAATATGCAAAGGGCCACACAAATATATGCTAAATTTTTATTGGATAAGGCCCAACAGAGCCTTTTCTTTAAAGGGCAAAAATACTTTACCGAGTCAGGGCGACCTGGTAAATTCCTGTCCAGAGTAATCTCAAATCAACAACCCAAAAAACATATAGATAAGGTTCGATTGAGTGATGGTAGGATAGTCACTAGACAGGGCCCGGTGGAGAAGGCCTTTGTTGATTATTTCCTTGATCTGTATAAAGCCGACTCTAACATCACAGATGATAAGATAGATTTCCTACTAGACAGGATCAGCTTTCCAACTATTACTGAGACGCAAAAGAAAGCATTAGAATTGGAGGTCTCAATTCAGGAACTTGAGGGAGCTATTAAACTATGTTCAGCTAACTCCACTCCTGGTTCAGACGGGCTTCCATATGAATTTTATAGTAAATATGGGGATTGTATTCTTCCCAGACTGTTGGAGGTCTTTGCTGAATCAATGGAGGATGGGATGCTGCCAGATTCAATGATGGAGGCTACAATAATATTAATTCCAAAAAAAGGCAAGGACCCTTTAGATTTAGAATCTTATAGACCAATTTCACTGCTTAATGCAGATGTAAAGCTTCTTGCGAGGGTCCTGGCTACAAGGCTTTCTAGGGTCATCTCCTCCATTGTCCATCCGGATCAGAGCGGTTTTATCCAGGGCAAGGGTACACATCATAGTTTACATCGGCTTTTCTCTAATATTCAGGCCCCTGGGGGGACCGCTCGCTCCATCCTGTCATTGGATGCCTCCAAGGCCTTTGACAGGGTGGAGTGGCGTTTCCTCTGGAAGGTTCTTGCAAGGATGGGCTTTGGGGAAAAGTTTATACGTACTCTTAGGCTACTGTATAGATCTCCAAGGGCAAAATTTAGTCTTAATGGAATTCTGAGTAGTAGTATTGATTTAAATAGAGGCACGCGGCAGGGCTGCCCATTATCTCCCTTGTTATTCGATATTTATATCGAACCCCTTGCGATGGCCATCAGGCAGGATGATCAGGTTAAAGGATTTGGTACGTTAGGAACACAAGACCGTATCTCATTATATGCAGATGATGTTTTGTTTTTTATAGACCATACGGAAATTACTCTTCCTAGGATTATTCAAATGGTTAAAGTATTTGGTGAGGTGTCTGGTCTTCTTATAAACTGGGCCAAGACCAGTCTGCTGCCAATAGACCCCCTGCCACAGAAAGAGGTTCCTGTGACACAGTTAGATATTGTTGACACTTTTCAATACTTGGGTTTGACTATATCGCCTCGGGTTGAAAATTTTGTACAACTTAATTTGATCCCCATAATGGTAAAGATTAGAGCTAAAATAGGGATCTGGCTGAAACTTCCTTTATCTAGAGCTGATCGAGTTTCACTAGTTAAAATAGTGATACTACCACAATTTCTTTATGTGCTCAGGAATACACCTATCTGGATACAAGACAAATATTTTAAACTCATGGAAAGAATAATCAATGATTTAATATGGGGAAGAAAGCGAGTTCGAATAAAGCTGGAATATTTGTATAAATCAGTGGAGTGCGGGGGTTTAAACCTCCCTTACTTTAAAGGGTACTTTATTGCAGCCCAGTTATTGATGTGCTACAGACGTGGACAAAATTGTTGGTACCCTTTGGTCAATGAAAGAAAAAGTCACAATGGTCACAGAAATAACTTTAATCTGACAAAAGTAATAATAAATTAAAATTCTATAAATGTTAACCAATGAAAGTCAGACATTGTTTTTCAACCATGCTTCAACAGAATTATGTAAAAAAATAAACTCATGAAACAGGCATGGACAAAAATGATGGTACCCCTAACTTAATATTTTGTTGCGCAACCTTTTGAGGCAATCACTGCAATCAAACGCTTCCTGTAACTGTCAATGAGACATCTGCACCTCTCAGCAGGTATTTTGGCCCACTCCTCATGAGCAAACTGCTCCAGTTGTGTCCGGTTTGAAGGGTGCCTTTTCCAGACTGCATGTTTCAGCTCCTTCCAAAGATGCTCAATAGGATTGAGGTCAGGGCTCATAGAAGGCCACTTTAGAATAGTCCAATTTTTTCCTCTTAGCCATTCTTGGGTGTTTTTAGCGGTGTGTTTTGGGTCATTGTCCTGTTGCAAGACCCATGACCTGCGACTGAGACCAAGCTTTCTGACACTGGCTAGTACATTTCTCTCTAGAATTCCTTGATAGTCTTGAGATTTCATTGTACCCTGCACAGATTCAAGACACCCTGTGCCAGACGCAGCAAAGCAGCCCCAGAACATAACAGAGCCTCCTCCATGTTTCACAGTAGGGACAGTGTTCTTTTCTTGATATGCTTCATTTTTTCGTCTGTGAACATACAGCTGATGTGCCTTGGCAAAAACTTCGATTTTTGTCTCATCTGTCCACAGGACATTCTCCCAGAAGCTTTGTGGCTTGTCAACATGTAGTTTGGCATATTCCAGTCTTGCTTTTTTATGATTCGTTTTCAACAATGGTGTCCTCCTTGGTCGTCTCCCATGTAGTCCACTTTGGCTCAAACAACGACGGATGGTGCGATCTGACACTGATGTTCCTTGAGCATGAAGTTCACCTTGAATCTCTTTAGAAGTCTTTCTAGGCTCTTTTGTTACCATTCGGATTATCCGTCTCTTAGATTTGTCATCAATTTTCCTCCTGCGGCCACGTCCAGGGAGGTTGGCTACAGTCCCATGGATCTTAAACTTATGAATAATATGTGCAACTGTACTCACAGGAACATCTAGTTGCTTGGAGATGGTCTTATAGCCTTTACCTTTAACATGCTTGTCTATAATTTTCTTTCTGATCTCTTGAGACAGCTCTTTCCTTTGCTTCCTCTGGTCCATGTCGAGTGTGGTACACACCATATCACCAAACAACACAGTGATTACCTGGAGCCATATATATAGGCCCAATGGCTGATTACAAGGTTGTAGACACCTGTGATGCTAATTAGTGGACACACCTTGAATTAACATGTCCCTTTGGTCACATTATGTTCTGTGTTTTCTAGGGGTACCATCATTTTTGTCCATGCCTGTTTCATGAGTTTATTTTTTTACATAATTCTGTTGAAGCATGGTTGAAAAACAATGTCTGACTTTCATTGGTTAACATTTATAGAATTTTAATTTATTATTACTTTTGTCAGATTAAAGTTATTTCTGTGACCATTGTGACTTTTTCTTTCATTGACCAAAGGGTACCAACAATTTTGTCCACGTCTGTATGAATCAGAGAACAGCGCACTGCTGGGGAAGTTGGTAACTAGCTATGCCCACAATAATATTTTTACCTTGTTGGAATCTGGCCTATTGAAGAGTTATGAGCGAGGCTTCAGAGAGACTATAAAATTACTCCTGAAAGTGTGGGCTACAACTAGGACATGGTTGAAGGTTAAGGGTTCACTTACATTTACGCCCCTCTGGCATAATTTGTATTTACAAAGGCTAGATGATATTGCAGCTGACACATTTTGGCAGAAGAATAAAATTCTATATATTTCACAGGTAGTTAAAGATAGAGAAATTAAATCTTTTATAGAAATGACACATAATATAAGAAACCTTTCATGGTTTAGGTATTTTCAATTGCGATCAGTACTATCCAGTTTGGATGATAAGCGGCTGTTGGATATAGATAATTTATCTTTTTTGAATGATTGGGTAGGGGGTACACCTTCTAGAATAAAAATTTCAAATATATATAAGTTATTACTTAAGGCACGGTTTAGTGATACACAGTCACCAGGACAAAAAGCGTGGGAGGTGGATTGTCCGAATCTACAAATAGAAGGGTGGGAGAATATTTTTGGGAATTTGGTTTCACTATCCCAGAACTTCAATCATGTTCTAATACAATTTTATATTTGCCATAGATTATATATTACTCCCCTATGGATGAATAAATGCGGGTTAAGAGACACGTCCAACTGCCCCAAATGTGACACTGCAGGAGCGGACTTTCTCCATATGATATGGACTTGTCCAGAACTTATAAACTACTGGAATAGTATTAATAATTGTATTATGTATAAACTAAAAATTCGAATTCCTTTTGAACTACAAGTATTTGTCCTTAATGATTTTTCCAAATTAAACAATCACAAGTATCAAAAGATCTTCCTGAGCAGAATATTGATGTTGGCTAGAGTTTTGATCAGTCGGACTTGGTTTGCCCGATCCACTCCAGACATAAATACATGGATAAATTTAATTGATAAGGTAAAAAATTATGAGAAAATTATATACAAACGGAGGGAAGTTGAGGACCAGTGGATTAAGATATGGGGTGGTTGGAGGATTGACTAGCTGAGGTTAAATTGTTTTATTTATAAGGGTCCTATTTTGACGCACCACAGACAGGGGGGGAGGGGGGGGAGGGTTTCCTGAATGTAACGAAAGGATGAGTTGACTATATTTATATGTATATATAATTAGTCGGGTCACTAAGAATTGTGAGATTGTAAAAATTTGTATTGTAAATGTTTTGTAGTTCTCCTAATAAATTTTTGAAAAAAACAAAAAAAAACAAAAAAACAAAGCACTAACATAGCTATGAACACAATAGATGATTTTATAAAATTCTTCTGTTCATTTTCTCTCTTGTGCAATCGGCAGAAACCCTGCTATAGAGCAGGAGAAGCTGAGCAAATTAATATATAGGTTTATGGGGAATGTTTCATTAAAACTTGCAATTTACACATTTAAATCTCAGCTTTTTCTAAACTTAAGAACTCCCCATGCACAACTTTTAATCACTGACAGCTATCTCTATACACATATTTACACAGAGAATGTGTCACGGTAGGTGAGGGAAGGGAAGCAAACCAAATACAACAAAGGCAACAAAACACCAGGCGCAACAAAACACCAGGCTAAGCCCCAATGCTAGGGAACAGGGAGTCTTAGTCTTTCCCTGACTGCTGACAACATGAGCAAATGCTTAGGGTGGAAGTGCTCATGCGCTGGAACCTAAGCCTAGCTGAAACTAAAGCAAACCCTCAGCTAGGGAGCTGGAGATAAGACAAGAGGTTCCTAGCGCAAGGTGCTGGAACCAGCGTCTTCCTGAGGCCTAGCCAGAACACACAACAAAAGCGAAGGAGTAGGACTTAGCTTAAGACGGACGGGGAGCAGGAGATCCACCAAACACCAGCTGAAAACTCCAGAAGGAAATCTAAACTGCAAGGGCTATAGTGAGAGGCGGGTTTAAATAGTACCACTGAGGCTACTTTCACACTAGCGTTCGGGTGTCCGCTTGTGAGCTCCGTTTGAAGGGGCTCACAAGCGGCCCCGAACGCATCCGTCCAGCACTAATGCATTCTGAGTGGATGCGGATCCGCTCAGAATGCATCAGTCTGGCAGCGTTCAGCCTCCGCTCCGCTCAGCAGGCGGACACCTGAATGCTGCTTGCAGCGTTTGCGTGTCCGCCTGGCCGTGCGGATCCGTCCAGACTTACAATGTAAGTCAATGGGGACGGATCCGTTTGAACATGACACACTATGGCTCAATCTTCAAACGGATCCGTCCCCTATTGACTTTCAATGTAAAAGTCTGGACAGATCCGTTCAGGCTACTTTCACACTTAGAAATTTTTTAACAATATAATGCAGACGGATCCGTTCTGAACAGAGCCACCGTCTGCATTATATGAGCGGATCCGTCTGAGACGGATCCGCTCTGAACGCAAGTGTGAAAGTAGCCTAAATGGCTAATGAGCAGAACCTGTGGGGAGGTGGGATCCTGCCCAAAACCACAACAAAGAGAAACAGAACGATCTGTCAGATAGACTCATGTGTAGCAAGTCTGCCAGATCTTCTCAGGCCTCTCCCAAAACAGGGCATGACAGTATCCCCCCCCCCCTTCTACGGGTGACCAACCTTATCCAGGTGTGCCCTGTGAAAGGCCTTCACAAGGCGACTAGTATTGACATCAGTTGCCGGAACCCACATTCTTTTCTCAGGGCCGTATCCCCTTCATTGCACAAGGTACTGAAGGGAGCCATGAAGAACACGCAAGTTGAGTATTCTGGAGATCTGAAACTCCAGATTACCATCTACAAAGATAAGAGGAGGTGGCAAAAGAGATGGTTCAGCAGGTTCAACTTACTTCTTCAACAAAGACCTGTGAAACCCATTATGGATCTTCCAGGCCTGCAAAAGTTCCAGACGAAACGCAACCGGATTAACAATGGCCGAGATTTTGTAAGGACCAATAAATCTTGGGCCCAACTTCCAAGAAGGCACTTTCAACTTAATGTTCTTAGTGGACAACCACACCAAATCACCCACACACAGGTCCGGACCAGTCATACGTCTCTTGTCAGCCATCCGTTTATATCTTTCACCCATTTTTTTCAAATAAGTTTGAATCTTCCGCCAGATAGAAGACAACGAAGAAGAGAATCTCTCCTCTTCAGGTATACAAGAAGATTCAGTCCCATAAAAAGTACCAAACTGAAGGTGAAAACCATATGCACTAAAAAATTGTGACTTATCAGTAGACTCCTATCTACAGTTATTCAAGGCAAACTCAGACAAGGACAAAAACGAAGACCACTCTTCCTGATTCTCGGCAACAAAACACCTCAAATAAGTCTCTAGGTTCTGGTTAGTGCACTCAGTTTATCCATTCGACTAAAGATGGAAAGCCGAAGAGAAAGACAACTGAATACTCAGACGAGTACAAAACACCTTCCAAAACCTGGAAACAAATTGCATCCCCCTATCAGACACAACATCAAAGGGAATACCGTGTAATTTCACAATGTTATCAACAAACACCTGAGCGAGAGTTTTAGCTTTGGGC
Organism: Bufo gargarizans; assembly: GCF_014858855.1. Taxonomy (NCBI): domain Eukaryota; kingdom Metazoa; phylum Chordata; class Amphibia; order Anura; family Bufonidae; genus Bufo; species Bufo gargarizans. Next base: position 328,610,492 of record NC_058081.1, on the reverse strand, counting down.
AGACCTGACATTGGTACAAAGTGAGCCATCTCACTTTGGTACAAAGTGAGCCATCTCACCACCACAAAAATCACAGTTTTCCCAGAGGAACTCTGTAAATCAGTGCTGAAGTCCATGAACAAATGCGTCCAAGGACGAGATAGGATGTACAAAGGAAGAAGAGATCCTGAAGGCCGAGTGTGAGTCACCTTAGCACGTGCAAAGGTCTGACAAGCTGCTACATAGCCCTCTACACATTTACGCAAACCTGGCCACCAGAATCTCCGGGAAATAAGATCCACCGTGGATCTACTCTCAGGGTGTCCCGCAAGGGCAGTATCATGATGTTCCTTAAACACCTTGTGTTGAAATTCAGAAGGAACAAACTTCCCTGAAGGACAGGAATCAGGTGCCTCACCTTGAGCCCCCAACACAACAGATTCTTATGGTCAGTAATTACCGTAATCGGATGAATCGCTCCTTCTAGCCAATGACGCCACTACTCAAAGGCCAATTTAATGACCAGCAACTCTCTATTCCCAACATCATAATTTCTTTCGGCAGCAGAAAGCTTCTTTGAAAAAAAACACAAGGGCGCCATTTGGTAAGAGAGGGACCCTGCGACAAAACTGCTCTGACTCCCACTTCACAATGAAGGGTTGAGACACTTCGGGTTGCATCAGAATGGGAACGGAAGCAAAACATCCCTTTATAGTAGAAAAAGCCTGTAATGCTTCTTCCGACCAGACTGAGAAGTCCACACCCTTTCTAGTCATATCACTCAAAGGCTTGACAATAGTGGAATAATTCAGGATACATTTTCTGTAGTAATTAGAAAAAACCCAAAACCGCATCAGAGCTTTCTGATTCTCCAGCCAATCCCATTACAGTACCGCATGGACCTTTTCAGGATCCATGCGAAAACCTGAAGCAGAAAGTTAGTAGCTCCTGGACAGCAAACACACATTTCTCCAACTTAGCATACAATTTATTATCCCAAAGGATCGATAATACTTGTCTTAAATGATCCCGATGAGTCTCCATATCGGGTGAGTAAATTAGTATGTCATCGATGTAAATAACAACAAACGTCCACACCAAATGATGAAAAATGTCATTGATAAAGTGCTGGAAGACTGCCAGGGCATTAGTTAAACCAAAGAGCATGACCAGGTTCTTGAAGTTGCCCTCAGGGGTATTGAAGGCCATCTTCCATTCATCCCCTTCCCTGATTCTTATCCGATTTGCCCCTCTGAAATCCAACTTAGAAAACACCTTGGCTCTGACAATCTGATCAAATAAGTCCGGGATCAAGGGAAAAGAGGATAAGGATCAAGGACAGTAATGAGATTCAGTTCCCAGAAATCTAGACATGGTCTAAGGGTCCCGTCTTTTTTTTTTAACAAAAAAGAAGCCAGCTGCCATAGGTGACTTAGATGGCAGAATGCTATTAATCACTGATAAGACCTCCCTGTGCACAACCAGGGGCTGACTGGCAACTTTTGGCCCAGGGGGCAAGTAACACCCAGAGGCCCACTGAGCCAACCCCCCCCCCCCCAACTTTCGTCAGCCATGTAAATTAGAACACAGTAAAACAAAATAAACTAGGCATGCTCCGATATATCGGCCGCCGAAACACATCAGCCGAAAATTGCATTTTTGGTATAATGCCGAAAGTGTCATTTTCTGGCTGATACAGTGTTGCATCCGTGTATTCTCTCCTCCCCACTGGGCGCTGCTCTGTGTCCCCCCCATGACACTTGATGACTTTTGCAGGAGAAACTGTATATTGTGTGGCACAGTGTAGGCTATATGTGTATAACATAAACATATTTAATTTGAAAACTTACAGTTACTTGACCCTTGGGGATCTCGGACGCCACTTCCACGCTTTGGCCGGGGGCTCGGCGGAGCTGATGTTGTGTTTTATCCTAATGAGAAAGATTTCATAATAAGGATTTGGAGAAGGGGCAGAGGGGTCACAGAGCAGGGAGAGGCTGGGGCTGCTACTAGGGGGTCATACCATGGGGGAGTAATAAAGCCCACCATAATGCCCCACCCCCCCAGTAGAAATAATTCTCCTTATAATAGACAGTGCACAAAATACCCCCTTGTAATATCCCCAGTTGAGCTAATGTCCCCATAGTGCCCCCTATAATGTGCCAGTAGCCAGATAGGGCCCCCCTATAATGTGCCAGTAGCCAGATAGGGCCCCCCTATAATGTGCCAGTAGCCACATAGGGCCCCCCTATAATGTGCCAGTAGCCACATAGGGCCCCCCTATAATGTGCCTGTAGCCATATGCCCCCCCATAATGTGCCAGTAGCCATAGGTCCCCTATAATCTGCCAGTAGCCATAGCCCCCCTATAATCTGCCAGTAGCCATAGCCCCCCCTATAATCTGCCAGTAGCCATAGCCCCCCCTATAATCTGCCAGTAGCCATAGCCCCCCTATAATCTGCCAGTAGCCATAGCCCCCCTATAATCTGCCAGTAGCCATAGCCCCCCCTATAATCTGCCAGTAGCCATAGCCCCCCCTATAATCTGCCAGTAGCCATAGCCCCCCCTGTAATCTGCCAGTAGCCATAGGTCCCCCATAATGTGCCAGTAGCCATAGGTCCCCTATAATCTGCCAGTAGCCATAGCCCCCCTATAATCTGCCAGTAGCCATAGCCCCCCCTATAATCTGCCAGTAGCCATAGCCCCCCCTATAATCTGCCAGTAGCCATAGCCCCCCTATAATCTGCCAGTAGCCATAGCCCCCCCTATAATCTGCCAGTAGCCATAGCCCCCCCTATAATCTGCCAGTAGCCATAGCCCCCCCTATAATCTGCCAGTAGCCATAGCCCCCCCTGTAATCTGCCAGTAGCCATAGGTCCCCCATAATGTGCCAGTAGCCATAGGTCCCCTATAATCTGCCAGTAGCCATAGCCCCCCTATAATCTGCCAGTAGCCATAGCCCCCCCTATAATCTGCCAGTAGCCATAGCCCCCCCTATAATCTGCCAGTAGCCATAGCCCCCCTATAATCTGCCAGTAGCCATAGCCCCCCCCCTATAATCTGCAAGTAGCCATAGCCCCCCCTGTAATCTGCCAGTAGCCATAGGTCCCCCATAATGTGCCAGTAGCCATAGGTCCCCCATAATGTGCCAGTAGCCATAGGCCCCCCCTATAATCTGCCAGTAGCCATAGGCCCCCCACTAATGTGCCAGTAGCCAGATAGGGCCCCCCCACTAATGTGCCAGGAGTAGCCAGATAGGGGCCCCTCTATAATGTGCCAGGAGTAGCCAGATTGTGCCCCCCTGCCCCCCACCCCCCTCATAAAGTGCCAGCCCAGTAGACTACTGGGCTGGCACTTTATGAGGGGGGTGGGGGGCAGGGGGGCACAATCTGGCTAGTGGTGGCTACTCCTGGCACATTATAGGGGGCCCCCCCCTAATCTGGCTACCACTGGCAGTAGTAGCCAGATTAGGGGGGGCCCCCCTATAATGTGCCAGGAGTAGCCACCACTAGCCAGATTGTGCCCCCTGCCCCCCACCCCCCTCATAAAGTGCCAGCCCAGTAGTAGCCAGATAGGGACAAAAATAAAGAAAAAAAAAAAAATGTCAGTCAGACATACTTACCTCCCTGCTTCTCTGGACTACTCCGGTCCCGCCTCCAGCCAGGCGCCAGCACACACTGCAATCACTTTACGGCAGCGGCTCAGTTAGGCCGCAGGACCGGCGCAGGTGGCGCGATGACGTCATCGCGCCGATGACGTCATCGTGCCGCCTGCGCCGGTCCGGCGGCCTGTCTGATAGGCTGCCGCAACACGCCTCCACTGCTCCCCTGCTCCCCGTCTCCCTGGCATAAAGCGGATGTTTATTCCGGCCCGGCCGGCCGGCCGGGACAGCAAGCCAGGGAGGCCCGGGGGGCAATTGCCCCCCTGCCCCCCGGCCCAGTCCGCCCCTGTGCACAACTATTAGTAACTGACAGCGATCTATGTATACACCCTTACACAGAGAATGCTATCAATCCCAGATAACACCTCCCTGTGTACAACTATCAGTGACTGACAGTTATCTATGTATAAACACTTACAGAGTGAATGCTATCAATCACTGATAACACCTCCCTGTGTACAACTATCAGTGACTGACAGCAATCTATATATACACACATTTACACAGAGAATGCTATCAATCAATAATAACACCTTCCCTGTGTACAACTATCAGTGACTGATAGCTATCTATGTATACACGCTTAGGCCTCTTGCACACAAATCTTTTTTTTCCCGTTTTCGTTCTGTTTTTTATGTGCCGTATATATTCATTTCAATGGATCTGCAAAAAAAAAAAAAAACGGAAGGTACTCCGTATGCCTTCCGTTTCCGTATTTCAGTTTTTCCATTCTGTTTAAAGATAGAACATATCCCATTATTGTCCACATAACGAACAAGGATAGTACTGTTCTATCAGGGGCCAGCTGTTCCATTCCACAAAAAACGCAATGCACACGGACGTCATCCATATTTTTAGCGGACCAGTTTTTTTGCGGTCTGCAAAATACTGAAAAAGCCATACGGTAATGTGCAAGAGGCCTTACACTGAGAATGCTATGACTGATAACACATCCCCTGTGTAACAACTAACAGTGACTGACATATCTATGTATACACACTTACACAGAGAATGCAATCAATCGCTGATAACCACACCTTCCTCATGTACAACTATCTATGTATACACAATTACACAGAGAATGCTATTAATAACTGATAACACCTCCCACATGTACAACGATGAGTGACTAACAGCTATCTATGTATGTATACACACTTACACAGAGAATGCGATCAATCCCTGATAACACCTCCCCTGTGTACAAATATCAATGACAGAGCTATCTATGTATACACACTTACGCATAGAATGCTATCAATCACTGATAACACCTCGTTTGTGTATATATATCAGTGACTGGCAGCTATCTATGTATGCACACTTACACAGGGAATGCATTTTTTTGTAAGTAGCATGTGCAATGACAGGGAGCTGCAATAGCGCCGCTCCCCATCATTGTACCCCGCTGATGCCGCGATCATGTATGAATGCTATCTATCAGAATGCTATCAATTACTGATAACACCTCCCCTATTTACAACTATCAGTATCTGACAGCTATCTATGTATACACACTTACACAGAGAATGCTATGAATTAGTGATAACACCTCCCCTGTGTACTACTATCAGTGTCTGATAGCTGTCTATGTATACAGTAAGGTTGCACCGGGTATCGAACTTTAGATACCTAATCGATACTTTTGTACCCGGATCTATCCGATACTGGGATCTACTATTTTCCAATACTAGGCTACTGCGCAGCCTAATATCTGTTAGAGAACATGGCACACGCCGCCCTCGACACGCACCATGTTCTCATCAGGCAGCACAGTGGAGAAGGAGGTAATCCCTCCCTCCCCACTGTGACGCGGCCGCCACTGCCACCAATGAGAAGATAATACTGAGGAGAAGGGGAAGGGCTGTTAACACCGCGCCACCAATGCATATATTTAACCTCTAAATACAAATGTAGGTGGCGGCCTCAATGACAGGGATCCCACTGAACCACATTAATTAACCCCTCAGGTGCCGCATATTCATAATTTCGAATATTCTAGATTTTTTTTTCAACAGTAACCTCCCTTCTTGCTTGTGGGCCAATGAGAAGGCTGCAATATCTTTGTCTGAGCTTATCAACATCCCTAGCAACCAATAGGACAGTTGCCTACCCCTTACTATATTAGAACCTCCCCATCGGCCCCTGTATGCAGTATTTTGCAGATCTGAGAGAGACAGCAGTGTTATTGCTGTGCTCTGTGCTTTCCTGTGTCATTACATTAGATAGTTAGTTAGTTAGCTTATATACAGTATATAATACAGATAGTTAGTGGGAGATAGTCAGTGTAGGTTAGATAGTGATATAGTGTAGTTCTGCTGTCCATACATACATGCTACATACATAGTGCTGTGATGTCACAAGTTCACAACAATACTAATAAGTAGTCAGACCTGTTAAAATGTGAAGTTGCACGGATTGCGCCAAAATATTTGCATCATTGGTGCCGATTTCGCAATCGCAAATATTTTGGAGCACTCTATCTGCTGTGGGGATTCGCTCTGGTAGGCAGGTTAGCAGACGCAGTATAGAGGCAACAACAGAGTTTTTTACTTAAACAGTTCAGTGTTTATTCACACTAGGCAGGTTAACAAAACATAAACAAAGTCACCTTAGTTTAAATCCTGGTGTTCCTGTCACGGCTGAGGATGGGGAAAATCCTCAGCCGTGCGATGCCAGAAGATGGATGGTCAGTACAAGGCCAGGACAGGAATCAGGGAGCAGGTCACCTCCTATCAATCCCTAATTCTGACCCTGTCTCCTAGCCGTATGAGCCGACCCTGAAGGTAGGAGGGCTCATACACCGGAACCTGATATTCCTGCTAGCCCTCAGGGTGACCCTGGACTAGGAGCTGGGTAAGACTACCTGTTCCTCCTAGATACGGATGAACAGGAGTCTCACTGGCCAAGTTATAACGAAAGGGGAACAGAAACAGACATATGGCAATGGCAGGTAAGTGCAACTAGAACCACACCTACCTGCCACAGACACAGAGCCTGGAACCCTAGTATAAGTGCTGCTGTCCACACCAACACAAGAGACAGAGCACACACCACACAGGAAACCAGGAAACCATACGCTGCAATAAATAAGCATAACACAAACACATCCTCATAACATCGTGTATCACATTTTATGACCACAAGGGTGGCCCTCACTGGCAGATGGTATATGGGACCAGGAGAGTGCCTCCAGCTTACTACAAGGCTGGAGTACCCCTCAGACATCAGGTCTTAACTGAGGCTTTAAAGCCCATGTAGCCACACCCACACAGACACACCCAGTGCACACACACTAGGAAGGAAGTTAACCCTTCCAACACAAGGCAAGGGAAGAAAGCCACTTAAAGGGGAAGTACACACACAAACACACACTTCACCTGTCGCCACGGGCAACGGCATGCGTGGCAACCATGTCCTGGTGATCAGCCAGAAGGCCGAGACACTGCCACCACATGCATACAACACCAAACGCAGCCACGGGCAACCAAGTGAAGGAAAATGTCACTATACACACCATAGGCCGTGAAACTCTCACCCCTCAAAGCCCCCTCACCAACACAAAAGGGAAAACAAGTGTGGGACCCCAAACAAGGAAGGGGGAAGGAAAAAGATAGCAGAATCAGTGTCAGCGAGTCTCCCCAGGACTGCTGCCAGCCCCTTGAACAACACACAGGGACCAGGGTGCTGACTGCCAGCCTCTGGAACAACACACAGGGACCAGAGACCGGCAAAGAAACAGCCCGGAGAGAGCACACTGAACACTGCATCCACTCTCAGCAAACGGTACCCACAAAGTCGCTGCTAGCATGCATCCTCTCCCAGCACAACTAAAGCCAGTCCAACGAGGACTGCAGCTAGCCACACCGACAAAGGTGAGAGAACCACTGAGACGTGGACGAGGAGAGACCCAACCACTAGTGTCAGTTCACAGACACTGCAGCAACAGCCACAGAGAACTGCACAGTATCAGGGTTCCCCTTTCACCCTCCCTCTGGAGGATAAGCATGTGTGCCAGAAAGCGGCAGGCACCACATGCTGCGCCCTCTTCCGAAGGCGTGCAACCGAACACCAAACATACAACGGTGAGGGAATTAAAAGTAAGGGGACACCAAGACAGAACAACGGTGAAGGAATGGTGGGGAAAAGCCACTCACCGCGCCGTCAGCGGCGAAACCCCAAAACGGCTCTCCCTCCGGAGAACGCGCATGCACCCCACAAACGTATGGCGATGCATGCTGCACCCTCTTCAGAAGGTTACGCCACGTGAGGAGCCATTGTGGTCATACTGTCATGGCTGAGGATGGGGAAAACCCTCAGCCGTGCGATGCCAGAGGATGGATGGTCAGTACAAGGCCAGGACAGGAATCAGGGAGCAGGTCACCTCCTATCAATCCCTAATTCTGACCCTGTCTCCTAGCCGTATGAGCCGACCCTGAAGGTAGGAGGGCTCATACACCGGAACCTGATATTCCTGCTAACCCTCAGGGTGACCCTGGACTAGGAGCTGGGTAAGACTACCTGTTCCTCCTAGATACGGACGAACAGGAGTCTCACTGGCCAAGTTATAATGAAAGGGGAACAGAAACAGACATATGGCAATGGCAGGTAAGTGCAACTAGAACCACACCTACCTGCCACAGACACAGAGCCTGGAACCCTAGTATAAGTGCTGCTGTCCACAACAACACAAGAGACAGAGCACACACCACACAGGAAACCAGGAAACCATACACTGCAATAAATAAGCATAACACAAACACATCCTCATAACATCGTGTATCCCATTTTATGACCACAAGGGTGGCCCTCACTGGCAGATGGTATATGGGACCAGGAGAGTGCCTCCAGCTTACTACAAGGCTGGAGTATCCCTCAGACATCAGGTCTTAACTGAGGCTTTAAAGCCCATGTAGCCACACCCACACACCCAGTGCACACACACTAGGAAGGAAGTTAACCCTTCCAACACTAGGCAAGGGAAGAAAGCCACTTAAAGGGGAAGTACACACACAAACACACACTTCACCTGTCGCCGCGGGCAACGGCATGCGTGGCAACCATGTCCTGGGGATCAGCCAGAAGGCCGAGACACTGCCACCACATGCATACAACACCAAACGCAGCCACGGGCAACCAAGTGAAGGAAAATGTCACTATACACACCATAGGCCGTGACAGTTCCATTCACACCTTGCTGCAGTTACCGCACAAGAAGGTCAAGTCCTGGTGTTCACTTCACACCATGCTGCGGGCACCGCTTAAAGAGTCCCAGTCCCGGATGTCGTTTCCTTGTCCTCCCGGTTACAGGGAAACGCGGATACCCTGTCCCGGGTACACTGTCTGGCGTGTTTTCACCCCCTCAGGGTTGAACAAAGGGGGGGAGGTATGTGAGACAGCAAGGGGTTTTGTATGGGAAGGAAGGTATTTTTCTCCCAACATGTGCAGCTGAGCTGGTTTCCAGCCAGGTGAGCTCAAATACCGGATCAGAGTTTAGTGCCGGTCTGGGTTTTGGCTGCACCTGGTTGTTCTTTAATAGGCAGCTGGGCTCAGAGTCAGGGCTGTGTCTGTGTATGAGGCTTGTGGCTGTATTTGAGCTCACCTGGCTGGAAACCAGCTCAGCTGCACATGTTGAGAGGAAAATACCTTCCTTCCCATACTAACCCCCTTGCTGTCTCACATACCTCCCCCCCTTTGTTCAACCCTGAGGGGGTGAAAACACGCCAGACAGTGTACCCGGGACAGGGTATCCGCGTTTCCCTGTAATCGGCCTGCTCTATGTTCCACTGAAAACTTTAGTTTTGTAAGGACAAGAACCATCTTGTGACCCGAGCATTCCTCTCTTTGGCCTGGCTCATCCACTTGAGAGGGGAGTGGTCGGTCACCAGACGGAACTTTCTTCCCAACAGATAATAGCGGAGAGACTCGAGTGCCCATTTGATGGCTAGGCGCTCTCTCTCCACTATACTATACCTGGTCTCGGCTGGGTTAAGCCTCCGGCTGAGGAAGACAATGGGATGCTCCTCCCCGTTGACCTCCTGAGATAGTACAGCACAGAGACCTACCTTTTGAAGTTGGGTGTCACCAAAACCGGGGACCCACACGGGGCCGACTTCAAAGCGGAGAAAGCCTTTTCCACCTGCTCATTCCAGTGGACCACCACTGACTTGCGTCCCTTCATAAGGCCTGTTAATGGTGCGGCCACTGTAGCAAAGTGGGGGACAAATCTCATATAGTATCCCACCATTCCCAGGAACGACTTTACTTGCCGAGTAGTAACAAGTCGGCCAATTCCGAATTGCCACAATTTTGTTGACCTGAGGTTTGATAATTCCATGCCCAATCACATACCCCAGGTACTTGGTCTCTTCTAACCCTATCGCGCACTTTTTTGGGTTAGTGGTTAAGCCAGCCTTCCTCTAGAGCCTGTACTTTAGTCCACTACAGCCTGTACTTTAGGTAGGTGACTTTCCCAGTTGGTGCTGTGGATAACGATATCGTCTAGGTACGCCGAAGCGTACCGATGATGTGGACGGAGTACAATGTTCATTAGCCTTTAAAACTTGGCGGGAGCGCCATGTAGACCAAAGGGTAATACCTTGTACTGATACACATCCGTGTTTCTGCTGACGAACTCCCTGGCCTCCTAAGTCTGTTTAGAGGAAAAAATGTCAGCAATCTTTACTGTGGCAACGCCTTCCCTAGTATCAGACTGTGGGACCAAAACCGCATTCCCTAGAAAATCTGGCTGCAGGCTGTCTTCAGTACAGGTTTCACTATCTTTCCACGGTTTCAGTAAGTTTACATGGTACACCTGCTTTCTCCACACTGGCTGGTGTACCCTGTAGGTTACCTCCCCAACTTTTTCGAGCACTTCATAGGGACCATGCCACCTAGCTAGGAACTTACTGTCCACTGTCGGCACCAGAACCAAAACCCGATCTCCCGGGTTAAAATTCCAAACCCGAGCCTGGCATTTATAGACCCTACTCTGGGCTGCCTCCATATGTTCCTTAACCAGCGGTAACACCGTCTCCATCTGTTCTTGCATCCGAGTGCTATACTCAATCACACTTTTATGCGGTGTGGGTTGTTGTTCCCACGCCTCTTTGGCTATGTCCAACAACCCAAGCGGATGTCTGCGAGAACCCAGTAGAGGCCTCTCTTGCACTGCGAACATGAGATAGGGCAGTAGAAGATCCCAAACACATCCATCCTTAGACACCACCCACTTTAACATGTTTTTAAAGGTTTTATTAAATCTTTCTACCAGGCCGTCCGTTTGGGGGTGATAGACGGACGTCCGCAATTGTTTGATTTGTAGTAGTTTACTGACTTCATTCATGAGTTTTGACATAAAAGGAGTCCCCTGGTCGGTCAGAATCTCTCTCGGTAGGCCTACTCGGGAAATCATCTCCAATAAGATGTGTTGGTGCCCTCTAGCGGACTTTGGTACTGGGCCTATGAGATCCAAAGCGATCCGCCCGAATGGAACCTCAATAATCAGGAGAGGGACCAGGGGACTACAGAAATGTGGCTGGGGGCTGGTTATCTGGCAGGTTAGGCAAGACTTGCAATACTCTTCCACCTCTCTGAACATACTGGGCCAGTAGAACCGCTGTAGAATCGGTCCTATATTTTCTGCTGGCCCAGGTGTCCCCCAAGAACATGCTGGTGGGCTAACTCCAATACGAGCTTGCGATACACCTTGGGCACCACCAACTGTTCAATATGCTCACCCCGTAGTTGATTTACCCGGTACAGCATCTCTTGTTGAACGACAAAAGGGGGAAACATAGACCTGGCCCCTGATTGTTGCGGCTCACCCTCAACTACTACCATATTTTGCCAGGCTCGAGATAGAGTCAGGTCATGGTGCTGTGCTGTACCAAAATTGTCTCCGGAGACATTGATGTCTGCCAACTCCGGACCCGGCGGCAAATCCTCCACGTCTCCCACCATCACACTAAACGGGGTTGTCCCCCCCTCTTCCACCGAAGTGGCAGTCACCCCTACCGCTGGCCCTTCTGTCTCAGGTTCCCAGGGTTCTGGCCTCCCCCCTGAGCCGGGCCACTCTGTTAGGGTTATCCCTGTCTCATGGGTATTGGTGACCCTCGCCTCAGGCCACAGTGACAGGAAACCAGGGAAGTCTCTCCCAGTTATTAGTTCATAATGTAACTTTGTGACGACAGCCACCTCATGAGTCCACCGGCCGGCCACCGTGGATAGAGACACCAGGGCGGTGGGATAGTCCAGGTGCTGCCAAAACCCGGACAGGCACTAAACTCCAGTCCGGTATTTGAGCTCATCTGGCTGTAAACCAGCCAAGATGCACATGTTGGGAGGAAAATACCTGCCTTCCTATACAAAACCCCTCGCTGTTTCACACTGCATATAAAGCTATTGTAATGTTCTGCCGTGCCAACCATTTTCTCCAGTCTCAGGAAACATCTAGCAGCTTAAAAAATGTAGCTATAGTGACCGACGCTTGTATTTAGTGTGCATTACACAAATATTACATTTTCTCTCCTGGTCCCACATTTTCGCGATCAAGAAAATAATCTCAAATTCTCGAATATATGACAAATATTCTACCAAATATTTGTGAAATATCGCAAATTAGAATATTGCCCCTGCATCACTAATCATGAGGCAAATTTGTCTGTGTTGCCATAATTTGCACCAAATTCATTGCACAAATTTTGTGACATTTGGTTCATATTTAAGTCTAAGACTTCTGCAACTCCATAGTTCAGTGGCAGGACAGTGTAATTATAATTGCTTGTCCCATTCAGTATAATTACACTATGCCTCTTTTACAAAGGAGACAACATGATGTAAATTTTGCAGTGGAAGTAGCAATTACATGAACGTCGCCACTTCTACAAACAGCTGATTGATAGGGGTACTGGGAGTCAGGACCCTGACAATCTGATATTGATGACCTATACTAAGGATAGTTCATCAGTATTGTATCAATGAGCAACACTGAATGTCTGCATCTACAGTACACAGCGAAGTATGAGTTCAGAGAGCTCGTGTTTCTTTGACTGACCATGTCTGGGTTATATAGTAGGTTAAAAAGAAACAATGAGGGGAATTTATTAGGCCTGGCATTTCAAATTCCAGTCTTACTAACGAATGTGCTAGAGTGAGATCTGACAAATGTATTAAGAGGCACATGTCTCTTAATAAATTTGTCTCTGGTTAGCCAAGCCTCAAAAAATCCAATCTACACCAACTCATAGCTTGCATAGATTTGAGCTAAGATTTACGCCAATTTCCAGTGTAAACTGCTGTAAATCTGCTGGGCTGCAAGATGCCACAGCCCTCCTGCTAAGCCCCACCCACCTTTTGACAACGTGGTGTAAGCAATGGTAAAAAGTCAAAAGTCAAACATATTTGCGCAAATGAGGCTCAACCCAACATTACTGTAAATTACCCTTTAGTCCACAAAGGATATAATACGTGGTAGTGTTGTCATATTGAGTTAGAGTCCCATCTGGCCTCTCTTACCAACAAAATAACCATTCTTGGAACATGGTGTGTTTGAATTATCCAACAAGTAATAGGAACCTTCCTATGGTTGGACATTTTCCTGATCTTACCTTCTAAATAGAAAATAGACCAATCACTAGGATTAGGAAATGCCTTAGGAGACATCTCCTAAGGAACTGGTAAGCTCACAGTGGTTCTTACACATTGAAAGGAACTGCAGAATGGAGATGTTCATAAATGCACTAAAATAAAACACCAAATACACAGTATATCTACCTGGTGAGCATGGTCAACATCACAAACTCCTCGAATATCTTCAAGTCTAATGAGGTATGTCTTTTCTTAATCACAACTCCACGTTGCAACATAGCTAGTCCTCCTCCCAGTGTGGTCTCTTCACACTGCTGGACAGTACTAGTCTTATCATAGAGATTTTCCTAAATGCATTGCACTGAATAATCATCCTCTCTAGTAGACAAACTGCTCTTGACATCACTACATATTAGATGAACACTATGTACTTCATATCATATTGTGTATTGTTCTTGTAACTTAAAGGGGAATCGGAATTCAGTTTTTTATTTTTAATATATTTCATCACATAATAATTATACAGAAATCATATAATTTTCTAGTATACATAGATTTAAGAATTCCGCTCTCATAACTTTCTTATATTGATGCAGGTGGCCCATGTATGTACACTTGAATGGTATAGCCCACGGAAGTCCTGTGTAATGCATGGGGCTAACTACACACAACTAAACATGTCATTAGTCACGTGTAGTACCCCAGAGCAGGGGCCACTTGCAAATTGTTTGCTGTTTAATGCTTGTCATGTTATTTAATGTAATTTTATGCTGTGTATACCTAGTAAGGTTATGGATGGAAGCTAACAACTCTGACATAACTCCTACAGGAAGCTTGAGTGTGGATCCTAGATCCACCCCCAGCTGAGTCTATAGAGTTCCAGCAAGTAGAAGAAGAGTGAGGAAGCAACTAAATGTACTCGATTCCTCACACGACTAGACTAAAGCTACAGAGACTCACCAATCTCTAGATCTACAGAGAAAGAGACAAGGTGGTTCATAAATATGCATAGCTGTGCACTAGAGTTATTTAGACTTTACTGCAGTGAGGAGAATATTTTTATGACACCCTTCAGACTTGGACATGACTTGGGTCAGTCGTATCTTACAACCTGTGTGCACATCAGTTGTAAATTACAGGCACAATTGCAAAAGTGAGATTGTCAGCCATGGATTCTGCAGGAGGTGACTTGAGAAAGATATAAACATTATAATAATTCCCATCTTTGTTCAAATCCATACAATACCATTTGGGGAGATTTGCACTGTATATTGTGGAATCTGTGTTTTTGCTATCGTTGGATGTACTACAACTGCTATTTTGCACTTCAGTAAAAAGAGATTTATTCTGCTACATCTGGCCTGGTTACCGACTTCCGCACCCTACGCCAGCCATTGCCCTCTACACGCCCTACCTTGCACCCATACAAACACTCAACATTGCGGTCACCACGAATACCATCAGGCAGGATCCCCAACATCAGGGTTCTGCCCTAGGGGAAGAAGGTGTGCCCTCCTTTCACTGCACGGCCCTAGAAAGCAACTGTGTGCAGAAAGCCACTATTATTGACAGTAACAGACAGAGCCACTACCTCTCAATCCTCTGCTTCCGCACATGTCACCCCCTAGCATTCAATTTAATTACATTCATGGGCTTACTCAATATTATCAAACACGACTTCAGTCATGTAACCCCCTGGCATTCAGTTAGCAACAGGGTTACATTATATCCATTGGTTAGCTGAATTGAACTAAACATGGTGTCAGTCATGTGACCACTTGGCATTCAGTCAGCAACAGTGTTGCAGAACATACAAGTGCTGACAAGACACAACAACGGGATAAATAAATAGGACTAATGGATGAGTAATCTTTTTTTTTGTGGTTATTACAACTAGTTCACTATGCATGGATTACTTGTGTGATATAGTGGACATCTCTGGGAAATATATAAAAATGGCTACCTGTTTCTAGGTAATGTACAAAATGCCTGTTTGCTTTTAGGTGATTTGTAAGATGGCTGCCTGTTGCTAGGTAATGTAGAACATGCCTGCCTGCTTGTAGGTAATTTGTAAGATGGCTTCCTGTTTCTACTGTAGGTAATGTAGAATATGGCCGACTGTCTCTAGATAATGAGAAACATGACTTTCTACTTTTAGGTGTTTTAAAGATGGCTTCCTGTTTCTAGGTAATGTAGAACATGGCTACCTATCTCCAGGTTATCCATAGCATTGTTCCCTGTTTGTAGGTGATTCGTAACATGGCTGTCTGTCTCTGAGTAATGTAGAACATGCCTGCCTCTTTGTAGGTGATTTGTAATATGGCTGCCTATCTATAGGTGATGTTATCATGTTGATAATAAGGCTAACACAGAGGAGTAAGAGCTGCTCCTATATATAGACTAACAGACATCATGCTGAGATGTTGCTTTAGAAAGAGATACTGAATGTCAGGGGTCACAGGACATTTGTGTGAGGATCACATTAATGACAGGCAGCGTGTTTCCCATGCACCACTCCAATTGCTCTGTGCTTAACTTGGAATGGCCTTCCACCATTTGTTTTTTATAGATTACACAAATAAAATACTGACGTTTTAATGGAAGGCTCTGGTGCCTGAGATTGTTCTTACTGAGAGTATTACAGGGTTACATTACCAATGCCATGTTTAGTCCTATTCTGTTATTCTGCAATTTTTTTTATACAGACTACTGAAAGATATGAAAGACCAAGTAAGATATGGGAGCAGAAAATATGTACATAAAAAAATATTTGATTTGATTTTCTATTCTGTAAAAAAAAAAGAAAAGAAAAGACGGAATAAACCTTCATGTTTATATTTAGAGATGTGCATACATTCTGTATGTTTTTGGAAGCAGTGTTTTACTGTAACCCTATTTCAGCCTTCCTTAGCCTCTACTATTCCTAAAGTTTTTTGCCCAGAATTACATATGTCTGCATCAAGAATCTGTTGTGGTACAAATTGACACAATTTTGGCTCAACTACAGTTTCTACACTTTTTTCGACATGCCTGTCAAGAGGATGGGGCTTAAGGGGAAGGGGGGAGCCTTTTATGAAATCGGAGTGAAAAGTACTGATCCCATAGGACAGAGGGATAAAACTTAACATTTATTTTAGGTCGAACTAAAATTAAAGACAACAGAGGAGGAGCCTCTAGACAAAACAAATATAACAAAACAGCCCAGCAGGCAAACTAATACATACAAAAGCAGTGTGACCAAAGATTTGAAAAGAAGCAGGAACGCTCTCACCCGGTTTGTTGTTCAGGATGTCTCGTAGAGAAGACTGGGGGTGAAGAACGGTCCTTGGATGCTTCTCGTTCACACGCGAATAATAGATGAGCCCCTTTTAGGATGGTTGGAGGCAAGGTGGTTAGCCCTAGGCAACCCTAAGAGGGGGGGCAGGGGCTATTATGCCCTACCTATCTATACGGGGACTTACCCCGCAAGGAGCGTCCCCGTCCGGATGCCTGTCCCTGTGGGGACAGAAACCCTAGTAGTCCCTAATAGATGCTCCCTACGTGTCACGTTTCAGTTCGTACACAGAATATCATCAGGGGAGATAGATGGTACACACAGGGCTATGGATTGGGCCTGTGCGACCAAAGAGACAAAGAAGGTATTTTTAGGAAATGGGTCAGAAGCCTAAGAGAGTGTGAGGCCAGTCAGGCTAAGACACACAAGGCATGACCATAATGGACGTGTTATTCTAAATAGATGCACCAATGGGTGCCAACTATGCAATAACAATGGGCCTCAGGGAAGATCAATCCAGGGGCGGGCTGTCGGCCCGCCCCTGGATTGATCTTCCCTGAGGCCCATTGTTATTGCATAGTTGGCACCCATTGGTGCATCTATTTAGAATAACACGTCCATTATGGTCATGCCTTGTGTGTCTTAGCCTGACTGGCCTCACACTCTCTTAGGCTTCTGACCCATTTCCTAAAAATACCTTCTTTGTCTCTTTGGTCGCACAGGCCCAATCCATAGCCCTGTGTGTACCATCTATCTCCCCTGATGATATTCTGTGTACGAACTGAAACGTGACACGTAGGGAGCATCTATTAGGGACTACTAGGGTTTCTGTCCCCACAGGGACAGGCATCCGGACGGGGACGCTCCTTGCGGGGTAAGTCCCCGTATAGATAGGTAGGGCATAATAGCCCCTGCCCCCCCTCTTAGGGTTGCCTAGGGCTAACCACCTTGCCTCCAACCATCCTAAAAGGGGCTCATCTATTATTCGCGTGTGAACGAGAAGCATCCAAGGACCGTTCTTCACCCCCAGTCTTCTCTACGAGACATCCTGAACAACAAACCGGGTGAGAGCGTTCCTGCTTCTTTTCAAATCTTTGGTCACACTGCTTTTGTATGTATTAGTTTGCCTGCTGGGCTGTTTTGTTATATTTGTTTTGTCTAGAGGCTCCTCCTCTGTTGTCTTTAATTTTAGTTCGACCTAAAATAAATGTTAAGTTTTATCCCTCTGTCCTATGGGATCAGTACTTTTTGCTAATTTTTGGGATTTAGTGGGCCTGTTTGACATATCTGGCCCTTTAGTTAACTGAAATCGGAGTGGCCTAAGATGTGCCTTTGCAAGAAATAAAAAACTGTACAATTCTGGCATAAAAATCAGTCTCAATGTAAGCCAACCAATAGTTGGTAGAGAGTAAGAGAAAAGTGTCATTCCTCGCACCAGATATATCATCCAGCCTAAGCAATTGTGATAAATTTGGCGCAGGTCTAGTCAGCCGCCCTGAGTATACACCATCTTTAAGATTAGTAAATCTGGATCTCTGAACCTTTTTTGGTAGCGTATATCTGTAATTAAATTCAAGACCCAACGGCTGCATTTCTTCCATTCTGTCCCTGTGAGAAAACATAATTTATGTGCTGTGCTATGGCAGTCCATCTATGTTATAGGTACACCATTGACAGTAATGTAAAAAAATTTGTTGGCTTTTATAAAAAAAACGTTTAGGTTGCTGACACAAATGCGGGTGATTCAGATCCACAAAAGGTACTGTATAGAGCATTTAGCTAGTACAGTACTTGTAAAAGTTTTCTTTTAGTGTTGAAGGATCGAAACATAACTCCTAGAGCAACAAGTACTGTACACTATTACATCATTATTGACTATTGTACATACCCTCTGAAGTTCTTGATTCTTTTCTTCAAGTTGTGTTTCCAGGTGCCTCATTCTTTCCTCAATATTCCCATGTCTTTCTTCTGCCTATGAAAAAAAACATAAGGAGCTGATCTGAAATGTATGCACTCCAGCAGGTAATGTGTTCCTCAATTAAGGTACAAGACAAAAGCAAGCTACTACTAACTGCAAACTTACTCTAGGAAAGGAAATAGTACATAAGCAGGTAGCTGGACAGCATTGCTTGAAATGTGTCAGCTAAAAGAGGCCTGCTACATCCAAGCACTAGCAGAACTTTGGGTTTATTTATGAGCAATGAAGTCAGCCAAATGTAACATGCAGACTGTGCATGGTTTGAACACAAACCTCATATTGGAAATCATAAGCCCCTAAAGCACTAAGCTGCATGATGGTTGATTATCAATAATTAAAGCATAAAAGAAGAAAATAAAGGATGGAATGAAAACAAAATCAGATGGAGTCTATTCAGCAATAGAAAGTAAAGTCCTGTAGGACTACCTTCCTACGTATGGAGATCATTTCTTGTAGCTTAGCTTCCATAACATATTGATAATCATCAGATGAGGTAGAAGAAGTTGGATCAGACTAACAAGTCAAGGAAAAGGAGAGGGACAAAGTTGATAAAACTGGAATAAAAGGCCACAAAAGACTAAAGAAAAGGGCACAAAATGCTTAAAATAAAATATGTGACAATGTCAATTTGATCAATAACAGACTAAAAAGAAAATTAAACAGCAAAGTGAAGTAATCTACAGCTAAAATAATGGGATGATGTGGTACTCGTATTGTTGACAGACAATTTCTTGTGCAAAACCAATATTCCTAAAGCTCTGTTCTCACAAGCGACATGGTTGCTGGTTATAACAGAGCCATCATTTGGAGTGCAGGCTGTCATGGGCAAGAACTGTTCTCCTTTTATACCTTTGCTTTATTCTGCATTTAACTTGTGTGTTACTTTTTCAGCTGTAAAGCTCTTCAGAATATGTCGGTATTATATACACTACTCAACATTGAAATTGCAACTCCACGAAGGACAAGCAATAAGGTTATGCAAATATAGGGAGTAAAAGCTGTTTCTAAGATTAGCAGGTTTTCAAATTTTCAAGCACCTAGCTCCAGTCTGTGGCTTGTAGGAGGGGCATAAAAGTTAGATTAAAAGCAAAATTTCCTTGAAACCTCCGGTTTATTGGCTTGCCAATTATCAACACTACAAATTTGTACCACTACACAGGGACAAAAGCCATGCCCACACAAAAAATGGTTTTATAAAAGTATACAAGCTTTATTACATCAAATAAAAGACAAAAAACAATGAATGCACATATAACTCAGGGGAAATACTGTCAGAAAGGTAACAATGACCCAAATGGACTGAGGTCTATCACCATTCTTGATCAGGAACCATGGAATTTATGAAATTATTTTATATTATTTTGCACTTTGCACAGTTTTTATGTGTGGGTTTATCAGGCGTTTGACATAATTATGAATTATATGGTTTTCACTTCTCATACAATAATACACTATATTTTCTATGGGCCCATCTAATTCTATCTACACACTAACATTGCACTTTTGCACTTCTGCACTTTACTGATGGGTTTTTACTTTTTTTAATGTTTTTTACTTTTTTTGTTCATGCACTGTCACTTTAATGTGAATCATATTTTTAAAATTATTATATTATGTGTTAAAGTAAATAACGGTATTTTCACGAGTATATGTATGTTATGAGTATGTACCCATGGATCCGGTTTGTTAGCAATATTGTGGATAGAGTTTTGAGTTACACATGCTGGAATACATCAATTCATCTTTTGATCATGCTTGGAAATAGGAACACACTGGACTGTTTATGTTTGTATCCATGACAGCGGTATTCATGCGCTTTGTATAGGCTGGTTGAGTGCGCCATTGAGGTGCGCTGCATGGCTGCGCGACATGGTGGCGTTGTCACAGGCCTTGGTAGGCGGACTGGATCGCTGACGTGCGCTCTGCTCCTCCCTCCGATGCTGTGTACGCCGCCATGATGACGCAGCGTGCATCACCCAGGAGGTATGCGCCGATACACGCCACCTAATTTAGTTTCTGGCGCCATATATGGATATATAAAGATACCAGGTCAGCACATAGTTAACCTCCTGATGAAGCCGTGAGGGCGAAATGCGCGTCAAGGTGTTTTTCTGGTTCTCCTATTGTCTCCTTACCCCCGATCATCTCCACAGGTGAGTTCAGAGATGGCTTATAAAATAGTTTTTTCTATTTTTGAGTTCAATATTTTCGGCCTCTATCTATTATGGGACGTCCTTTTTGTAGATACTAGCTACTATTGGATATCGGCTGGGGCTTTATATTACTTCATTTATATATATCCCGTATATATATATTTTTTTTTCTCCTCTATCTCATCGGTGATTATTTCCACTGTTGTGGACATGTATTACACTCTGTTCGGGGGCAGTGAGACTTGGGGGGGGGGGGCTGTGATTCTATATAGCATATTTAGGTCATTGTTACCTTTCTGACAATATTTCCCCTGAGTTATTTATATGTGCATTCATTATTTTTTGCCTTTACTTGATGTAATAAAGCAGTATATTTTTATAAAAACATTTTTTGTGTGGGCATGGCTGTTGTCCCTGTGTAGGGGTACAAATTTGTAGGTTATATGGTTGTATATGCATGCCTTTGTTGATGCTGGATGGGAATTATTTTTTTTCATTGTTTATCACTGTTCAACGTTGCATGTCCTGGTGGTTGGGAAAACAATGATAAACTGAAATGACAGCAAGAGGTGCACAAAGGCAAACCTCTGCAATGACGGATCGTCTGATTGGAAGAATGGCACGTAGTGATCAATTCTGTACTGCAAGTGAAATTGGAAGTTATATACCAAGCCTAGGATGGCAAACAGTGTCTAGACAACACATCAGAAGGCATCTGCATGACATTGGGCTACAAGCCATAGGTCCAGCTACAGGTGTTAATTTGACCTCACACCACCACTCTCAAAGGCTGTCATGGTGCACAGAAAGAAAGCAATGGAGTCTAGAATGGAGGACTATCCTCTTTAGTGAATGAATCACGCTTTTGTCTCAGATTAAATGATAGCCGGAGAGTTGCCTGTAGATCATGGGGGTAACACCATGATGAGGCCTTCACAAGGGAACATCACACAGATCCTACTCCCGGGATTATGCTGTTGGGTGGCATAAGGTATGGTAGTCAGACCCCTCTAGTCTTCGTTTCAGGTACAGTAACACAGTAATAGCTTGGCATTACATTGATTTGGTTGTAGAACCAGTGTTATGGCCATTTCTTCAAAGTGTCCCATGAGTCATTTTTCAACAGGACAATGCCAGGCTGCCTGTTGCTTTTGCTACTGTGAGCAGCCTGTGTGGCCTAAACATGCTACCGAGGCCTGCAGCATCTCCGGACTTGTCTCCCATCCAGCATATCATGCATGTCATTGGTCGGGAATTGCAAAGGGAGCTGCCAGCAGTGGATCTTGATTTGTGTGCCCAAGTGCATTCAGTTTGGCAGAACATCCCTTAATAACCTAGCTGATAGCATGCCATGGCATGTATTTCTGCGTGTGGTGCTAATACTCGATACTGAATAAATAAAATGTTTTGAACATTATGTCTCCAGTTTTTATCATTTGCATATCATTTACATGTTGCTTCCACATTGTTTCCACAATGTTTCCTTCTTGGTGTTGCAATTTTAATGTTTTAATGAGGAGTATAAGTAAAGATTATTACAGCTATGTCAGACCTATTTTATGATGGACACCACTGAACTCTATAGGACGCCACTGTGTTTAATGGAGCCAGAACATTTAAGGACAGGAATAGAATTACTTATAGAATAAGAATAGATACTGCAAAAACTGATGGAAACCAAAGCAGACCTTATGAACCCGACCGTGGATAGGAACTAAGAATTTGGATTAATGAGGAAGAGGGTTTTTTTTGCAGCAAAAATTGCATATTGTTAGGATATAATGGCTTTATTCTGTGTAATAGAATAATACTTTGAGCATACAGCAACCATAGTCAAACATGGGCTTTGTAGTAAAGATTTAGTGAAAATGATAAAAAAAAAGAAACATAAAAAATAAGATGCTTGCAAAGACACACACTAGGGTTTCTTCAAATAAAATAAAAAAGTATTTAGTGTATTTCACCTTGAGAAGCATGACTGGGAAATAAAGCAACTGACAGATATAAAGTGTCCCCAATAAAAGTCTAGAGAGACATTTTTACAAGAGTCTTCAATATATTTAGAGAGTAGGTTATGATATGTTCAATGAAAGTAAAGCGGCTTTAAACACAAATGAAACAGGTTTTCTTCAGATAAACTTATGACTTTATTTAACAGTGAAAAAATTTTTTTTTTTTTTTTTTTTTTTTATGGATCCTTCATATGAAATGGAAACAATCTCCAGTCTATCTCTCATTTATTTAACCACCTGTAACGATCTCATACTATTTACTTACTGCTGGAGTTCTAAGATAGAGTAAAACAGGCTATAAAACATTAAAGGGTTTCTGCACTTTCATTTAACTAATGATCTATCCTCTGGATAGATCATCAGCTTCTGATCGGCAAACAGTAAGAAGGCCGCGGTGCTGCTGGAGCGCCGCTGCCTTCTCAAACAGCTGATCGGCGGGGGTCCCGGGTGTCGGACCCCCGCCGATCAGAAGCTGATGATCTATCCAGAGGATAGATTATCAGTTAAATGAAAGTGCAGAACCCGTTTAAATGTCAACTGAACTGAACACATTTGTATGGGGGCCCCCCCAGACTGGAACAGGCAGTAAGGTTTCAGGACATTGTACGGTGTTAAGCAGTGGCTGAGCCAGACAGACATGTATGAGTGGATCAAAAGAGATAGCTATCAGCCAACTGATACAGTATGTGTATGGCCAGCACTACACATGACCTTGTCCCGTTGGTGAGCACTACAGATCTCAAGCAGACTCCCTAATACTGCAGAAAATCTCATCAATACCACCCTGGTTTATCTGGATTTGCTGGATGCATTAACCAGTCCTATCTGATATATCAGTGAGTGGTATGTGCACTGTCCTGGTAATTGAGTTGCCTTGGAAAGAGCAATTCTTAGCTCATCTTACAAACTAGGCAATTAGATCTTGATAGACATAGTTTAAGAAGCAGCATCATGACCTTCAAAGGCTAACAGTCTCCATTAACTGTGCAGTCATGATGTTTCTTGCATTTACTTTAGATCAGAATTTTTTTAAATTTTTAGTACTATATCACAGCACCATGTGAGTGGCCAGTTCAAGTCAACGTGACACTAAAATTCTTTCCAAACTAGCATCTATCTGTAAACATGTAATTTTCTTTTACAGAGGCTTAGCATTCTGCTCGTTACTTGATGGTCCTGTCTATTTGCTTTAACAGGGTAAATAGACAGAAAGTGGACAACTTTAAAGTACGAAAAAGCTATGCAAGTATTTTATTAGGCAGTCATATGTTAACTGGAATAGTTAAGCTGCAGGCTTTAAAAGGAACCTGTCACTGGACCATTAAAGGGAGTCTGTCACCTCTAGCAATCCCTATTAAGTACAATAATACAGGTATAGAACACCTGCCACTGACTCCAGATCAGTCATTTGTATACCAACATTCACCCCCATTTCCCTGCTGTGTGCACACAAACTGGCCGAGGACTCAAAGTCCTCTCTATTATGCGCGCAGGCACAGGAGTCCTCTCAATGCAGTGCATGGCTGGTTTGTGGGCGTACGGCAGGGGAATGGAGGTGACTATTGACTTACAAATGATGTATGCGTACAGGAGTCCTCTCCATTACGGTATGTTAGCACAGCAGTCTGGGCCGGGCATTTTAGCGCAGTTTTTTGTGATTTAGACTCCACATCTGCAGTACTACTCATGTAGGTAATAGGTAATAGTCCAGAATTGTTGTGACAGATTTCCTTTATTAACATATAGAATCTATAATAAGACAGTGGGAGAAACTTACTAAGGAAAATGCACCCGAATTCTAGCACAAATTGCTCCAAAAATGGAGTACATGGCACACGCCAAATTTATGATTTGGTTTTAATACTTTTAGCATTTTCCTCAATGGTTTTAAAAAGTGTCTAGTAAAAGTACAGTACTTGGTAAAGGAGACTGGTTATATTTATTAATGCATATGCCATTTTTTTTCCGACAGTGGTGTCAAATTTATCATTTTGCATGCACCAATTTGATAAATTTTGTGCAATTTGTACTATTTTCACAAGCTCAGAAAATGATGGGAGTAATCTATCAATATGAAACTTTTTGTTCTTTTTTGGAGTGTGAGCATGTCATGAAGTCTTTTTTTTTTGACAAGTTTACAAAATGTTCCAAAAGTTTTTTGCACAAAATACCTATGGATTTTTCTGTCTAAAGACTGAGGGGGAGATTTATTAAAACCAATGTAAAGAAAAAGTGGCTTATTCACCCACAGCAACCAATCAGATTCCATCTTTCACTTTCCAAAAGAGCTTAGAAAAATAACAGTTGGACTCTGATTGGTTGCTATGAGCAACTAAGCCAGTTTTTCTTTATATCGGTTTTGATAAATCTCCCCCTAAACATTTACTACAAAGGCTCCTTCAATTTGTACACGACCACTGGAGTAGACTTGCAACTTTTTTTCAGAATTGATAAATCTGGCTATACTTTAGTCAATGTAAACTGCTGAGCATGGCGCAAACCATCCTAAAATAGGCAAAATCAGTCCACTTTTTGTGGGGCAGTTCACTTGATACATTACCCCGTGTGTTTTACTGCAATACTGATAAATCTCCCCCAGTGTATTACAGTTAGAGCTTTAAAGTCAGGGATTGTCTCACTTCAGCAAATAACATTTATTATGTAGAGTAAGTCAATATAAGGCTTTTACTAATGTATTGTCATTGTCCATATTGCCTCCTTTGCTGGCTAGATTAATTTTTCCATCACATTATACACTGCTCGTTTCCATCGTTACGACTACCCAGCAATCCATCAGTGGTGGTCATGCTTGCACAATATAGGAAAAAACTCTACCCACTCTGGTGGCCGGGACTTTGGGACTGCATATAGGCTAGTGCTTTTTCCTATTCTGTGCAGGCACGACCATTGCTGCTGGATTGCAGGGTGGTCGTAACCAAGGAAATGAGCAGTGTATAATGTGATGGAAAAATGAATCCAGACAGCAAAGGAGACAATATGGACAATCACAATACAACTTTGTCTACATGATAAATGCTATTTGCTGAAGTTAGACAACTCCTTTAATTAAAACCTCTTTACAGATGACACACAACAGCAGACAACATGCGTATGCAGTTATATAAATTTGCTTTATTTGGATCTTAAAAGGGTATCAGAAACCATCTTGCTTCTCTAGTTTCTTTCAGGATACGGCCACACTTTCAGGTTCTGTAATTCAGTTTTAGAAGGAAAAATCAGGAGTGGATCATAAAAGGAGCTAAAGTACGAAGAACAGACTCTACTTCTCTTTTTTTGAATTCACGCCTGGTTTTGGCCTCCAAAACTGCATAAGAAACCTGAACGTGTGGCCATACCTTTAAGGGTTCACCCTTATCAACAAAACAAGACTTCCTACCTAGTTCATTTATCTTCAATCATATTTGGTTATGAATGTAATATTCCTTCCTCTATCGAATATCGTTTTCTCAAAATTTTACATGCACAACATAAAATAAAGTTTAAAAAAAGTGATGAAACATCCCATGAGCAAATTAAATAAAAATGTAATAAAAACAAGCAAGTAATATATTAATTAATAAAGCTCAATGGATCTCCATGACTTGTAAAGAATAAGTAACCAGTGTCTCATGACAAAATATTCACCCCCGCATATTCCAACATCCACCAGCTGTGGCAGAGCAAATGAGACAAAT
Organism: Bufo gargarizans; assembly: GCF_014858855.1. Taxonomy (NCBI): domain Eukaryota; kingdom Metazoa; phylum Chordata; class Amphibia; order Anura; family Bufonidae; genus Bufo; species Bufo gargarizans. The sequence continues at coordinate 328,584,152 of NC_058081.1, read as the reverse complement.
AGGTTCTTCAGAAGAACTTTCCATTGGTTCAGTACCTTAGTAAGGGCTGCTATTCTCTGAGCCAGCTCGGCTTCCACTTCCGGCAATGTTTCTGCCTTTCTCATTGTCTGCTGCAGCTTCTGTTCAGCCAGTTCCAAACGTTCTTGCAGCTGTCTGTTTTTCTCTTCCATCTACACTTCAGAAAAAGGAAAAAAAATTGTACTTTAAAAATAATCACAAGAATGTAACTTTAATCAAAGTATACCAAGTTAGAAAGTTTGACTGAAGCCACCTTTTCATTGTTCACATATAAAACAGTTCTACATAATAAATTGGGTAACTTTTTAAATAGATTGCATTGCTTGTCTTCCACTAGTATTCAGTCACATTATATATTAAAGTCCAGAGCTGCATTTATAGTTCTACCGGTTGTTGTGGAAAAGGGGTGACACAAACACAGTTAGTTCTGCATACTTCAGATTAGTTTACGCGTCCGGTGTAAATATTTCCCAGCATGCAAATCACTAGAACAAGCTTTGATAGACATGTATGTACCTTTAAACTATAATACAGTCTGTCAAATACAACAAGAAAATATATCAAATCATAACTATATTAAAAATTAAAGACCCAGAACATGCAACGTGCCTCAAACAGCATCCGAATCAACATGCTAATTACATTTATACTGTATACACTATTTTTTATGCAGAAAAAGTTCTAAAGAATTACAAATGAACTATGTGAGAAAAAAGACGAATTATAAACAGTCCTTTCAGAAAAAAAAAAAGCTTTAATGAACTGAATGCTAAATCAGTAACTGAATGTTATTGATGTTTCTGCACACCTGGGACTTAGATTTATGGCTGCCAGTACGACAAAGGTAATGCATTACTATTCAGAAAATTATTTAAAATAAGGAGCCGCATAATTGTTATATATATACATAACATGTGCATTGGTAGAAAGCAGAACATACACTATGGGCGCTGTACTACATTAAAAGGGTTATTCCATGATTAATGTAGGAAATGAAAATCAGAAATCATATAGTGCATGACAATCAAGGCTAGAGCCAGCCCCGTACCACACATAGATCTGGAGCTTGAGCCATTCATTGCTCCTATTGCTCTGCACCAGAGGGGTTGCTTTCTCAGGGGTTGTGTCTTTTCTGCTGCAGCTGGTTGTTGTTGAAGGATGGAAGTGAGCATGTGCATCCATCTCAGTGAGGTGGACAGAGAAATTAGAAAAATAACAAACAGAGGGTGGCGCTATACAGAAAGATTTAACTGAATAGCAGTGGCTATACTAAAATTTTTATTGCAGCTATAAAAGTATTTAGATCCAGGTGCTGGTTTGAAAACTGTAGAATATTTTTGGTGGGACAAACCCTTTAAAGGGAACCTGTCACCAGGATTTTGGGTATAGAGCTGAGGACATGGGTTGCTAGATGGCCGCTAGCACATCCGCAATACTCAGTCCCCATAGCTCTGTGTGCTTTTATTGTGTATAAAAACCGATTTGATACATATGCAAATTAACATAAAAGAGTCATATCTTACTTGTGTGAGCACAGAAGAGTCGTATTTTCAAGCTCTGACTCATCTCAGGTTAATTTGCATATGTATCAAATCGGTTTTTATACACAATAAAAGCACACAGAGCTATGGGGACTGGATATTGCGGATGTGCTAGCAGCCATCTAGCAACCCATGTCCTCAGCTCTATACACAAAATCCAGGTGACAGGTTCCCTTTAAGCTGGCAGCCCTTACTAAACAGACCTCCACTAGAAATTTGAGAAATAATAAAAACATATATTAGCAAATAACCGAGGGAGATATTTTTATACCTATAGTAACTTCTGATAATTCAATACAGGAAACAACAAGGGAAGGTGAAGAAAAGGTAAGGTAGGAAGATGGACAAGAAGAAACATAAGATAAAGTAGAGGAAGAAGGAATGAAAGAACACAACACACAATGAAAAAATAGCATGAACAAGAAGCGATAGAAAAACAAAAATAATAAAATGAGAAAAAAGAAGAAGAGGAATGAAAGGATAAGGCTGAACAAAGAAAAAACACAAATGAAAAAGCAAACAAGTAAGACAAAAATGAGGAAAGCAGTAGAATAATGCCGCTTTCACACAGTCAATGTTTGGTCCGTGATTTTCATTAAGTGATTGTGAAACAAAACCAGGTGCAGGTCAAAAACATGAAAATAGATGCATATCCTTCCCTTATACCCTATCTCTGTTATAGGTTCAACTCCTGGTTTTGGCTCACAATCACTGATGGAAATCACTGACCAAACACAGACTGTGGGAATAAGGCCTTATGATGCATTTAGACGCACCAATTATCGGACAGATTATCGGGAGCGACCATTCCTGCAAACAGTTGTGCCAGACAATCTGCCCGTCTGAATGTTCCACTGATCACCCGATGAACGAGCAAAATGCTCATTCATCAGCTGATCCTGTTGCTCATGCAGGCACCACCGATCATGGCTTCTGAGCAAAAGATTGTGTGGCCTAAACAGCGATCTGCTGCTCAGAAGCCATGATTCTGTATGAGGATGAGGGATCGCTATAGCAAGCAGCCGAGTGAATCAGCAGCCTACTGTCGGGAAGGAACACTTCCTTCCCGACAAATCGATGTCTACATCGCCCTGTGTAATCCCAGCTTTAGAGTTTAAAAAGAATGAAAGTGAAAAGAGAAAGAATTAGGAAAAACAACAAGAGGACAGAGAAAGAAGTCTGAGAAGACGAAGAACAAGAGAAAACAAGAATCCGTAAAATTAAGAATGTAAGGAATAAAAAGAATAAGAAAAAAATACAAAGAAAAAAAGACCAGCATTGAAGCAATGATAGCAAAAAGAAGAATGAGGAAACAAAGAATAACAAGAAAAAAACGATGAGGGAAAAGGGAAGAATGATGATAGTAAAAGAAGAATTTCGAGATAAAGACGAAAGAGAATAAAAATGGGAGTAAAAAGATTGATTGGTGAAAGAACAATAAGAAGGTAAAGAAATACAACAAAAAAGTAGAGTAATAGGTAAAAACAAGGAGAAAAAATGAACAGAAAAATAATGTAAGTAAAAAGAACAAAGAATAGTAAATAGAAGTCTCAATGTAAATATTTTAAATATTCTGATAATGTAATCTATGCTGTAATCTTAAAGGGAACCTGTCACTGGGATTTTGTGCATAGAGCTGAGAACATGGGTTTCTAGATGGCCGCTAGCACATCCGCAATACCCAGTCCCCATAGCTCTGTGTGCTTTTATTGTGTAAAAAAAAAGATTTAATACATATGCAAATTAACCTGAGATGAGTCCTGTCCCTGACTCATTTCAGGTACAGGACTCATCTCAGGTTAATTTGCATATGTATCAAATATTTTTTTTTACACAATAAAAGCACACAGAGCTATGGGGACTAGGTATTGCGGATGTGCTAGCGGCCATCTAGCAACCCATGTCCTCAGCTCTATACACACAATCCCGGTGACAGGTTCCCTTTAATTATACTCAACAGTTAGGCAAATGCACTCATTCTGAATGGAATGTTAAGGATTTTAAAGTTTTGATCCAACATCAGGGTGGCTTTTTCATATTTGTGCTACTAGAAGCAATTCGAAAGTGTAGATATTATTTTTTTGATTTCAACATTTTTATTGATGTTTTCCTTTTCAACAAAAGTATCAGCATATCAAGGCTGTATATAAACATGTCAAGGTGGACGCAACCACCAAAGAGGTTAAGTCAGTCACAAAATTTCCATTATTATGGACAGCATGGCATAACACTGACATACAGAGTAGATATTATTTTTAACAGTGCAAAATACTAGTTAGAATTTGGTTGCTAAAACTGTAGAAATATGTTTAGCGTAGGACCTGCCTGACTGAGACCACCTTGGCGCGGGTAGGCGGGCACAGATGTGTTTTGATCAAAATATATTGTCTGAGAGTCATAGATTTTATCATACCAGAATGAGGGCTTAGTCCATGTATAATGTTTGCATCTTTTGTGTTAGTGCATTATTTTCTGTGATTTTTTGTTTATAAATGTTGCCATGTACATCCACATATTCAGTTATCATATTGTGCAGGATGTTTTGCATCTTTTTTCTTAGATTTTTGATAAAACTGTAGAAATGCCTGTATTTTGTTTATGGATGTTTATATAATTCTGTGCATGTGTTAAATATGTTAGACAGCTACCTTAAAAGCCATCATAATCACAGGAAGCAAGGGCATGTTAAATGTGGATGTAAATTCCAGGTTGTTAAAATACATAAGCTGAAAAATATACTGAACCTGACGTAAAATAGCTTCTTTGTTTGCCAGCTCGTTTTCCAGCTTATCATTCATATCATGGATGGACGTTGCTTCCCTCTGTGCACTGAGATATCGCTTCTCAAGGGTTGTGATTCGTTCCTCCATATCTTCTTTTTGAGCCATGGCCTGAAATTCACAGAAGTACATTGTAATATTCATAACTGCAGGTTAAAGACTCAAGATCATCACTATGTGATCATGTAGGCATCATAAACAACATTTAAGGTATTATAAGGCAGTTTGGGATCTGGCATACTTTTTGGAGAATAAAACAGCAAAAAGAGCTTCACACTTATTTATCATCCATCCCTTGTCAGATAGAAGGGCAGTATGCACCCAAACTATTACTGTAGGAGAGGAAGTGTCTTGTGGGGGTTCTTAAGATTGGGGTGAAGTCCACAAGAGTTGGGATTTTCTCTCTAGACTGAGTATTAGAAGGGGTCATCACCAGTACTAATGTGTATGGCAAATGCAATAGTCAAAAGTCAATAGTAAGCAACTCTACCTCCCTAATGTCTCTCTGATATTTTGTATTCATTTCTTCTGCCTTTACAAAGTCTTTTCTCGCAGATTCTGCTTCCTGCTCAACCTCCCCAACTCGAGCAGACAATGAAGACAAACGTTCTTTCATTTGGGTCATTTCATAATTCTGCTTCTCCAGTAGTTCTTGAAGTTCCACCATCTGACTGGCTTCATCATTCGAATCAATAGAACCGTTTGACAACCTCTGAAAAATAAGTGAGTACAGTATAAATGAACTTAGATAACAGAATCTTGAATTCATTTAAAATGTGTAAAGCAGGTAAGGATTTTTTTTTTTTTAAGTCAACAATATCTTATTATTATGACATTTCAGATCAAATAGATTAATCAAGTGCTAATCTTACAGATGGCAAACTACTCTATGTGAGTATGGCACCATGGAGTGATATGCTATTTGTGTCTTGTGTCTTGTGACACTAAGCAAATTAGAGTGGTGGGTTACCATGGCTCGACTCTCGAATAGAGCAGCGTGCCATCTGTAATGCTGACACTCGTTACATCCGTATGAAACCAATATTGAATACAGATTTACTCCAAGCATATCAATGGTTACTGAACACAGGTAACTTGGAGAAAGAAAGGTTTAGCAAAGATTTTATTGTAAAAAGTTTAACAATTGTAAAATAAAGTCATAGAAATGTCAAATACTGTATACTTTGTCAATTACTATCCACAAGAGCTCTGTTCGCTGTCAGTGAATTAAAACAGTTGTTTAAATTCTTGACCTTTTCCAACTGCAAATCTCTGCATTTTTCATCAGAGAAAAATGAAAAACATTTCAGTATGTGCATCAGCGGGGAGATCATAGGATGGCTTGATGGAGTCTAAGCAACTCACATTCTAAAGATCCTATACTTGAGGTCAAATCATAACTGTATTTAACTCATTCCATATCACCCACTCAGTGTTTCCAGACTGGATTTTATGGGATGAATGAAATAAAGTTTTAATTTTAACTACCTCCAGTGCCTGATCTTCAGAAAGTACTATATGATTTTGCATCAGTATTTGTAAGCCAAAACCATATGTGGACAGAAATCCAATGAAAAAGATAATGAATTTATGGTCCTTCTCTGCAAGGTGTGAATGAGGCGGTAGACAGTCCATAAAAAGAACAACGCTGGTATAGGAAAAGAGGACCTGCCGCCACTCCTGACGTTTCTGGTTTAGTAAATACTTGCATTCTCAATGAAATTATTATTTTCTTAGAACTCTAAATTGTGCTGTTCCTCCTGGAAATGTATGTATAATCTGACAGGGGGGGTGCTACTATTCTGCTTATCAATGAGCCATGTCCGTACACTATCAGTACTGAATAGACAGCGCCAATAATGATGCGACCAATTAGCTAAGGTAATGTAATGGCCAATGTTTAAATGCTGAGGAATTCCATCGCAAAGTGTGTAGGAAATTTGTATAATGTTTTATTAAGCGATGATTCCGCTTTAGTTGCACAAAAACTGAAAGTTTTATTGATTTGCTGTAGAGCAGTGATAATAACTTTTGACTGCGTAGCCTAAAATTGTATATTTTATGTAGATCAGTTTTGCTAACTTCTTCATGATCTCTGACATCAGCCACTTCATTAAAAGGGAAATTAGCACTTGTGTCTTCAATAATGATAGTGAACACACCACTGAGCACCACCTTGTACTCAATTACCCCATAAAATGACAATTCTAACATTTCTTCACAAACACGGCTAGCTTTCCATGAATCCAGAGCGGGATATGCATATGTTTATTGCCTTTCGGAATGAGAACTTGTATATAAATGAGCTCTATATTACGTCCAATGAAAAGATTGTGAGATCAGCCAAGTTAAGTTTTGAAAAAAAAAAAAAAGTTTATACAATACATACATAATTTCCAAACTCACACACTGTGCCAGGAAGGGCGAGATGGGGTGCTGCTTTATATTTTTAAGAACACTTTTTTTTTTTTTTACATTTAATGACTGTCTCTACTAGTTGATTCAAAGACACATGGCTCAGAAAAGTTTGTTCAAAGTGATGCTGCCAAACTACTAAATGGTTAAAAGAAAAAAGCAGACAAGCTTTAGGACACTTGTACGAGGCTGTGTGACAGACCTGTGTTGTATGGATGTATAATATACTGGCTATAGGCTGGTGTGGGCCCATACTGTACCGTCATGTACCTCTGATTGTTGTCTCCCACAGATTTTATATGAATCGCATGTCCCAATGCAAGCACCGCTTCCCGGGGAACACTACCTAACATTTACTAATCAGGGGGCACCTAGGTTTTGGTATAAAGTGTGCCAAAATGTGATGAAATTTGGTGCAACTAGGTTTAGAGAACGTTTCTGCGTCCTAAAAGGGCCTGTGGCTTACTGGAAAAGAGGTGTGGGTTTTCGGGAAAGGGGGCATGGCTTAAGATGCAACATTTTGCACCTCAATTCTGGTGTAAAATTCTGTCTCAAAGTAAGCCAACCAACAGTTGATACAGAGTTAGACAAAAGTCTCTATCCCTGCCTCACTTTTATTATCCAGTCTGAGCCTGTTATAAATCTGGTGCAAGGCTAGACAGCCTAAGATTACGCCATCTACAGGATTGGTAAATCTGCCCACCGTGCTTCAAGGAAGCATCAGGACATAGGGGAACATTTATTAAGACTGGCATCTGGGACTAATATATTAGCCACAGATAAAGCAACAATTCAGCTCCCTGATATGTACAGCGCATATTATGCGTAGTACCTTGTTTAATATGAAAGATGGCTAGACCATTGTAAAAAAAATACTTTTTACTTTAAGTGTTACCTCTACTGCCTCACAGATTGTAAGCTCACAGATTGAATTGTTAGTTTGTTACTATGTAATGTCTGATCTTGTTTTCCATGATAAAAAGCTGCAGAATATGTTGTCTGTCTCCACTGCTGTGCTGAACATAGTATCAGGATATATTATGGTATATTTGAAACTATGTCAGGAAACAACATTCACCAAATCAATTACTGTAATGATCCATATGACGGGATTGTTTACGACACAAATAAATTACTAATACGCATGACAAAAAGAAAAAAGTCAAGTAGATGTTCACCACGACCCTCTTAGTGACCATGTGAAATCTGGAAACAAGTATGACAACATTGTCAGACAAGAGATAAAAATTAAAACAGAGCGCCAGATAAATAAGACAGGAAACATATCCTGAGGAACTTGGCTGCATTCTGCAATGTTGTAGCAGGGGGTATGGTTAAACAGAATTTTCTGCCCTAGAATAATTTGGCAAGAACATCTATACTAGCAGAAGACACAGCTGTTACTATGTTCAGCATTTCAGAGAGCTGCAACTATGCTATATTCAAATAATTTTATATTATTCTTGTGGCTTTAAGAATCAGGATTTGATACAGGATTACTACCATAGACATGTGGAAGCAGAATGTAATACAATATATAAGAAAATAAACGTTTTTTTTCTCTACGTTACTGAGCTAAGCTACTGTGTTACTGAAGTGGGTGTGGAAACATTAGGGGTCATTTATTAAGACTGGCATTTTAGAAGCCGGTATTAATAACCCCTGTGCTGGAGGTGGATCTGCTGAAGTTATGAAGAGCCGCCGGCCTTTACATAACTACGGAACATCCATTGCCAGTCTAAATGTAAGCCAGCTTCATTGTGTTAACCCACAGATTTTACTTAGGGTTAATCCTAAGGGCAGTCCACTGGTAGTCACACTTTAACCCCTGTACAGGCATCTAAATGTCGCTGCAAGGGAACCACTAGGCCGCTACCAGGGACAAGCCGAGGTCAGGGCTGGTGGAGTAGATGCTAAACAGTCAAAGGTCCAAGTTCTGAGCAGGCAGCAAAGGGTCAATACAGAGGTACGCATCGGGTCAAGCAGCAGAGGGTCAAAATACAGTAAATAGGCAGTAACTTAGCAAGCTAAAGGCGGGTTTACACATCCTGATGTAACAGATGATTGTTGGAAAGGAAGCTTTCTTTCCCGACAGTTGGCTGCTCGTTCAGTGAAGGAGAAAGCTGAATTTTCATGCAGCAATTTCCGTCACAGTATGAGGACAAAGGATTGCTATTGTGATCGCTCATCTGGGCAGTAGATCGCTGTTTAGAAAGCACAATCTGCTGCCCAGAAATAAGAATTGCTATGCCAGCATGAACCACAGGATCACTCGATGGACGTGTCAATGATTTTTTGAGGCTGGTGGCACTTGAGTAGATTATTTTGGTGGTAATTATCATCATTTTCCAGCTCCAGTAAAGCTGGTAATGAGTTCTTACCAGTATATTGAGCTATAGACCTGTATTACTTATAATATTTATCATTCATTATGGTTTTACAATTTGTCCATAAAAATGTTGGCTGTCCGTGATTTTGGGATAAGTTGTCCATAAAAAAAAAAAATTCTGGTTGGCAACCCTGGTGCCCTACACTGTTTATGATAATAATAATATAAACTAAATTGGGAATGTGGAAAACTTTCCAGAACTATTCAACAGAGTTTTCAGAGTGATATTGCTGATGATAATGCACATTAACAAAGTATAACTACTGGGTATGTATCACAGATGAGCAAATGACCTGCAAAAGACCCAAGTGAATGGTTATCAAATAGTGCAGATTCACTTTAAAAGCAATTGTCTCATTAGATAACCCACAAATGGCATTGTCCAGCTTTTACTAAGTGATGGCCTATCCTGAGGATAGGCTATCACTAGTTGATCACTGTTGGACTGACACCATGCACCTCCTCACCACCACCACCACCTGATCAGCTCCATCACCGGAAGATGGTGCTGGTACTACACAGCTCCATCACTGCAGTGGTGCTCCAATTCACATCAGTGGGAGCAGTTCTGTTGTACTGTGCTCCACTACAAGGTTGATGGTGTTGTGTAGTTCCAGTGCTGACATCCGGCAAAGGAAGTACACCCGAACAGCTGATCAGTAGTGGTGTCATAGTGTTAGATCCCTGCTAATCAGCTAATGATGGCCTATCCCGAGGATAGCTCATCATTTAGCAATCCCTCTATAATTTAAACAGCAAAGCTGCTCTAAAGAGTGGCCTCTGCTCTAGTGGATTTGACTTGGACATATACCTATTACAGGGTTGTCCATTAATTTGAAAGGACAATGTGTACCAATTGATTGATAAATATATGTCTTGCTGCATCTTCCCCTGGCAAAAGCAACTGATTTAAGAGAAGGCATTATGTTAAGGATGAGTAAATTAATTCAGAATTAATCAGATTTATACCGAATTTCCCAAAAAGTTTGGATTGCGAGAGAGAGCAACTAGTATGCTACTCTGGATTTCTCAGTAATATATATGTGTTGTCTGGGGGTATTCATTCTCACTACGGAGAGCACCTAGTATACGTAGTACATACATACTGAGTATTCTAGGCAAGGAAATGTCCCTCTGGATTTCAGAGAAAGATATACCTCATTTATCTTGCCTAAGTAGATGAGTTACGGTAAGTGCCAAATATCCATAAATACGCACTGTATGGTTTATACCAAATCGAGTTGATGGGAAAACAAATCAATAAATATTTTTTCCGGTTTCCATTTTGATGATCAGATATGTCATAAACACTTCAAAATACCCCACATTACAGGAAATGGTGGTTTCTCTAACTGGTACCAGCATAAACCTTTCCACACCCAATGTAAATAATATGACCATAATATATTCAGTAATCTTCCTAAACCGTTCCCCACATACACTGACCTATCTATAGCAGACCAACCTCTACCCAAAAGAAACTACTAAAGGCAAAGAACAAAGAGCTGAATAATTTTAAAGTGGTGATAACAAGAAAAATTATTATGTATTTGGTTCATGAACTGGATAATTTGTTGGAAGTGTAAAACAAAGGCTTTGAATAGTCTTTTATAGGTATTAATATAGCAGAACCCTATAAAGGGAACATAATTACAAGGTGTAAATGAAGGAATATTAAAATGACAGTTTTCCGTTGAATAATTTTCTTTAATTAACAGCTCATGCTTCCTGACTTCTTAGCTGCAATTCAGACTATTTTTGAGAGTTACTTAGGGACGCTTACAGTATGTGATTTTTAGTACATCAGGCTTTTTTAATATCATGTCAGAGGCATACGCTGGAAAAAACATGGACTCTACTGTCAACCCCTAAAACTCGCATAGCACTACACAGCACATGAGCAGGAAAATGGGCAATAGAGTTTAAAAAGGAATCCGTCACCAGCGACCTCCCTATCCATCTGTTTGTATACACACATAGCTGTGGTGCACCTGATTAAAACGTCATCTTTCTTTTGTTGATCCGAAGCTCCGTTTCTGAGCTTTGATACTTTCTCTTAATATGCAAATTAGGCCTTTGGTGCGATGAGGGTGTCACCAATGCTTTTGTTGCACCCAAGCTCCACTCCTTTCTGTGGCTAGGCCCTCCCTCTTTGCTTTGCCACTGCCTGGACTGTCAATCAGAGCAGCTATGGAGGAAATGGCCACAGAAAGGAGTGGAGCTTGAGTGCAGTTGCATATGGATGCCGCTGGTTAAGGCCCATTAAAGCCAGCCAAAAAGCAGAAGGTATATTGTCTCTGGTGAAGCCTCATGGGTGTTTTCTGTACCTGAGAGAGAATAGGGGCAGAGAGGAATGAGCCTCATGTAGGAAGATTTCTCTTCGAGTGTTTGGGTTCGTGATGGCCCTCTGGAACCCAGAACTTTCACCCAACAGCTGGCACAAGCAATATCCTTTCTATAGTGTGCTCTATCATGTCTCTCGGCCAGAACATTCTACCCAGTTGGGATACCAAATAACTGTACCTAAGCACAGATTTGGTTGATGGTGCAATAAGTATCTTTGCATAGAAAAAAGGGGTTCAGTCAGCACATCCCAATGCACAGGGGCACGTTGCTATAGCTGAAAACAACACTGTAAAACAAAACATGCAATGCAACAGCTCTCTGCAAACCAAATAGAGTACAACAATGCATAATAATTGCTAGTGCTATACTTATAAATTAGAGATGCTTGGCAAATACATTTTGTACAAAATTATTTGAGCCCATCTGCCACACGTCAAGGCGATCTCTGTATGATGGGTCCTGACACTAACTACTACCCTTTATGTGCCATGACGGCTAGCATACAATTCAGGGAGGGTAGGTTCCACATGCATGCTGGGCCTGCTTTAATTTTTGTCATCTTTGGTGCCATTTGGCACCAGAAGAGGTATAGTGTGGACTCTCATTGCATTCTTTGGTGGCCATTTGGCACCAGGAGAGGTGTGGAGTGGGCTCGGCATGCATGTTGGTACCTGCATTCCTTGGATATAATGGAGGCCATTTTGGCACCAAAGATGACAGAACCTACACTCCCTGAATTGTATGGTAGCCGTCATGGCACATAACAGGTAGTATTTAGTGTTAGGACCTGTCTTACAGAGATCGCCTTGACGTGCGGCAGATGGGCTCAAATCATTTTGTACAAAATGTATTTGCCAAGTATCTCTAATTTATAAGTATAGCATTAGCAATTATTATGCATTGTTGTACTTTATTTGGTTTGCAGAGAGCTGTTGCATTGCATGTTTTGTTTTACAGTATAAGTATCTCTGCATGTTATGCACACACAAGTGTGCTAGCTGCTTACTGCTACTACGGTGATTCAACAGACTGACACATGTGCAGTCTGTGCTGGGAGCTTTATCCTAGAGCCACCAGCCACCTTACTGGAATACTGAAGAACATGCGCAAAAGACCATAGATTTTATTTGGAAAAGGCAGCGCAGAAGTAATTTTCTAGGAACAAATACGGTTGCAAAGAACCTCCCCACAGGCACGAATGTAAACTGTAAACCTGCCACCCACTTATTGCTCAACAGACCCAACTCAGGTCAAACCCATAGGTGATATTGCTAAGGGCCAAACACTTGGTTAGGGGATATATCTGCATATTACTGTGCAGTATATTGGCACTTTCAAATAATATGTAGTATGTAATGATTTTGTAAAAAAAAAAAAAACGATGAAAGCAGATGATGATATAACACAAGAGAATTTGTCACATTTAGGCCCCATTCAAAAAGCCATATTTTTCATCCGCATCCGATCTGCATTTTCTGTGGATTGGATGTGGACCCATTCATTCCAATGGAGTAGCAAAAAATATGGACAGCACACCGTGTGCTGTCTGCAAGTCTATGGGAACGTGGGGCTGTCTGCATCCATATGTCCGTTCCACAGTCCCACAAAGAAGATAGAACATGTCCTAATCTTATACGTTTCGTGAACAAGAATAGGCATTGTTACAATGGGTGTGCAAAAAATAAATAAATTATGCAACACGGACGCCACCCAAATTTTTTGTGGATCCGCGTTTTGCAGACCACAAAATACATAAAGTTGTGTGAATGCAACCGTAGGCACCTTTTATGCCTTGTTTAGCAAGGGGAATGATTTACCTGTAAACATGGTGACGTGACATAGTAGCCAAAATTGCATCAAAATGTAAAGAAATGTAAACATGTTGTCACCAAGCTAGCCTACCAATAGGTGATGTAAAGATAGACAATGTATCATCCAGCATGAGTCAGTCACATCTACTATATTCTGAAGGCTAAGCACGGCACAGTCACATCTTAACACACTCGCAATTTCACGTACTCATTTACAGGGATTCCCAGTAACCCACAGGCAATCAAATAGCAACTTTCCCAAAGGGCATCTGTAGAGGAAGTGTGTATAACCACGATTACACATAAGCAAGTAATCGCTGGTGGCGCTTACCTTTACATTCATTGCTGTAAAACACACCTATTAATTACACCAGCTTTCCACACCAAATATTGCTAAGACTGCTTTAGGCCTTATAATAAATTCAAACAGTAGCAAATTTTTACACCATCATGGGTCCAATATATAAGATAAGGAAGAATAAAATGTAATGATTAGCATATATAAGAGAATTTTTACTACATCCATGGCAAAATTGCCCCCCAAAAAAATATGGGCTATTTTCCACTGGATAGGGGATAACTAACTGATCCTTGGGGGTCTGAATGCTGGGACCCCTAATGATCCTGAGAATGGGAGTCCTGTACTGCCCTCCTGGCAGTGCGGCAGGTGCAGCATGCACCCTGCCGCTCCATTCATTCTTTATGGGAATGCCAGAAATAGCGAAGCTCTGTGCCAAATCGTGGTAAGGAAAGAGATTGGTTGCGATTTAGAAAGCTGCTCCTTTTTTGGAACACAACATATCAATCTAGATAGGAGGTATCAAATAAATGAGAGAGATGTAAGTTAGTGCACCATGAGTCATGAACCTTCGGCACTCCAGCTGTTGTGAAACTATAACTCCCAGCATGCACACTTTCCCAACAGTTCTCAGAACTTCTGGGAGATGTAGTTTCACAATAGCTGGAGTACCTGAGGTTGCTGACTCCTGGCATAGACTGTAATGATTTACTGTATGAATGTAGGATCAGATTACCGATTTTTGGTCTCTAAATGTAAACAAGAATGTTTTATTATACAATGGTTTAACTCATTAGTGACATAAATACTTTCAGCTTTAAAGGGGTTCTGCACTTTCATTTAACTGATGATCTATCCTCTGGATAGATCATCAGCTTCTGATCGGCGGGGCCCCCGGGGACACCCGGGACCCCCGCCGATCAGCTGTTTGAGAAGGCAGCAGCGCTCCAACAGCGCCGCGGCCTTCTCACTGTTTACCGCCGGGCCGCCGGCCCACTGACGTCACGACTAGTATCAACTAGCGTGGGCGGGGCTAAGCTCCATTCAAGTGAGGTGTGTCGGACCCCGGCTGATCAGAAGCTGATGATCTATCCAGAGGATAGATCATCAGTTAAATGAAAGTGCAGAACCCCTTTAAGGACCAGTAACAATTTCCCACTTCTGTGTTCCAGGGGTCATAACTTTATTTTTCTTCAATTTAGATATAGGAGACCTTGAATTCTGTGGAAAGCCTGATATACTAAAAATGACATACTGTAAGCATGCCTAAGTAACTCTCAAAAAATAAAGGGGGGGAGGGGTGCATAGAGTGTATTAAAGGGGTATTCATTTTTTTATTTTTGTAATTTATTTGTTCTAATACACATGTATTTAAAATTCTGCATACATAACTATCTTATATCAGGCAATTGACCCCTATATGCAGAAGAATGGTATAGCCCAGGGATCAGTAACCTCCGGCACTCCAGCTGTTCTGAAACTAGAACACTTCTATGGGAGTTACAAGAACAACCAAGTATGTGTGCATGCTAGGAGTTGTAGTTTCACAACAGCTGGAGTGCCAAGGATTGCTGATCCCTGGTATAGCCCATGTATCAGTCCTATGTAATGCATCCATGGTGTAACTGAAACATGGCATCTGTCATATTACATTCTTTATACCAGGGGAGGCCAACCCGTGGCTCTTGAGCCGCATGAGGCTCTTTGCTTCTTCAAGTGCGGCTCTAGTTGTGGAGCTGGGAAGCAGTCAGGCGGCTCACTCTCCACCCCATGCTCGGATCTCTTTTCCTGATCGGGCACTGTTGCTACTTTGCAGCTCCAGCTCACTCTCGCCTCGCCTATGTCCCGATGCACACAGTGTGAGAACTTAGTACGTGGAGGCACGCACTATGACCTGACCAAGATCCGGACCCCCCCCCCCCATGCTCAGATCAGGACCCCCCCATGCTTAGATCAGACCCCCATGCTAAGTTCTTTCATTTTAAGCATGGGGGGGGGGGTCCTGATCTTGGCAATGGGGTTCAGATTTGAGCATGGGGGGCATATCTGAGCATGGGGGGGTCTTGTTTGAGCTTGGGTTGGTCTGAGCATAGGGGTGGAGATCTGAGCATAGGGGGGGAGATCAGAGCACTGGGAGTCTGATTTGTGTTCTCTGATCCGAGCATTGGGGTCTTATTTTGGAGGTCTGATGAGGTTTGAGGATCTTATTTTAGGTCAGATGAGGATTGGTGATCTGATTTAGGAGTCTGATCTGAGGTCTGATGAAAAAAAATATTTTTCTTTTTTTTCTCTGCTAATGAAAAATAAGAAAAAATATTTTTATCAGACCTCAGATCAGATAAAAAACATTTTTTTTTCCTCTTATTTTTTTGTTGTTAAAATCTAGGTGCATCTTGAAGGGCGAAAAATATGATGAAAATGTATAGCTTGTGGCTCCTGGTAGTCATACTTTTTTTTTTGGGGGGGGGGCTCTTTGTGTCTGTAAGGTTGGCCACCCCTGCTTTATATCTTGACATTCAGTAAGCATCTGTATTACATGACATACTGTACATATGTACAAGACACATTTATGTGATAAGTAAATAGGACTAGTAGTGGAATCATGATTTTTATTGTGGTTATTACCAGTAACTACATCATTGTGTGCCTGTCTGAATGGATTTGTAAAATGGCTAGCTGTCTCTAAGTGATGTTGCTAACACAGTTTATTGTAAAACAAACAGCACACAGAGATCTGCCTCTTTACTGACACTGACAGACATGATGTGCTGCTGCAGGTAGTAATACTGTATATACTGTATCTATTCTGCTCTTCAATATAGTACTATTCACCTGTTAGATACCTGGGCAGTTAACTGATACTTTTGAGGGTCACATGACAGCTCACATGACTGACGCCATGTTTAGTCCTATCTAGCTTTCTTACGGATGCATTTTACAGGACTAAAATGGACTGTACCATTTTTTTTCTTGCAAATGCACAGATATAATACATTTGCCATTTTATTGTCTAAAAAAAATGTAATCATTATAATCAGAATAAAGCTTCAAATAACTTTTATTATTTTATTTTTAGGGGAGAAGATAAAAAAAATTATAAAAATCTGAAAATTATTTTGTTCTATTTATTTATTTTTAAAGCGTTCACTGTGTGCAATAAGTAATATGGAAACTATATTCAGTGGGTCAGTTCAATTATGATGATGGCAAATTTATATACTTTCTATTATGTCATACTACCTCCATAAGACACTTTTTTTAAATCAAATAATCAGTTTTTCTGTTCCTGAATTCTAAGACCCAGAATATTTCCCGACCTGGTTTCTTAAGGCTATTATCAGCTTTCAAACAAGACCAGACTCGCATCTCTAGCTGCTACAGAGCTGGGATATTAAGGGTTGAAGAAGCCCTTCCCCCCCCCCCCCCATCCTGCTGCCCAAGTTCTGCTCAGGTTGAACTGTTAGGTCCTTTTCTCAAAGTCCGAGCAGAACTCGGGCAAAACTGTTAGGGAGTTAAAAAAATTTTTTTTTTTCAGGAGTAGAAAATGTATGAAATTTCCTCAGAATAGTCCAAAACAGGGACTGGTTTTCCTTTATTCCAGATGTTGCTTCCAACTTCAGGATAGGCCATCACTTAAAAAGGACTGGAAAACGCCTTTAATAAATCTCCCCACTGCATTTAGGGTATTATTTACTAGCGTACTAGCGTTTTGGCTTTCCGTTTCTGAGATCCGTCATGGGCTCTCACAAGCGGTCCAAAACAAATCAGTTTTAACCTAATGCATTCTGAATGGAAAAGGATCCGCTCATAATGCATCAGTTTGCCTCCGTTCAGTCACCATTCCACTCTGGAGGCGGACACCAAAATGCTGCGTTTTCCTGTGCGTCCTGGGATGCAGAGCAAGACGGATTTCTCAGACACAATAGAAAACGGATCCGTCCCCCATTGACTTTCAATGGAGTTCATGACGGATCCGTTATGGCTATATAAGACATAATACAACCGGATCCGTTCATGACGGATGCATGCGGTTGTATTATTGTAACGGAAGCGTTTTTGCAGATGCATGACAGATTCGCAAAAAACGCTAGTGAGAAAGTAGCCTTATTTGCACAATACTGTTAGGCATAAAAGTCTATAACTTCCAAATATTCTGAAGTAATAAGACTGTGAAATTACTCTATACACAATAGTGGATAAATGTATTATGTGTCACCAAAGTAGGAAATACAACTACTGTGTGCCAATATCTGATCAATATTGTAAGGTAATAATATGTAGTGTAGACAATACATAAGAGCTGAACACATCCACAGAGATAACCGGTTTTTACTTGATATTGTATTTTGTATGTATATTGTACTGACCTTGTCGAGAACCTTCTGTCCTTGCTCAATTCCATCAATAGGCTCCTCATCTGTCCCTTCTCCAGTAACAATCTTTCTCTGAATATGAGCATTTTGCTCCCTTAGAGCGACAATCTGCAAACAAAAGATAAATAAATAGTGATATTATGGAAAAAAAATAGCATTACATAAAGCATAGGAAAACAATTCAACTAGGCCTAACATCTCAGGATAGGTCATCAATATGTGATCGGTGGGGGTGCAACACTGGCATCCCCGCCGATCAGCTGTTTGAAGAGGAGGCGGTGCTCCATGTGAGTGCTGCTTCCTGTTCGTTACACTATGCGTCGTCTCCCCTTACAGCAGCAATGTAGTGTCATTTCAAGTGCTTGCTCCATTAACTTGATTATTTGTAGTTACATTGCACTTTCAAGATGATGGGCAGTGTAATGTAGAGAAGGTAGCGCTCTAATGCAGTGCCGCCTCCTCTTCAAACAGCTGATTGATGGGCTTTTGTGTATTGGGTCCCCACCCATCAGATATTTAAGACCTAGATTGAGTTTAGGTCATTAATATAAAGCACCAGTACAACCTCTTTAACTTCCATTATTGACTTTTTTAGAACTTGACTTCTCTTCATAATTCCTAGTCTCCAATAAAAGCCCTTATGCAACGGTGAAGGATTAGGCTGTCAGTACAGGTAGTTAGGTTTGGGGGTGACTTGGAGTTATTTCAGGTCTTCTACAATTCAAGGTTTATGTCAGACACAAGGCACTCACAGAGATGTGTATTGACTATGGATTTTGGCTTTTCATAAGTAAAAAAAATCATCCATTGCTCAAATTTATGTAGACACAATAGGTCAAAACAGTCCAGATTTTTTTTGAGACATTGAATTTGCATGTTAATGTATGGTATGAACAGCAACACAAAGTAATTACTGACTACTCCTTTAACCTAGGGCTCCAGAAGGTTCCTGCTAGAAATACAAGTCAATGGGTTTTCCTCAAGGAATCTCACAATTGAATATGGCACTAATACTGTTTCTTCGGTGCTTCACATAAGACATCAATGTAAAATAAACAGTCACAGGGAATAAAGCATAAACTCTCTACCATAAATGTATGAATGTAAAATAATTATGGCACACCATATGGTGTGTTACCAAAATTAACACATAACAGTCTAAGATAGGTTAAGAGAGGAACATACTAAATACAAATAAAAAATAATGTTCAATTTCTCTACATATGAGCTTAGAACAATGGATAACCCTAGGAAAGTAAAAATTACAGCTCAAATGTGGTAACTATAGCATGTAGCAGTGCATTTGGTGTGGTCAGCTCCAAAACAAACTGATCACACCATATCTGGTATATATCGTCTCTGTCTAGTATACATTAGTGTAGACAATAAAAAAGTTACCTGCCCAAATACAGTTGAACTTTTGTGTTTTTTGTTTATAATACACAGTTCACCTCAACGGGAGCAATATTGCTATAAACAGCTCCATCCACTACATGTGTAGTTCAGGTGTTGGACCTACTGCAGAACAGCTGATTCTGTCTTTTCTACAGCAGCTGAGGGGGCGTGTCCATGCTCTCCCTATCACAGCTCATGAGCCAGTTGAAGGATGAAACTGAGCATGTGCGACCTTCTCAGTGAGCCGGACGAAGAAATAAGAAAAAGAACCAAAGCCAGGTAGTGCTATACAGATACATTTTATTGAATAACCTAGTGGCTATACTAAATTTCCAATTACATGCAATTACAAAAGTATTCACAGCAAGGAGCTGGTTTTAAAACTGAAGAATATTTTTTTGTGAGACAACCCCTTTAAGTTCCCCCACATCAAACCTGTCAAATCAGGTCTTTATGGACTTTGCTTTGAACACAGTCATGCTAGAAAAGGAACTGTCGATCTGCCAAACTGCACAATGTTAGTTTGGTGCATTAATGGAATTATGCTATATTATATAGGATAGGCTTATATTTACGGTTTTGAGCATTCCAAACTCTTATCTGCAAGTAAAAATTATGTAAACTAACATTAAAACATATAATACCCAGTGGGATGGAGTACCCCATAGGCAGATCTCATGCAATTAAAATTAGCCTACATTTTGATGCAGACTACCTCAGGTTTAATATTAAAATGAAGTTTATTCAAATTAGTACATTAGGTGGCATTTGCAAAACAACTTCTTACATAATAGAAATTACATAGAAAAGCTGTTGAAGCACTATTTGCTCTGTACAGTACACTAAAAATCTTGTAACATAACTTCTGCAATATCCCCCAACAAAAAGAGCAAATGACGGGACTGAATTTTGAGAAAGCCAAATGGACATTATATAGAACACATAACAGTGGATGTCTGGTTTAAAAATATATGCCACAAATGTAGAAAAAAAAAAACATGCTACAGAATGGTGGCTGTAGTTACTGTGGTGTGGTGTTGCCTTGCATTAGAGGCGCTGTTGGGCTGCTGGTTCACCCCGCTGTTAGAGCTGTGTTGCACTGGCAGCCATGTGGTGCGGCACCCATGGTGTAAGGATCCACTTTAAAGTGGTCATCGTGAAGTTGGCAAGTGGGCCTATATATTTTCATCAACACATATACTTAGAGCCTCATGTTCAAGTTTATAAATTTTGCTTAGAAGCAATAGCTCTATGTGTAATATGTCGATGTACAGTCTCTGTGTCTTTTGTTTTGACATTTTTGGAGTAAAAATATACATCCATTTTTTTTTCAAATACAGTACTATGGTTATAAATTAATATAGGGTGTCTAACTAATGGGCATTCACTCATTAACTACAGCAGATAGTGGTTACAAAGAGTGCCTTTTGCTTTGAAGGGACCAGCAAGTCCATGATTTAGATGGACAGCCCAATGATTTTAATGGGAACTGTGTAATACCTCATTTAGCCTGTGGAGGTGCTGCAGGAGAACTAAACACTTGGCGTTTGTTTTTTCCCCACACATTACAACCAATTTCTACGCTTTACAGCAGCAGAGCAACAGAACAGTTTGTCACCAAGGGCCCTTCTAATAAAAAAGCATTATTCAAAGTGGACAACCTCTTTACGAATAAACACTCTAAAGGCATGTCCACACTGCTGCTGATTTCTTTGCGGATTCTGCCTTGAAAATTGGTAGCAATCTACAGTGTGAAGGTAAACGCTAAACCTCAATTTTCACATAGTGGATGTTAAGGCTTACAGTACTTCAGCATTCTCTATTTTGATGTGGAAAGGTAGTAGGTTTTAGGCCTCTTTCACAAGAGCGTGTCCGGATTAGGTCCGGATGCATTGCGGCAAACCTGCGCGAGTAGGTACGCAACTGACTGCGATTGCATTCTGTTGTTCAGTTTTTATCGCGCGGGTGCAATGTGTTTTGCACGCGCGTGATAAAAAACTGAATGTGGTACCCAGACCTGAACTTCTTCACAGAAGTTCAGGTTTGGGTTCAAGGTTGTGTAGATGTAATTATTTTCCCTTATAACATGGTTATAAGGGAAAATAATAGCATTCCGAATACAGAATGCTAAGTATAATAGGGCTGGAGGGGTTAAAAAAAATAAAGAAAAAAATGTAACTCACCTTAATCCACTTGTTCGCGCAGTCGGTATCTCTTCTGTCTTCATCTGGATCATGTGATGAGCATAGTGACGCATCCGCACTTTCTTGCGGATGCTTGTGATTTTCACGCAACCCCATTAATTTCTATGGTGCCTGTGTTACGTGAAAAACACGCGATTTTCACGCAACGCACAAGTGATGCGTGAAAATCACCGCTCATGTGCACACCCCCATAGAAATGAATGGGTCCGGATTCAGTGTGGGTGCAATGCGTTCAACTCACGCATCTCGCCCGTGTGAAAGGGGCCTTACTCTTTCCAATTCTACCCTTACCACTACAAAGCAGGGAATCTACAGTCAAACCCACACATATTTTATGTACAATTTATAGCACTTGGAACATTGCAACATAAGGTACCAACAGGAATCAGAGAAGCCGTATATGAAATAATAATATATACATTTATGCAAGTAGAAGCTTTAAAAAATACATTTGACAGGTGAAACTCGAAAAATTAGAATATCATGCAAAAGGTAATTAATTTCAGTAATGCAACTTAAAAGGTGAAACTAATATATGAGATAGACTCATTACATGCAAAGCGGGATATTTCAAGCCGTTATTTGTTATAATTTGGATGATTATGGCTCACAGTTTATGAAACCCCAAAGTCACAATCTCAGAAAATTAGAACATTACATGAAATCAATAAAAAAAGGAAGTATAATCATGCATATGTACTCAGTACTTTGTTTGGGCCCCTTTTGCATCAATTACTGCCTCAATGCGGCGTGGCATGGACGCTATCAGCCTATGGCACTGCTGAGGTGTTATGGAAGACCAGGATGCTTCAATAGCAGCCTTCAGCTCTTCTGCATTGTTCGATCTCATGTCTATCATCTTTCTCTTGGCAATTCTCAAGCACAGTAATCCCATGGTCATTGAACCAGGTTTTAGTACTTTTGGCAGCGTGGGCAGGTGCCAAGTCCTGCGGGAAAATAAAGTCACCATCTCCAGCTCATCTGCGGAAGAAAGCATGAAGTGCTCCGAAATCTCCTGATAGACGGCTGCGTTGACTTTGGACTTAATGAAGCACAGTGGACCAACACCAGCAGATGACATGGCTCCCCAAATCAACACAGACTGTGGAAACTTCACACTGGACTTCAAGCATCTCGCACTGTGTGCTCCTCCATTCTTCCTCCAGACTCTGGGTCCTTGGTTTCCAAATGAGATGCAAAAGTTGCTCGCATCAGAAAAGAGGACTTTGGACCACTGAGCAAACAGACCAGTTATTTTTTTCTTTAGCCCAGGTAAGACGCTTCTGACGTTGTTTGTTGTTTAGGAGAGGCTTGACAAGAGGAATACGACATTTGAAGCCCATGTCCAGGATCCATCTGTGTGTGGTGGCTCTTGATGCACTAACTCCAGCCTCAGTCCACTCCTTGTGAAAGTCCCCAACACTTTTGAATGGCCTTTTCCTGACAATCCTCTCCAGGCTGTGGTCATCCCTACTGCTTGTGCCCCTTTTTCTTCCACACTTGTCCCTTCCACATAACTTGCTATTAATGTGCTTTGATACAGCGCTTTGGAAACATCCAACTTCTTTTGCAATTACCTTTTGAGGCTTTCCCTCCTTATGGAGGGTGTCAATGATGGTTTTCTGCACAACTCTCAGGTCAGCAGTCTTTCCCATCATTGTGATTCCTACTGAACCAGACAGAGACAATTTAAAGGCTCAGGAACCCTTTGTAGTTGTCATGGATTCATTAGCCAACTAGAGTGTGACACTTTGAGCCTAGAATATCGAACCTTTTCACAATATTCTAATTTTCTGAGATTGTGAATTTGTGGTTTTCATAAAGCTATAAGCCATAATTATCCAAATTATAACAAATAAAGGCTTGAAATATCTCGCTTTGCATGTAATGAGTCTATCTCATATATTAGTTTCACATTTTAAGTTCATTACTGAAATAAATGAACTTTTGCACAATATTCTAATTTTTCAAGTTTTACCTATAATTGTCTAAAAAAGGTTCCCATACAAAAGACTGCCAGAGGGCAATAAGATTTCCAGCTTTAGAACTGGTTTGTAGAATCCTCCTCACATCATCACTCTCTAATGTTATCTAATTCAATGTGTGATTCCGAGCATTCCGATGAGAATCTCTGGTATACATACTGCTGAATTCTAGCAGCACCATTCAAGACTTCCAAGCTTTCCCTAGTCTGAAGAAAATGACTGATGTTGCTCCTTTGGCACTTATGTCGCTGTACAATTGATATATATGATTTGTCTTTTAAAATCTTCTCCATGTGAAAAACTTAAGAGATGGCACACAAACTGAACAGAACACATCTTATCAACCTTTAAGTTATCCTAGAAGCAACGTCTCCATGTTTTCTAAAAGGGAATCTTTTGTCAAAAACTAACTTTTTATTACACTTTGTTCACACTGGCATCATAACGGCGATTTATAACAAAAGCCATGCAGCTGTGACACATTCCCATAGGAAGAATACTGGACCTCGTTAACGTATAATGGGTTCTGCTTTGGTTCTATTAAGGTATCCGTTCTTGCCATCAAAAGTACCTAAAAGTTTGATGGAACCCCCAAAAGGAACCCACTGTGGGTAATTTTTTTTTTTACAAAAAAATCATACAACTATTCATCTACAAAAATTCTGAAATATTGCAGTTTTTTCACTAGCCACCGCAGCACACACAATAGGTTAATTTTCTGCAGCTCAGTTTCCAGCTTTGCTGTGAAGACCAGGAAGAGTTGGTAATTTCGTTCTTATTTGAAGGTGGGGGATTTAATAACAGATACCAGCTTTATTACACTGCTGGAAGCCTAGATAAGGCAGAATAGCAACTGAATCTACTGTACACATAGATAAGACTATGTCCAGTCACTATCTGGTCTCTGGAGCAGGGGTTGTACTCTACCTCTCTCTGGACACTGTTTTAGTCTGTTTACACCATTTTATAAAATGTTGGCATATTACTAGGATATGCCATCACAATATGGTGGAGGTCCTTCCTTTGGGACCCCCACCAATTCAGAGAAAGAAGAGGACAAAGTGCTTTTATTGTGCTGCATCACTTCATTGTATTTACTCTGCACAGCAACACCAGGGGGCTGTAGAACAGCCCCATTCAAGTGAAGGGGCAGGCTGCAGTTCCCTGCCCAGCCAGGTGGTCAAGAGTGCCTCTGTGGAGGGGAAACTTAAAGGGGGATGATATATGTGTCTCCATTATCAGGATTAATCATGGAGGCAGACCACAAGACTGCTAGGGGTCTGGGATGAGATTGGCCCATTGCTGAACTCCTTCTCTTGTGAGAACACTGCATTTTTATGCAGCCGTTACTAAGAGGAACTAACTGCAAACATATTATTACAGCTGCTATTTCAACCAACTGTAAATTCCTATGCACTGAGATCCCTCTAGTGGTGGCTGCAGGTAGCCAGCTGTTTAATAAATAGGAAGCAGGAAATGTGTCAATATATTTAAGCCAATTGTCTGGCGTGAATACATTGACAAATATGGCAGAATAAGTTCCATATTTATGAAACCACTGTTCCTGGGGCCCTATGAGAACTGTGTACATCGCTGGTGGAAGTCTTAGAGGTTAGATGCCAGCGATCATGAAGTTCTACAAAATGGGAGAACCACTTAAATTCCTAATCATTGTATCCGCATAAAGCACACATACACGCACCTTACTGTACTGTCTTTATAGACAAAAAAAAAGCGTACATCTTTAATATGGAATCTCCCAAGGACGCGAAAAAAATACAGCTCCAACAAAATACATGTTTACATCCAATAAACATAACTAATAAAATATACTAGACACTTCCTTTAAAAAGAGTCATTCCTGTACATGACTGCCATCTGTCTTCACTAATCCCTCTTCATATCTCTCCTACTTGCACATCCAAATGTTACGAAGCGAAAAATCTTGTAATTTAATTGCTATAGAGGGAATAACAAAAGAAAGCCTCAGCCAATCAACTGCAACAAAGATACAGTTCATCATGAAAGGAAGTCCAAACCCTTACTTAGAACAGTGCACAGTACATGAGATGCAGTTAATGACACGGACCTGGGCATGGTTTACTTCGACTATGACAAATACAGCTGCAGGGAAAAATCTGTCCTGGAAAACTTCTGGAATGAACATTCTGATTAATAGCGCAAACATAAACATAATACTCCGCTGTCCACCACAATCTTCTAAAATACAAAGGATTAAAATGAATCTAGTTGGAGAAGTCTTTAATACTCAAATGTCCTACATTTCTACTTCATACTGTATATTTTGCTTTCAGCCTATTTAGCCAGTGATACTGCTAAATTACATTTACTGTACATATTTAGTGATGAGCGGCGAGGAAATATTCGAATTTGCATAATTTTGTTAATATTTGGTAGAATATTCGTCATATATTCGCAAATTCGAGATTATTTTCTTGATCGCAAAAAATCTGCAATGTTATATTCACGTAATGCGAGCAAAATACAGGTGTGGGTCACTATAGCTACATTTTTCAAGCTGCTAGAAGTTTCCTGAGACTGGAAAAAATGGTTGGCACGGCCGAACATTAAAAATGGCTTTGTATGCAGAGTGCTCCTATATATTCTTGATTGCAAAATTGGCACTAATAGACAGCGACAAAGGGGTCCGCAACAACGTTTTTTAAAGGTTATATGTACAGTATTATATATATAAGCTAACTATCTAATGTAATGACACAGGAACGCAGAGAGCACAGCAATAACACTACTGTCTCTCTCAGATCTGCACAATACTGTATACAAGGGCTGCTGGGGAGGT
This sequence comes from Bufo gargarizans, assembly GCF_014858855.1. NCBI lineage: Eukaryota > Metazoa > Chordata > Amphibia > Anura > Bufonidae > Bufo > Bufo gargarizans. Next base: position 328,557,776 of record NC_058081.1, on the reverse strand, counting down.
TCTTATATAGTAAGGGGTAGGCAACTTTTCTATTGGTTGCTAGAGATAAAGACATTGCAGACTTCTCATTGGCCCACAAGCAAGAAAGGTGGTTAGTGATGATTTTTTTTCTTAGAATATTCAAAATTACAAATACAGTACAGACCAAAAGTTTGGACACACCTTCTCATTCAGAGAGTTTTCTTTATTTTCATGACTATGACAATTGTAGATTCACACTGAAGGCATCAAAACTATGAATTAACACCTGTGGAATTATATACTCATCATAAAAGTATGAAACAACTGAAAATATGTCATATTCTAGGTTCTTCAAAGTAGCCACCTTTTGCTTTGATTACTGCTTTGCACACTCTTGGCATTCTCTTGATGAGCTTCAAGAGGTAGTCACCTGAAATGGTTTTCACTTAATAGGTGTGCCCTGTCAGGTTTAATAAGTGGGATTTCTTGCCTCATAAATGGGGTTGGGACCATCAGTTGCGTTGTGGAGAAGTCAGGTGGATGCACAGCTGATAGTCCTACTGAATAGACTGTTAGAATTTGTATTGTATTATTATGGCAAGAAAAAAGCAGCTAAGTAAAGAAAAACGAGTGGCCATCATTACTTTAAGAAATGAAGGTCAGTCAGTCCGAAAAATTGGGAAAACTTTAAAAGTGTCCCCAAGTGCAGTCACAAAAACCATCAAGCGGTACAAAGAAACTGGCTCACATGCGGACCGCCCCAGGAAAGGAAGACCAAGAGTCACCTCTGCTGCGGAGGATAAGTTCATCCGAGTCACCAGCCTCAGAAATCGCAGGTTAACAGCAGCTCAGATTAGAGACCAGGTCAATGCCACACAGAGTTCTAGCAGCAGACACATCTCTAGAACAACTGTTAAGAGGAGACTGTGTGAATCAGGCCTTCATGGTAGAATATCTGCTAGGAAACAACTGCTAAGGACAGGCAACAAGCAGAAGAGACTTGTTTGGGCTAAAGAACACAAGGAATGGACATTAGACCAGTGGAAATCTGTGCTTTGGTCTGATGAGTCCAAATTTGAGATCTTTGGTTCCAACCACGTGTCTTTGTGCGACGCAGAAAAGGTGAACAGATGGACTCTACATGCCTGGTTCCCACCGTGAAGAATGGAGGAGGAGGTGTGATGGTGTGGGGGTGCTTTGCTGGTGACACTGTTGGGGATTTATTCAAAATTGAAGGCATACTGAACCAGCATGGCTACCACAGCATCTTGCAGCGGCATGCTATTCCATCCGGTTTGCGTTTAATTGGACCATCATTTATTTTTCAACAGGACAATGACCCCAAACATACCTCCAGGCTGTGTAAGAGCTATTTGACCATGAAGGAGAGTGATGGGGTGCTGCGCCAGATGACCTGGCCTCCACAGTCACCGGAACTGAACCCAATCGAAATGGTTTGGGGTGAGCTGGACCGCATCTCTGGGAACTCCTTCAAGACTGTTGGAAGACCATTTCAGGTGACTACCTCTTGAAGCTCATCAAGAGAATGCCAAGAGTGTGCAAAGCAGTAATCAAAGGAAAAGGTGGCTACTTTGAAGAACCTAGAATATGACATATTTTCAGTTGTTTCACACTTTTTTGTTATGTATATAATTCCACATGTGTTAATTCATAGTTTTGATGCCTTCAGTGTGAATCTACAATTTTCATAGTCATGAAAATAAAGAAAACTCTTTGAATGAGAAGGTGTGTCCAAACTTTTGGTCTGTACTGTATATATCACTATATTCAAAATATTTGCGAATTCTCAAAGTGCCGATATTCGCGATTAATATTCGCTATTCGAATATTAGCGCCCAACACTATACAGTATATATTCAACAAAGACTCAACATAGCAGACAAAAACACATAGAACTTAAATGTCAGAATGGTATAAAGGGGTTATCTGGGCTGTAGATATTGATGACATACTCAGGATCAGTGATGAGCGGCAGGGGCAATATTAGAATTCGCGATATTTCAAGAATATTTGGGTGAATATTCGTCATATATTCACAAATTCGTGATCTCCAGTCATAAATTTTATTGATTGCGAAAATCAGCAATCGCAAAATTCACGATAAGAATTTGCGATGCGAAAATTTGCGATCAACACTACTCCTAAAGTCAAAGATATCGCAGCCTTCTCATTGGCCCACAAGCAAGAAGCAGTAAAGGATCATGGGCACTGATGAAAAAAAATCTAAAATATTCACGATTATGAAGCTATAGCACTATATTTCAGATATTTGTGAATTCTCGAAGTGCCAATATTCACGATAAAAATTCGCTATTAGAATACTCGCGATCAACACTACTCAGGATAGGTCAGCAGTATCAGAATGGTTAGGGGTAGAGATGAGCGAATCAAAGTTGAAGAAGTGGATTTTTTTCCTAAAATGGCTGCTGCACGTGTTAGGACATGGAGCAAAGAATTCTGGAAACAAGGGATCACCCACAATGCCATGCTTGCAGCCAATCAGAAGCAAGCCAGCCCCTGTGATATCACAGCCCTGTAAATAGCTTCAGCTATCTTGGATTCAGCCATTTTCCAGTGTACTTAGTGCAGAGAGAGACATCAGCAGGCGCTAGGGAAAGTGGTAGAAAAGACTTTAAAACTTTTTTTGGGCTGAATAGAAGTTCAGGGAAAGATCATTAGAATTGTAGCTAAAGGATAGGGAGGAATAATTCCACAGTATTGAAGCAGAACAGGGTTCAATACGGGAGTGTATTACACTTTGCTGCACTGAGTGGGGATCCAAATTGCCATTATACTGCGGCTTTCAGGTTTGCAATAGATGATACCTCTGTAATTCCAGCAAACCTTGCTTGTTATTGGGGTGCAAGTGCTGTGTGATACAGCCATTAACAGTGTATTACTAGGAAATATTTCAACGTCTTAGCCCTTCTGTGGTGCAGTTATATGTTCTAAAGCAGCAGTCCCCAACCGCTGGGCCGCGGCCCAGGACTGGGCCCTGGAAGATTGTTTGCCGGGCCGCGGCAATCAGGGCCGTCTTTAACGCGGTACTAATGAAGCACTTCCATTATGGTCTTCCATTCATTAGTACCGGAGGACCAGGAAGTGGTGAAGGATCTGTACTCACCGCTTCCTGGTCCTCGGCTTGGCTGTCGGTGTGCAGGGCTGCACACAGTGTGACCTCACACTGTGCGCCACGCCCGCGATACACAGCCGACAGCAGGATGAAGAGGATCACGATGATGAGGAGCAGTGGCGTCCAGGAGAAGGAGAGGTAAGTGTTTTAATTTTACTCTTTTTGCGCTGATGGCTGTCTGACATGGGGGCTGATGGCTGTCTGACATGGGGGCTGATGGCTGTCTGACATGGGGGCTGATGGCTCTCTTACATGGGGGCTGATGGCTCTCTTACATGGGGGCTGATGGCTCTCTTACATGGGGGGCTGATGGCTCTCTTACATGGGGGGCTGATGGCTGTCTGACATGGGGGGCTGATGGCTGTCTGACATGGGGGGCTGATGGCTGTCTGAAGGTTGGGGGTTGATCTCAGGCATTGGGGGTCTGATCTGAGGTCTGATTAACATTGGGGGTCTGATTGCTGGTCTGACCTGAGGTGTAATGGAAAATATTTTTTCTTATTGTTCTCCTCTAAAACCTAGGTGTGTCATATAAATCAAAAAATACGGTACAGTGCAGCAGAGACCAGTACAGCAGAGACCCTAGTCAGTTTATATAGTAGTTATATATTTGAATATGCACCTTCTGTTTTGTTATGCACGTGAATCAGTCAGCGCCGACCAGCAGCCCCTAAGCCCTGCCCCAAAACCCCCCACCCCACCCGGTCCCTGGGAAAATTGTCTTGCATGAAACTGGTCCTTGGTGCAAAAAAGGTTAGGGACCACTGTTCTAAAGCATTTTTTGGCGTGTATAAGTGGAAAAAAATAAGGGCTTATCTGCGTTCAGCGGTGCAGCTATATGTTCTAAAGCCTTTTTTGGGGTGTATTAGTGCAAAAAAAAAAAAGGCTTATTAGCTGTTGTGTGGTGAAGTGAGAAAATTACAGCCTTTTTTGGCATGTATTAGTGGAAAACTAAAATGATTATTTGCCATTAAGCGGTGCAGTTATATGTTCCAAAGCCTTTTTTGTGGTGTATTAGTGGGGGGAAAAAGGGCATATTTGCCGTTGTGCAGTAAAGTGACACAATTAAAGCCTTTTTGGGGGTGTATTAGTGGGAAAAAAGTATTATTTGCCGTTCAGCGGTGCAGTTATATGCTCTAAAGCCTTTTTTGGGGTGTATTAGTGGAAAAAAGGGCTTATTTGCCGTTGTGCAATTAAATGACAAAATCACTGCCATTTTTGGGGTGTATTAGTGGAAAAAAAAGTCTTATTAGCCGTTCTAAAGCCTTTTGTTGGGGTGTATTAGTGGGAAAAAAGGCTTATTAGCCATTGTGCGATGACGTGACAAAATTACAGCCTTTTTAGGGTGTATTAGTGAAAAAAAAAAACTTGTTAGCCGTTGTGCGGTGAGGTGACAAAATTACAGCCTTTTTTCGGGTGTATTAGTGGAAAAAAGACTTATTAGACGTTGAGCAGTGAAGTGACAAAATCACAGACTTTTTTGTGGTGTATTAGTGGGAAAAAAAGTCTTATTAGCCGTTCAAAGGCGCAGTTAAATGTTCTAAAGCCTTTTTTGGGGTGTATTAGTGGAAACAAAAAAAGTTTTATTAGCCGTTCAGCGGTGCAGTTATATGTTCTGAAGCCTTTTTTTGCGTGCATTAGTGGGAAAAAAGGGATTAGCCTTTTTGCGGTGAAGTGACAAAATCACAGCCTTTTTTGGGGTGTATTAGTGGAAAAAAGTCTTATTAGCCGTTCAGAGATGCAGTTATATGTTCTGAAGCCTTTTTTCGGGTGTGTTAGTGGGGAAAAAAAAGGCTTATTAGCCATTGTGCGGTGAAGTTACAAAATTACAGCCTTTTTTGTGGTGTATTAGTGGAAAAAAAAAGTCTTATTAGCCGTTCAGCGGTGCAGTTACCCTGTTTCCCCGAAAATAAGACATCCCCCGAAAATAAGACCTACTTCCAGTTTTTGCTCTTGCTGTAATAGACCTAGCGCATCTTTGGGAGCAAAAATTAATATAAGACACTGTCTTATTTTCGGGGAAACAGGGTATATGTTTTAAAGCCTTTTTTGTGGTGTATTAGTAGGCAAAAAAAGTCTTATTAGCCGTTCAGCGGTGCAGTTAAACGCTCAAAAGCCTTTTTTGGGGTCTACTAGAGGGGAAAAAAAGTCTTATTAGCCGTTCAGCGGTGCAGTTATATGTTCTGAAGCATTTTTTCGGGTCTATTAGTGGGGGAAGAAATTGCTTGTTAGCCTTTGTGTGGTGAAGTGACAAAATGACAGCATTTTTTGGGGTGTATTAATGTCCTTTTTATTTATTTATTTGATCTCACATGTCAGACAGAGAAGTGACAGGCCCTGCACAGGGGAGGGGCAGAGTCCTAAATGTTTCTGGCACCGACACAGGTCACAGCAGAGTAAGGAGGCATGGCAGCAGGGGTTACTTTGAGAGACCTGAGCTCCCGGTGTCATCTAGCGGTCGTGTCTTGACCAGCAAGCCAGCGGTGCTTGAATGGTTGACTCGGTCATCCACTTCGTCCCATGTGACATCAGACACCCCCAGCCAAGAGTCGGTGGGTTCGTCAGACACAACCCTTAGTTTGCATGGCCCGGGAGCAGGCCCTATGTCCTCACCTGTCCTCAATCTGCCTCTGTCCTTTTCTCTTCCCTCAACCAGACAAGTATTATATGCTGTGGGCTCAGCTCCACTATACAACGAGGACGAGCTACTAGAGGACAGTCAGCAGCTACTGCCCAGCCAAGACCTGGAGGAGACATCCTCCGCTTCCTCCAGTAGGCTGACAAGTAGTGATGAGGAAAGTGGCATGGGAGCTGGTGTTGCGAGCGGTCAGGCTCCTGGCTCAGACACCGTTGACGAGGACATCAGTGACAAGCAGACAGTACTCAATGATGATGTAGCTGATCGCAATTGGGAGCCGGGTGACATAGGGGCTTAATCATCATCGGGAGAAGAAGGTGGCAGCTTGCACGTGAGGCAGCCACCAAGTCGGTAACGTGGGTGGCAGCAGTGGGAGGTTGGGAGGCAAACATGCCTGGGGTAGACCATCCGCTTCGCAGGAGCCTACCTGCCTCAAAGGTAGTGGTGCAGGGTTTCACGGAGGCAGTGGCCATAGCAGTCAGTCAGTGTGGATTGTTGGGGGTAAAATCACTTACTCGGAGGTGTGGCAGTTTTTTGTTAAGCCGCCGGAGGAGGTGAACATGGCTATTTGCCGAATCTGTGGGCAGAAGTTGAAGCGTCAAGCGTCAACATATGCAGTATCATCATAAAGTGGCCTGGGAGAACTGTGGCTCCAATTTTATGGTTCAGCCTGCTGCATCACCCAGTGGCACGCACCCTATTTCAGGCAGTCAAGGCTCCACCACCTCAGCCGAAGGAAGCTGTCTGTCCTTCCCATCATCTACCGGTCCTGATGCGCCTGCTCCTCGCCCTCCTACTCCTCGTCACTCATTTTGTCAGCAGGCGATCACCGATTGCCAAGAGACAGCAATACGCGTGTGGTTATCCTATGGCGCAGACGCTGAAAGTGCTCCTGACCAGGTTGCTGGTACTGCAGTCCCTCTCTTTCCAAGTGGTGGACTCTGCACATTTCAGAGAAATGATGGCTTGTGCCGAGCCGAGGTGATGAGTCCTAAGCCATCATTTCTTTGCCAAAAAAGCAGTACCAGCCCTGCACACACATGCAGAACAGAAAGTGGACCAGTCCTTGAGCCTGTCGGTGTCTGCCAAAGTGCACAGCAGCGCCAACATGCACGGTCAGGGACAATACATGTCCTTTAAAGGCCCACTGTGTGAATGTGGTTCCTGCCCAGCCACACCAGCAACTTGGCCAGATGATGCTGCTTCTGCCTCCATGTTCTCATGCCATTGGTCCTGCGACAATGTCCGCCTCTGCCTCCTCATCCACCGCCGTGTCTTCAGCCTCCACTGCAGGGATAATCCACAATGATCCTCCAGCATACCACATGTGCAGGGCACGCCAATGTCACGCTGTTCTACACCTTGTTTGCTTGGGTGAACGAGTTCACACAGGAGAGGAACTGCTCCGTGTCCTTAATCAAGAAATTGAATCCTGGCTTTCTTCGCAACAACTCAAAATCGGAATAATAGTGACCGACAACGGGAAGAACATGGTGTAGGCTCTGCGTCAAGGAGGGCTGCCCTGCATGGTGCATGTGTTCAATCTGGTTCTCAAGCGGTTTCTGAAATCTTCCACCCATCTACAAGACATCCTAAAAATGGCCAGGAAAATTTGCATGCACTTCAGCCACTCGTACAACGCCAAGCACACCCTCCTTGAGCTGCAGCGGCAGAACGGCCTTCCCCAACATGAAACATTTTCACCTGTTGTAATTTTACCCTCCATATGTTGGACCAACTATACGAACAGAGAAAGGCCATAAACTATTTCTTGATGATTCAAGCGGACAGGAGTACTCCCCTGTGTAACTTCGATATCAGCCAGTGGCAGCTCATGCATGACACCTGCCGTTTGCTCAGGCCCCTTGAGGATGAAACATTATTTGTCAGTCGCCAGGACTACGGGATGAACAATGTAATTTCATTCCACTGCTTTATATCCTGGAACAGATGCTGGCAAATCTGGCTGGTCAAGGGATTGGAGACGTGGCGCCTACATCTCACGGCCACATGAGCGAGGTGGGGGCTGAACTGAAGGAGGAGGACATTGGAGCACAAGCAATGTGTAGCAAAATCTGTGGTTTTTCTACATAGGTAACAGGAGAATTGGAGCAGGAGTAGCAAGAGGGAGATGAGAAAGACGAGGCAGATGACCCAGGCACACCGTGGCAGTATGCAGTGGAGATGGAGGCAGGGAATCGCTCTGTCACTTGCACAAATGGCTTGCTGCATGCTCACTTGCTTGGGTAGTGACAGCCGAATTGTCACCATTCAGCAGAGGGATGACTTCTGGCTCTCCACCTTGTTGGACCCTCGCTACCGGTCCAAAATGGGGGCCTTTTTTACACCCGCTGAGAGGGAGAACAAACTGAACTACTATAGAGACATACTATGTAGTCAGTTGGCCGATGCTTATCTACGCCATCGTCCATCCTCTCGCAGGTCTAACCGAGGGGCCCTCTGTGCTCTCGTTCCACTGCCATGGCTGCTGTGGCGGGGTGGTGGGGGGGGGGTTAGAAACAGTACCAGCTCAATTAGCAGCAGCTTGAGTCTAGAGTCGCTGATGAGCAGCTTTCTTCACCTGCCTAGTGAAGAAACTACTCAGCAGCAGCTAGACCTGGAACAGAACCTGAACCAGCAGGTGCTGGCATACTTGGACAGCACCCTGCCAGCCCACATTGAAGATTTGCTAGACTACTGGGCAGCCAAACTGGATTTGCGGCCGCAACCGACCGAGTTTACCCTGGAAAAGCTGTCCTGCCCGGCCAGTAGTGTGGCATCAGAGCGGGTGCTTAGTGCAGCAGGGGCCATAGCTGCACCAAGGAGAACTCGCCTGTCCACCCAAAATTTGGAGAGTGACCTTTGTCAAAATGAATCAGGTGTGGATCAGCCAGGATTTCCTCACACATATGCCTGATGCATCAGATTAGATTATCCATGCTGCCTCACCAAAACCTTGACAAAAGGGACTGGTTTCTTCTGGGTACCTGCTTCAGCTACTATTCTGATGCTGCCACCCCCCTGATGCCACACATCTGATGCCAAGTGCTCCTTCTTACACCCACCATCGTTAGCGTGTACTGTTATTGCTGCTGCCAACTCACAACTGTGTCTATGGGCCACTCTGTGTCCTCCTCATGCTGCTGCTGCCACCTCCACATTATGTCACCTTGCCACTCTGTAGTCTCCTCATGCTGCTGCCAACTCACAACTCTGTCTCTGGGCCACTCTGTGGTCTCCTCATGCTGCTGCCACCTCATCACTATGTCACTAGGCCACTCTGTGGTCTCCTCATGCTGGAGCCAATTCACAACTGTGTCTCTGGGCCACTCTGTGGATCCTCATGCTGCTGCTGCTGCCACCTTCACACTATCTCATTGTGCCACTCTGTGGTCTCCTCATTCTGCTGCCACCTCCACACTATGTCACCTTGCCACTCTGTGGTCTCCTCATGCTGGTGCCAACTCAAAACTCTGTCTCTGGGCCACCCTGTGGTTTCCTCATGCTGCTGCCACTTCAACACTCTGTGGTCTCCACATGCTGCTGCCAAATAACCACTCTGTGGTCTTCTCATGCTGCTGCCACATCACCACTCTGTGATCTTCTCGTGGGGCTGCCACATCACCACTTTGTGGTCTCCTCATGCTGCTGCCACATCACCACTATGTCACTGGGCCACTCTTTGGTCTCCTCATGCTGATTCCCCCTCACCCCTATGTAATTGGGCCATCCTGTGGACTTCTCATGCTGTTCCCATCCTCCCCACTCTGTGATTGGGCCACTAGTGTCCCTGTTTGGCCTTGTTGACATCATAATTTATTTGACCCTTCTTCCGATCTGTCAGAAGGAAGGAAAAATGTCTATGTAGCAGATGGTCTGTATGGTCCCATTAGAATTGGCTTATGATTTGGTAGCTAAAAGCAGGAGTGGGTACAAAACACAGAAGACATGCAAATATTCCATTCACGTGTCATCTCTGTTTTGGATCCACTCCTGTTTTTTTTTTGGGCTCTAGCAATACTGATGGATTACTGACCAAATGCTTACCGAGTGAAGGTGGATGCTCAACAAACAGGATCAGTTTTTTGGGGGATTTTTGTTCTGACGGTTCAAAGGAAGGACAAAATAATCAGTGACGTCAACACAGACTTACCACTAACACTCTCTCCACTCTGTTGGGGGGGCTCTACTTGCATAAGCGTTTAATAGAACAGGTTCTGTAGACATCTATGAGGAATCAGCTGATGATGGTGTAAAAGGAGTGGGCCCTTTCACACTATAGTAGGATCTTGGGCCTCTGCACGGTTCTTTATACCTGGCGCTAACATCGACCTGTAAGGCTGAGTTCACACTTCAGTGTTTTTAAATGCGATTCACCACGAATAAATTCAGATCGAATCAAATCTTTTCAGAAGATTTAGCGAACCGGCTGAATTGAATTTTTTTGAAATCTCTAGTTAGGGGCCAACTGGCACCCCCACCAATTAACTGGTTTGAGTTGGCTTGGTGCCAGGTACTGACCAGATAAAGAAAGCTCCATGCTCTGTGTGGTTTCTGGTGCCACGTAATGAAGCTCAGCTCTGATTTACATTAAACTACCCCAGCGTGGCTACTACACAGAGTTGTGCGCCTCTGTTCGGTACACTGGTTAGTTTCTAACCTATCGTATATAATCTAAATGAATACATATTGTCCTAGCCCCATTTAAGATATACATTCCTTATCTAAAGCCAAACTGTATATGGTTCAACATTCAATGAAAACCTCACCAATCCCTAGAACCCAATCTCATACTGTATATGCTTGATTGCTGTCAATAAAATTAATTGGGGTACAGAAACCAATATGTGATTCATAGTTTTTTTTATTACACTTTCATGACATGTTTAACAGAAGACAGTAACGTGAACAGCCAGTAGTTTTACTTAAAGGTCCTTTTACACAACTTAAGGTAAGAACACAATAACTGCTCCTGTAAAGGTGGTGCCAATCACTCTGGACTGCTGCAGATAGCCAAGTACAGCGTTCGGCTATTTCCGGTGGTCTCATAGAGACTGAATGGAGTGGCAGGGAGCATGCCCAACCTGCTACCCCATTGGATGGTCAGTGGTTCATCTGTGAAAACCTCAGTGAAGAAACTGTCTGGTCCCTGTTTATGTTTTTTGCCCTTCATGTGTCATCTATATTCAAGGGACACTGCTAGGCTGAAATTTTATTTCTAGAGCATCTGCTTCCAATGGTCTGTGGTTTTTTCATAGATGCTATCATGGTTTTCACAAACTCATACACTATAGTGTAGTTGTGGAATCTGCAATCATGGACAAAAAAAGGTATGTTTCCGTGGTGTAACCATGGACTCATGGTTGTGGAAAAACAATAGACACCTTAAAGTCAATGGATGCATGTGCTGTCCGTGGAGAACATGGAAAGCACATGTCTGTGAATCAATTATGTGTGAAAAACGCTTTAGTTATCTTCTATCCTTTGGATAGGGATTGACTTCCATTTTTGCATTTTCATTTTTTACTCCTGACCTTCAGAGAACCATAACTTTTTTAAATTTTTCATTCACATAGCCATACGAGGACTTGTTTTTTGTGGGACAAGTTGTACTCTTGAATGGTACATTCTACTACTACATTGAATACAACGTAGTAGTAAGCTGGAAAAAAAATTCAAATGAGGTGGAAAAATGCAATGCTGTCACGGTTTTATGGGTTTAGCTCTTAAGGTGTTTCCTGTGCGGTAAAACTCATTTATGCCTTTCATTCTCTGGGTCAGTACCATTATAGCAACACCAAATTTGTATAGTTTTTCTACTTTAAAAAATAAAGACTTATTATATTATATAAGACTGAAATATTTTTCTGTTTTATTGCCACATTCTAACCCCCATAAGTTTATTTTTATTTTTTATAGTTACATCTACAGAGCTGTGTGAGGGTTCATTTTATGTGGGGTGATCTGCAGTTTCCAGTGATACCATTTTGGGGTGTGTATGACTGTTTGACCACCTTCTATTCAATTGTTTGGGGATAAGCAACAAAAAACTGTGAATCGACCATTTTCATTTTGAGTTTTTCCATTATGGCATTCACCGTACTGTTTGGGATGCCTACGGTGTTTATTTTTTATCATTTATTTATATTTATTTTAATTATGGGGAAGGGGGGGTGATTAGAATTTTTTTTTATTTTTTTTATTTACCTGAGTGTGCAATCATCAGATTGCTTTTCCTATACATTAATGTAATTTATATTAGTTGATATGAAATTCAATATATTCAGATGCAGTGCTGCCACCTCCAGGCCTACACTGGAATATACCTGTGATAGGTGTGGTTGCTTCCTATAGGCTCCAGCCTATGATCACCAAAGAATAGCTTTCCCAAACTCAGCGCGGGAAAGCTGTTCTGTTTTAGATGCCATGGTCTCAATTGACCATGGCATCTGAAGGCTGATTGCAGACATTAGCCCTGGGTGCCTGCTGTGTAAAATTCACAACATGTACTTGTACGTTGGCGGTCGTGAAGGGGTTAATGAATTAACAAAATAATGCCCATGCTTGACTCAGCTTCAACATGTTCATCAGTCCGCCATCAGCTAATGCATGTCTACAGCTAGAATTAGAAACGTGAAGTCTGTAGTTTATGCTGAAGCACAGATGTCTTTCCGAACATTTTAATGGAAAGGGAAAAAATATAAACACAGTTACAAACTAGCACCAGATTATGAAGATGAAATAAAATGTCATCATTAAAACCTACAAGAACATAAGAGAAAAAAGTGCTTAAACATATGCTTTCCAACTGACTGCTACCACTTCATTATGCCCATAGAGTTTATGTGATTTATTTCAGCTCCAGTGCACTGAAAGCCTTATTCAATGGCTTGTGTTCTGCCTACTTGAGGGAGCAACACAATTCTTTATAATTCCAGTTTGAAAAAAAAGATATACTGTAATTTGAGTGAAAATGAAAGAAGGCTTCAGGTACCCAAAATTTGGGTTATAACAGAGGAATCAAATTCATGTGCTGTGAAAGAAAAAAATTGCATGAAGAACAGCCACATAATCTTTTGTTCAACACAGAACAAAAATAATGGGGGAGACATACCAAGACTGGCACCAGTCTTGATCTCCCTGCACTGCCGTGAGATGCACCTAATTTATTAAGAGGCGGAAACCTTTTAACAAATCAGGCGCATCACTGCGTGCGCCAGAAACTGAAGTCTACGTCAACTACAGGCTGGCGTAAACTTCAGCTATAATGTCTATCACTTTCTGATGATAGTTATGATAAATGCGTTGGGCAGAGCAAAGCCACGCCCCTCCTGCTAAGCAACGCCCCCTTTTCCTCAGCACAAAAGCCAAGAAGCTCATAAAGTGGCAATTTATGGTGCACACATGGTACGCGCCATAATCTGAGACTTTTTTATGCCAAATAGTGGCGTAAACAGCTTAATAAATGTCCCTCAGTGTGTTTTTATATGGAGACAGCCAACAAGTTAACAGATCTAATTGCATCATTAGTACCTTAATCCTTTTGCATTTTCATTTTTCTTCCCTATCTTCCTTGAGCCATAACTTTTTTATTTTACATTCACATAGCTGTATGAGGACTTATTTTTTATGGGACAAGTTGTACTTTCTAATGCCACCATTTAATATGGCATACGATGTAGTGGGAAGCGGGAAAAAAATGGAATTGGAAAAGAAAACGCACCCTCCACCGTTTTACGTTTTTTTTCCAAAGGCGTTCAGTTTGCAGCAAAACTGACCTGTGCCCTTTATTCTCTGGGTCAGTACAATTACAACAATACCACATATTTATAGTTTTTTATGTCTAAAAATAAACTTTGAGAAAAAAAGTTTTTTTCTTTACATCACCATATTCTGACCCCCATAACTTGTTTATAGTTATATCTACTGAGCTCTGGGAAGCTCATGTTTTGCGGTACAATCTGTAGTTTTTATTGTTTGATACCATTTTGGAGTGTGTGTGACTTTTTATTCACATTTTATTACATTTTTTGTGGAAAGAGCGATAAAAAAAAGGCTAATTTTCCATTTTGACCCTTTTTCCATTATACCATTAGCCGTATTGGAAAAATATTTTTATTAGTACAGGTGTTTTCGGTAACAGTGATACCCATGATGTTTATATTTTTTGTTATTTAGATATTAACTTTTTAATTCTACGGAAAGGGGGGTGATTTAAACTTTTATATTTTATACATTTTTAATATATTTTTTTAGATTTATTTAAACTTTTTTATGCTTTTTGAATCTCGTATTTAAGCCTACAAAATCCATTTATTTAAAAAATTCAGAACAATCTTGGATTTTTTAGATCCATTAATTGCTCAGAATTGCTCATTTGCTATGTTGGCCTGCCACCAGGTGGCCATAATAAGAATTGCAGCTTCAAAACTCTCTTCAGCGAGACCCAGCACATTGAAATCAATTTCTGGCATCCTAAATGGCTGCAGAGGATGCTGGTAAGAAGTGCTTCCGGGTTTTTCACCCTTTAGATGCTGTGATCTCACTTGATCACGAAATCTAAAGGCTTCAATGACTGCGGTCGTGGTTATTAGCCGCAGGTCTCTACTGTTTGAACCAGCGGAGATCTGCTGGCCATGACATCTGCTGCATGCATGAGAGGGGACCATGTTTGCCCATCGCCGTACATGTATGGCACTGGTAGCGAAGGGGTTAAAGAAATACTATGTACTGAACAGGGAATAAAAAATAAAAAAAGCATTATTGCTCTTGATCACTGTAGCCAATCACTGGCCACTGGGCCACACATGCAAGCATTAGCGCTGAGATCAGTGACTGATTGCAGTGCTCATGTGCATGTACCGCATTTTATCGCTGCAGGGAAGTAGACAAAGATCAATGGGGACCACCATAGCTGCAGCAATGGAGTGGTGAGGGTGCCCTGTATTAACGTTCTCTACATGATAAATGCAGTTTGTTGAAGTGAGACAACCCCTTAAAGGAATCAACCTCCTATATTGTCAATAGGCACTCATTAAGAGTAATCATCTGCCCCTGTAAAAGGCCCCATAGAAGTTATTCACAGTTTTTGCTTTCACTGCTTATTTTTATTTTTTTTGCTTTTTGAAGTCGAAACCAGGAACGAATCCTACAAAAAAAGGGCATGTATAATTATTTTTTAATCCTGGTTGGCTTTAAAAAATAAATAAAATAATAGATTAAAAAAACTGACCATATACTGTGTATAATGTGTGAATATGGCCTTATGCTTACTGTTTTACCCCTCTACCTTTGCGCCACAATCTGTGCCAGAAATGCGCCTAATTTAAACATACTTCTGTTTACTAAATGACCCCCTTTGTTTCCAAACAGTATAAGGAGGAAGTTTGATACATCTAACATTAAATTCCAGTGGGCTGTGCGCAATAGTCTGCACAAATTGCAATTCATCTATTTGTTCACAATTTCCAAAAATGTTGTGTTTGATTTTTACCTCCTGGTTGGCAACGACAAGTTCTTCTTCCAGTGCAGATACTCTCTCTAAAGAAACCCTCAGCCGTTCTCTCACCTAGAAGAAAAACAAAAATGTACAGTAACATGTTTTCTGGTTCTATTAGGCAACCTAGCATTCAGGGGACTGTATCATGAGGGTAATATTTGAGATCAGCTTTACTTGAGTCTGTGTTGACATACTTTGTGCCACATTTATCAAATGTCCTGCATTGTTTAATTTGGTGCAACTTAACACTTTTGACTAGAAATGCTATTCCAGTTTCTCTAAACCATCCCCTAACTGCAGCGAGTTTGCAAAACATTTTGTTTTAAAAAGTCATAGTGATTATATGAAATACATTAACATTGCAGACTAACATTGCTAACTTTCCCATTTACTTCAGAAAACTGGAGTGCAGAAATGCAAAAAGTCCCAACATTTTTGCTCATCACCTAAAAAAGTTGCAAAGTCCCTATATTGCAATATTTTTGAAGCCAGAATTCTGGAATGCAGGGCTTGATAAATCCCAGTATATGCGTGCTTTGTTTAAATTCTTTCTTTATTCAAGTTTTTCAAGGTCAAAAAGTAATTCTGTAAATGTAAATCAATATCACAAACGTAAATAAGATTAATATACATAGCATTAAATGTCATGACATGTATTACAATGAAATTCTACAATAATAAAGTAGTTATATAAAAAAAAATATCTAGTTCTCAAGAGCTATTGAACCTATAACAGTTGATGCTGGGGCGACAGGCAATCAAATAGCAAATCAGGACCGAAGTCTTTATTGATAGCACGATGTTATGCTTGCCATTTGTTATGCGCCTCTATCACTACAGTTTCCTAGTATTTCGGAATTTAGTCAACTTCTAACTTACTGAGTGTAACAATCTTATCGGGTCATCCCAGCTACATCTCAAAAAGAACAGTAACTTGGGGGGGAGAACAATTTAACAGGGGATGCATGGGGGGGGGGGGAGGTGGAGGGAGGGGAATCAGGCTTAATCTAACCTTATGAGTACAGGGTCAAGAATGTTGAAGCTGAATAGTTAAAGAAATTTAGTTATGGCATTGTTTCCTAAGAGTTTGATCCAAGGGTCCCATGTTTGGTGGTACCTGGGCTTATTATCGTCTCTAATTTGTCTTACCTTTTCATAATTGTGTAAGGTATGCATCTCTTTCAACCATTCTGAGATGGATGATCGCATGCTCCCAGACATATCCCCGCTATGTTGGAGATGTGAAACATATAGGGGCACTATATCCCACATTTGGGTTCACTGCAAACAATTAGAAACCTTTTGGAAATCCATTACCGTGATAATCAACAAAACTTTTAACACGGCAGCTAAAATTCCCCCAAATCTGATTCTATTCAGTGTATTCAATATACAAACTTCTACTATCAAGCATCCTTTAACACTACACATGTTAAACGTAGCCAAGCTACGTATCCCTAAACTATGGAAAGTATATATGTGCTTTGATTTGATATGATTTTCTCAAAATTAGAAAAAAAGACAATATGGAAAATACAGGTAAATACTAATATAGTTTCTTTATACAGCATCACCATATTCCACATCGATTTATAATTCAGAGGGTACATGTACACATCAAAATAGACACCACAAAAATATAGGCTAATATACAATTGAAGCATGAGGAGTGAGGGCCCTGCTTGCAATCTATGAGGAAATAGGGTGACACAAAAGATAAAACTGATTGAGAAATAAAGTGATCCTGCCATCTTTGTTCTAAATAGAGTAATGCAGACAGACAGAGCTGCATGAGATAGTGTATTAAGTGAGGGGATTATTGTTAGATGTTCTGAAGAATGAGGGGTGGGGGGTGAACAGGGAAGAGTCAGTTTAGAGAACATGATAAGCCTGCCTAAAAAGATATGTTTTTAAAGGGATACTGTCATCAACTTTATGCCGACTTTACTGAAGGCAGCATAAAATAGTGACAGAAATGCTGATTCCAGAGAACTGTTGCAGCTTGAGAAAAGTCTTGGAGACAGGAGTAAGAAGTTGTAATAAAGGAGAATGTTAATCTTAAATCATTGAGAGAATGGAGAGCACAAGTAGGGTGGTAAACAGAAATGATGGCAGATATGTAGGGAGGTGCAGCACCGTGGAGAGCTTTATGAATAATAATACCACAGACTGAAATTGAAATATCAGTTTTAGGTAGGTAAGTAAATAAGGAAAGACATGAAGATCAGTTTATGAGAGATTCAGCTTTAGGTAGAAAGAGAACATGATGTTAGAGACAGCTGCCAGACAACCACTGGTGTTTTGTAGTACTGGTCGAGTGATGTCAAGGGATGAGATAAATAGTTGGGTGTCATCAGCATAGAGATTGTACTGAAAACCAAATTTGCTGATGGTGCGTACCATGGGGACTGTGTAGAGGAAAAAAGAGTGGGCCTAGGATTAAACCCTGAGGAACGCTAACAGCAAGATGATGAGAAGAAGCAGCACCAGCAAATGATACACTGAAAGAGCAGCTAGAAAGACACAAAAAAAAATCAGGAGAGAACAGTGTCCATGAGGCCAATAAAGTAGAGAATGCAAAGGAGAAGTGTCAAAGCTGCAGAGAGATCCAGAAGAATACGTAGAGAGTAGTTGCCATTCCTTTTCTCGAGCTCATTAGAATATATGAAAAATAAAGATACAGTGTACACATTAGTGGGATTTTTAGCAATTAGCCCATAATTAAGGGAACAATAAAAACTAGTCTTGCAATAAATTGCCAGTAAAAGTATTCTAAAAACAAACAGGAAATAAATTATGGATAATAAATTTAGTGGAAAAAGAAAACCGAAAAACAGATCACAGAATGAAGTTATGTTATTATGTTTGGTGAATTCACAGATAGTAGATTTGTTTTTGAAAGACTAAAAATTTGTTCCATTCATCTGAATAGGGCTGTTTCTGGGGCAAGCACATGGATTTCTTGAAGACACATTCAGATAAATGAGATAGTCGCAGAAATTTCTGCAACAAATCTGATGCGTGTGAATATGATTAAGGGCTTGCCTCAACACAACCCGTATCTAAATGCTCTTTTAGGGTATAAGGACCTCACAGTGTGGTCCCCCACTGGGAATCCACTTTATGTGCAAGAATAGGAAACCATTCTCTAAGACATCCCGGTTAACATAAGAATAACCATATAAAAACATTATGAATGGTTAAAAGAAACTGTATCATGCAGTAGATGACAAATGTTATATAGCCCCTTGCAGTCCAATGATAGCTAAACTCTCCTGTCTCCACCAACCATAGTGAAGAGATGTTGGTAAAGAACCAAGGTTGAGCATACATACCACTCTGAACAAACACTCTATAGCAGGGGTGCACAACCTGCGGCCCGGGGGCCACATGCGGCCCTCAATACCATTCTATGCGGCCCCCAAACATCTGGCAGCAGACATGTATCTCTATGTCTTGTGGCTGCTCACATGAATCTTTCATGCATTGTCCCATTAGATGGGAGTACTAGAAGTGTAACTAGACATTGATGATATATACTGTATGTTCAATATGCCATAAATATAGCATTTCACTTGGTAATACCCCTTTAAAGTTTATTTTAGGCCCTTGGAATTGGTTCAGGTTGACAATGTGGCCCCCAACCAGAAAAGGTTGTGCACCCCTGCTCTATAGAAACAGCCAAGCCCATTTTAGCAGTGGAGGGATTAGTGGTCACATCTCATATTCATAGCCTATCCAGTGTATATGTTTTAAATGTTTCTGGCTGGAATACCCATTTAACCTGTCAGAATAATTAAAATTGCGTGACTCCTGGCACCCCTGCCAATCAGGCATTCACTGAAAGAAAACAAGTCATTGCTTATAGACAGAGCAAAGAAAACTGTGCAACTCTGTGGCGTATGCAGCTTGTAAGTAGGAGGTATCATATGTCCACACTAGAAGCATGTTAAGTACTGTTCAGGTTGTAGCAAAAATGCTTTTGAAGGTGCTGATTCTTTTCCAGAAATACAACAATTTATTACAGAGAGTCAGCAGTTCTGACCAAACTGCTGACAGCAATAGGTAGGAGCTGGGAGAGCAGGACAATCATACCTTTTGTGGAGCTTTTTTATTATGAGTAGTGTGAAATTAAATATGAACTTTCATTCAGCCAAATTCTGCTCCAGCAAGTGCCCAATGCTGGGCTACGATATGGAATGCTCTCTGCTCTGATCAACTTCACAGCCCCTCCTCTCTGGTGGCTATAGAGGTCTCCTGGTTGGATGAAACAGCTGTCACTCACAGCAGAGGGGAGGAACTATGAAGCAGCTCAATACAGACAGCACTACACAGTGACGCTCCTCCTCCAGGGCACTTGCTGGGGCAACATCTAGCACAATAAAACTTCTCATTCATGCTGATGTGAAAAGCTCAACAAATGTATTTTTGTCTTACTCGTCCCAGTCCCCACCTCTTGCTGGTACTAGTTTAACATTTAACATGGTCAAAACTGCTGACAGACTCCCATTAAATTTCAACAAAGAACACTCCAGCTAATGTAAGGTTCACATCACATTTTTGCATCCTGTCAAATCACAATACATTAGTAAGTGCCTTGTATTAACTTTCTCTACATGATGAATGCCATTTGCTGAAGTGAGACAACCCCTTTAAGTTTTCTTATTGATTGTAAGCTCTCTCATGAACTGTAAGATTTCTCATTCATTCTGTTCTCACCTAGCTTTGTAAGATTTCTTAGGAATTGTCAGCTCTCTCATTGATTGTAAGCTCTTTCAACAATTGTCAGCTCTTTCGATTGTAAGAACTCGTAGTCTCGTATCAATTGTACGCTCTCACAAGCAAATGGAGAAGGTCAGCTTGCATTTTTTCAGTTTTTTACACTATTTCAGGTTAAATCGATTTGCTGACACGAAGGAGAAGGAAATTTGGTTTCTAGGCGAATTGAATTTATCCAGAAATTTGGATCGAATTCGCTCATCTAATTGTTACAGCTCTTGTTGTAGCTCTCTTATCGATTATAAGCTCTTTCATGAACTGTAGGATTTCTCATTGATTGTAGGCTCCCTCCTAGATTTTAAGTTTTTTTCACCATTTGTAGCTTTCTCATCAATTGTAAGCTCTGTCATTCAGTATAATTTCTCAAACATTTTAGGCTCTCACCGATTATAAAATTTCTCTTTAATTGCAAGGAAGCGTTTGCATTGGCATTATATTATAAGTTCTGTTATAACAGTTATATAACGGAATATAACTGATTTTTAGGACAGAAAGCAAAACGGAAGCCTTTATGAGGCATGCCATTTTGCTCCGTCCTAATACATGTCTATGGGGCCAAATAATGGTTCCGTTTGTTTCCTTTATACATGCTTACTCACTGACTGTACGCTCTCTCCTAGATCGTAAGCTTTCTCATTGATTGCAAGCTTTCTAGTCAATTGTAAGCTTTCTCATCAACTGTAATTGTAAATGTTCTCATAGATTGTCCGCTTTCTCATTGATTGTATGCTCTTTCCTAGACTGTAAGCTCTCTTTCAATTGTAAGCTCCCTAATAGACTGTACGATCTGATCAATTGTAAGCTCTCTAATAGACTGTAAGCTTTCTTATAGAAACATAGAATGTGTCGGCAGATAAGAACCATTTGGCCCATCTAGTCTGCCCAATATACTGAATACTATGAATAGCCCTTGTCCCTATCTTATATAAAGGGTGGCCGTATGCCTATCCCATGCATGCTTAAACTCCTTCACTGTATTTGCAGCTACCACTTCTGCAGGAAGGCTATTCCATGCATCCACTACTCTCTCAGTTAAGTAATACTTCCTGATATTACTTTTAAACCTTTGCCCCTCTAATTTAAAGCTATGTCCTCTTGTAGCAGTTTTTCTTCTTTTAAATATTCTTTCCTCTTTTACCTTGTTGATTCCCTTTATGTATTTAAAAGTTTCTATCATATCCCCTCTGTCTCGTCTTTCTTCCAAGCTATACATGTTAAGGTCCTTTAATCTTTCCTGGTAAGTTTTATCCTGCAATCCATGTACTAGTTTAGTAGCTCTTCTCTGAACTCTCTCCAAAGTATCAATATCCTTCTGGAGATATGGTCTCCAGTACTGAGTACAATACTCCAAATGAGGTCTCACTAGTGCTCTGTAGAGCGGCATGAGCACCTCCCGCTTTCTACTGGTAATGCCTCTCCCTATACACCCAAGCATTCTGCTAGCATTTCCTGATGCTCTATGACAGTGGTGCCCAACCATTTTTCATCTGAGGGCCGCACTAGACATGGCATAAATTTTGCGGGCCACAACCAGATAGCTTTGCCAGAAAGAAATGCACACACTGTGAGGGGGCAAGTGTGAGCATTACTAGAGACCAGACAAAAAAGCCTTGTATGGGGCACTTTTGTGTCTGGTAAAAAGACAGGATTCCGAACGGAAACTGAACGGATCCCATCATAGTCGGTGGAGTCTGTTCAGCTTCTTCCCTGTTGGGCGACAGGAGGAGGGGGAAGCAGGGTCACTAGTGGGGTGACAGGAGAAGGGGGATCAGGGTCACTAGTGGGGTGACAGTAGGAGGGGGAAGCAGGGTCACTAGTGGGGTGACAGGAGGAGGGGGAAGCAGGGTCACTAGAGGGGTGACAGGAGGAGGGGGAAGCAGGGTCACTAGAGGGGTGACAGGAGGAGGGGGAAGCAGGGTCACTAGTGGGGTGACAGGAGGAGGGGGAGCAGGGTCACTAGCGGGGAGATAGGAAGAGGGGGGAGCAGGGTCACTAGTGAGGTGACAGGAGGAGGGGGGAGCAGGGTCACTAGTGGGGAGATAGAAAGAGGGGGAAGCAGGGTCACTAGTGGGGTGACAGGAGAAGGGGGAAGCAGGGTCACTAGTGGGTTGACAGGAGGAGGGGGAAGCAGGGTC
Source organism: Bufo gargarizans (assembly GCF_014858855.1). Lineage (NCBI taxonomy): Eukaryota > Metazoa > Chordata > Amphibia > Anura > Bufonidae > Bufo > Bufo gargarizans. The sequence continues at coordinate 328,535,610 of NC_058081.1, read as the reverse complement.
ACTAGAGGGGTGACAGGAGGAGGGGGAATCAGTGTCACTAGTGGTCACTAGTGGGGTGACAGGAGGAGGGGGAGCAGGGTCACTAGTGGGGAGATAGGAAGAGGGGGGAGCAGGGTCACTAGTGAGGTGACAGGAGGAGGGGGGAGCAGGGTTACTAGTGGGGAGATAGAAAGAGGGGGGAGCAGGGTCACTAGTAAGGTGACAGGAGGAGGGGGAAAGATGGTCATTAGTGGGGTGACAGGAGGAGGGGGGAGCAGGGTCACTAATGGGGTGACAGGAGGAGGGGGAGCAGGGTCACCGGGGACCAGTCCATGTTTCCCAAGGTCCTCGGGCAGCGCGCCCCGCTCTCCTTACAACAGCCACCCCTGGAGCCGGCCCCTCCTCCTTTCAGCTCCCGTCGGCTTCCCCTGCTGCAGGACCTGTATCTCTCTGGTGCGCTCCTATACCAACCAATACCAAAGCTCCTTGCTGTAAGGAGCTTTGCTATTGGTTATTTCAGGCACAGGCAGCATCGCTGCGCTGCCTGTGCCGTTCACAGCGCTCACTGCGCTGATCAATGTGGGGGAAAAGTCTAAGGCGTATTGGACTTTTTCCAGGAAGTCGCACAGGCCGCATGATACAGCTTCGCTGGTTAGATTTGGCCCACGGGCCGTAGGTTGGGCATCACATTGTCTGCCTACCTTTAAGTCTTCTGAAATAATGACCCCTAAATCCCTTTCCTCAGATACTGAGGTTAGGACTGTATCACTGATTGTACAGACGTGGACAAAATTGTTGGTACCCTTTGGTCAATGAAAGAAAAAGTCACAATGGTCACAGAAATAACTTTAATCTGACAAAAGTAATAATAAATTAAAATTCTATAAATGTTAACCAATGAAAGTCAGACATTGTTTTTCAACCATGCTTCAACAGAATTATGTAAAAAAATAAACTCATGAAACAGGCATGGACAAAAATGATGGTACCCCTAACTTAATATTTTGTTGCGCAACCTTTTGAGGCAATCACTGCAATCAAACGCTTCCTGTAACTGTCAATGAGACATCTGCACCTCTCAGCAGGTATTTTGGCCCACTCCTCATGAGCAAACTGCTCCAGTTGTGTCCGGTTTGAAGGGTGCCTTTTCCAGACTGCATGTTTCAGCTCCTTCCAAAGATGCTCAATAGGATTGAGGTCAGGGCTCATAGAAGGCCACTTTAGAATAGTCCAATTTTTTCCTCTTAGCCATTCTTGGGTGTTTTTAGCGGTGTGTTTTGGGTCATTGTCCTGTTGCAAGACCCATGACCTGCGACTGAGACCAAGCTTTCTGACACTGGCTAGTACATTTCTCTCTAGAATTCCTTGATAGTCTTGAGATTTCATTGTACCCTGCACAGATTCAAGACACCCTGTGCCAGACGCAGCAAAGCAGCCCCAGAACATAACAGAGCCTCCTCCATGTTTCACAGTAGGGACAGTGTTCTTTTCTTGATATGCTTCATTTTTTCGTCTGTGAACATACAGCTGATGTGCCTTGGCAAAAACTTCGATTTTTGTCTCATCTGTCCACAGGACATTCTCCCAGAAGCTTTGTGGCTTGTCAACATGTAGTTTGGCATATTCCAGTCTTGCTTTTTTATGATTCGTTTTCAACAATGGTGTCCTCCTTGGTCGTCTCCCATGTAGTCCACTTTGGCTCAAACAACGACGGATGGTGCGATCTGACACTGATGTTCCTTGAGCATGAAGTTCACCTTGAATCTCTTTAGAAGTCTTTCTAGGCTCTTTTGTTACCATTCGGATTATCCGTCTCTTAGATTTGTCATCAATTTTCCTCCTGCGGCCACGTCCAGGGAGGTTGGCTACAGTCCCATGGATCTTAAACTTATGAATAATATGTGCAACTGTACTCACAGGAACATCTAGTTGCTTGGAGATGGTCTTATAGCCTTTACCTTTAACATGCTTGTCTATAATTTTCTTTCTGATCTCTTGAGACAGCTCTTTCCTTTGCTTCCTCTGGTCCATGTCGAGTGTGGTACACACCATATCACCAAACAACACAGTGATTACCTGGAGCCATATATATAGGCCCAATGGCTGATTACAAGGTTGTAGACACCTGTGATGCTAATTAGTGGACACACCTTGAATTAACATGTCCCTTTGGTCACATTATGTTCTGTGTTTTCTAGGGGTACCATCATTTTTGTCCATGCCTGTTTCATGAGTTTATTTTTTTACATAATTCTGTTGAAGCATGGTTGAAAAACAATGTCTGACTTTCATTGGTTAACATTTATAGAATTTTAATTTATTATTACTTTTGTCAGATTAAAGTTATTTCTGTGACCATTGTGACTTTTTCTTTCATTGACCAAAGGGTACCAACAATTTTGTCCACGTCTGTATATTCTGCTCTTGGGTTTTTACGCCCCAGGTGCATTATCTTGCACTTATCAACATCAAGTTTTAGTTGCCAGATTTTTGACAATTCTTCTAGTTTTCCTAAATCCTTTTCCATTTGGTGTAGCCCTCCAGGAACATCAACCCTGTTACAAATCTTTGTGTCATCAGCAAAAAGAAACACCTTACCATCGAGGCCTTTTGGAATTTCACTGATAAAGATATTAAACAATATGGGTCCCAGAACAGATCCTTGAGGTACCCCACTGGTAACAAAACTATGGTCTGAATATACTACATTGACTACAACCCTCTGTTGTCTGTCCCTCAGCCACTGCCTAATCCATTCAACAAATTGTAAGCTCTCTAATATGCTGTAAGCTTTCTCATCAATTGTAAGCTCTCTAACAGGTTGTAAGCTTTCTGCTTAATGGTAAGCTCTCTAATAGACTGTAAGCTTTCTCAACAATTGTAGGCTATCTAATAAACTGTAAGCTCTCTCAGAGTATAAGCTTTCCTATTCATTGTTAGCTTTCTCATAGATCTCATAGATTTTAAACTCTTTTATAGGCTGAATGCTTTCTCACCTATTGTAAACTCTCACAGATTGTAAGCTTTTTCACTGATTGTAAGCTCTCTCCTAGTTTGTAATCTTTCTCATAGATTGTAAGCTTTCTCACAGATTGTAAGCGGTCTCATAAATTCTTAGCTCGGTTATCGATTGTAAGCTCCTTCATCAATTGTAAGCTCTCCCATAGATTCTAAGCTTTCTCACTTATTGTAACTGTAAGTTCTCATAGAATGTGAGCTTTCTCATTGATTGTATCCTCTCTTCTAGGTTGTAAGCTTTGTCATTGCATCTAAGCTTTCTCATTGCTTGTATGTCGTCTCATGGATTGTAAGTTTATCAAAGATTGTAAGTTTGCTCATAGACTGTAAGATTCCTCATAGATTGTAATGTCTGTCATGGATTGTAAACTTTCTCATGGAGTGTAAACTTCATTATTGAGTAAAAGCTTTTCAGAGATTGTAATTTTTTGCATTGACTGTAAGGTCAATGAGTGTAAGCTTTCTTATAAACTGTAAACTCTTAAATCAACTGAATAATTGCTCATAGACTGTAAGCTCTCTCGTAGAGTGTAAGCTTTCCCATTGGCTGTAAGCTTTCTCAGTAATTGCAAGCTTTCTCAGAGACTGTAAACTCTCTCATAGACAGTAAGCTTTCTATTAAAATGCAATATTTTTCATCGCTTGCAAGCTCTCATTGATTGTAAGCAGTGGCGTACCTACCATATAGGCAGACCATGCAGCTGCTATGGGGCCCATGAGGAAGGGGGACCTGCAGTGGAGGAGAGGCCCCGCCCCCTAATTGCTCCCATCTATCTTCCTAAAGCTAAAGAACCATTGATGATGTGATCACAGGTCCTGTAAGGGAACTGCACAGTGTAAGGGTCCATTCACACGTCCGTTGTTTCTTTCCTGATCTGTTCCGTTTTTTGCTGAACAGATCTGGACCAGATCTGGACCCATTCATTTTCAATGGGTCCTGAAAAAAATCGGACAGCACAATGTCAGATTTTTTTTCAGGACCCATTGAAAATGAATGGGTACAGATCTGGTCCAGATCTGTTCAGCAAAAAACGGAACAGATCAGGAAAGAAACAACGGACGTGTGAATGGACCCTAAAGTGTAGTTCCCAGGTTAGAACAGTGCATCTGTCAGGACCTGTGATGACAGCATCTTCAACATCACAGGTCCTGCAGGATCTAGCAAAGGAACTGCACCAAAAATGGCAAAGTCCCCACGTTTGAAAGGTACATCTGCCAGGACCTGTGATGACATCATCATAGGTCCTTCAACCCCTAATAGCAAGTATTAGAAGTTCACAAGCAGCTCTTCATTGATCCATACAGACTGGAATGGGGTGGTAAGAAAAGGTCCTCCACTTTTCTCTTCATTTGCCCCCCACCCTTGCCCTGTTTTTATTCATTGCTCACTTATACAGCCAGGTCCATAAATATTGGGACATTGAGACAATTCTAACATTTTTGGCTCTATACACCACCACAATGGATTTGAAATGAAACAAACAAGATGTTCTTTAACTGCAGACTGTCAGGTTTAATTTGAGGGTATTTACATCCAAATCAGGGGAACGGTGTAGGAATTACAACTGTTTGCATATGTGCCTCGCACTTGTTAAGGGACCAAAAGTAATGGGACAGAATAATAATCATAAATCAAACTTTCACTTTTTAATACTTGGTTGCAAATCTTTTGCAGTCAATTACAGCCTGAAGTCTGGAACGCATAGACATCACCAGACGCTGGGTTTCATCCCTGGTGATGCTCTTTCAGGCCTCTACTGCAACTGTCTTTAGTTCCTGCTTGTTCTTGGGGCCTTTTCCCTTCAGTTTTGTCTTCAGCAAGTGAAATGCATGCTCAATCAGATTTATTTCAGGTGATTAATTGTTCTCTTGATTGTTGACTTTGACACACATACACCTAACTCGTGGAGAGTGTTCTTGATCTGGCCAACTGTTGTGAAGAGTGTTTTCTTCACCAGGGAATGAATTCTTCGGTCATCCACCACAGTTGTTTTCCATGGTCTTCTGGGTCTTTTGGTGTTGCTGAGCTTACCGGTGCGTTCCTTCTTTTTAAGAATGTTCCAAACAGTTGTTTGGCCATGCCTAATGTTTGCTATCTCTCTGATGTTTTTATATTTTTTTTTCAGCTTAATGATAGCTTACTTCTCTGATAGTGACAGCTCTTTGGATCTCATCTTGAGAGTTGACAGCAACAGATTCCAAAAGCAAATAGCACACTTGAAATGAACTCTGTACCTTTTATCTGCTCATTGTAATTGGGATAATGAGGGAATAACACACACCTGGCCATGGAACAGCTGAGAAGCCAATTGTCCCATTACTTTTGGCTCCTTAACAAGTGGGAGGCACATATGCAAACTGTTGCAATTCCTACACCGTTCACCTGATTTGGATGTAAATACCCTCAAATTAAAGCCGACCCAATATTTATGGACCTGACTATATATAATATTTCAGACAGTTTCAGTGACCGCTACCTCATGTACCTGACACACAGTGACCATAATGTATAACTGACCACATATATCTGTACACGCTGCATCTATTATACCTATTATAGCTCTGTATATATATATATATATATATATATGTGATGCACTGTGTACAGGTATATTGTATATACAGCAGTGTACTGATATGTGAGGTACAAAGTATAATAGATGCAATGTGTATAGATATATAGTATATACAGCAGTGGGGGCCCAATTTAGATTCTTGCTATGGGGCCCAGTGATTTCTATGTATGCCCTGATTGTAAGCTATCACTTATAGATTGTAGCCTCTCTCATAGATAGTAAGCTGTCTCATCGATTGGAAGCTCTTTCATAGAATGCAAACTTTCTCATCCACTTAAAGCTCTCTCATAGACCGTAAGCACTCTAATATATTATAAACTTGCTCATAAATTATAAGCAAGCAGGACCATCACTCCTATGAGCTGCAACAATGCAATGTTTTGTTTGTACATGTACCCTCCGATTTGTAAAGCGCTGCAGAATATGTTGGTGCTATATATGTAAATACACATTATTATCAGATACATAAATGTATTTAATAAAGTGGCCACTGAATGGATGAATTTTACGTTTACGTTTGTCAAGATCATCTTCAAGTGTCATAACAGCAATGACACTTGTTAATTATATTTGGATCATCAATTTCTGATCTTAACCAGAAAGTTTATTCACTGATCTAAAAATAACAGCAGGTGATGGATCATAATGATAGCACTGCACATTTTCACTTCTGGAGACACTCTGACATTCAATGGGTCATGAATTATACAAACATATCTGTTGCGGGGTTATCAAATTCCTGTTAAATTTTTTCTGGACTACCAAACAAAAAATGACATACAAAAGGGGGAATTTATCATCCCCCCCCCCACACACACACACTGGCGTAAAAAAGTTGCAAACCATGTTTTGTGACATTTTACTTTTCAGGATGCAATTTTTTTTTCGTGTTTTAGTTTTTTACTCCCTGCCTTCCCGGAGCAATAACTTTTTTTATTTTTCCATTCAAATATGTGGGCTTGATTTATGTGGGTAAAGTTGTACTTTCTAATGGCACCATTTAATATTGCATAAGATGTAGTGGGAAGCTGGAAAAAATCCCAAATGGGGTGAAATTGGAAAAAAAAATGCAATTCCACAGTTTTAAGGGTTTTGGGGGTCATTTATGAAGCTAAATACCCCTATATTAGTCCAATATTATTGTGCCTATATTACACCTATAATAATGTGCCCTGTTTTTTCCCAAATGCGGTAAAACTGACCCATTTTCTTCATTCTTTGGGTCAGTACAATTATAACAATATAAAATGTATTAGGTTTTTCTTGTGTTTTAACCACTTCAACCCCGCTAGCTGAAACCCCCTTAATGACCAGGCCACTTTTTACACTTCTGCACTACACTACTTTCACCGTTTATTGCTCGGTCATTGTCATGGAACCATGAACCAGACGTACAACAAGAGATAAGTGGAAATAAGAAGGCTTTATTGAAAATCAAGCTGTAAGCAAAAGTCCAAACGGATGGCTAAACCGAAGCAGGGTCTTGCGTAGACAGAGGTCAGGAACCAGAAGGGTAGTCAGACGAAGCCTGGATCAGGAACCAGCAGGGTAGTCAGACGAAGCCGGGATCAGGAACCAACGGGGTAGTCAGACGAGGCCAGGATCAGGAACCAGAAGCAGCAGCAGTCTTAGAAGCATGTGAACACAGGAGGACCAAGCAAGGAACTGAAGCCACAGACCTCCTATATATATGAGCTAGGCATCCAGCTCCTGCCAGTGGGAAGGAGAAGCCGCAGGGTGGGAGGCTACAAGAAACCCAGAAACCAAGATGGCCGCCAGCACATGTCAAACGAAGGAGAACAGTGAGAAGGTAAGACCATGACAGTACCTCCCCCTCAAGGGCCCCTCCTCCGCGGAGTAAGGAACGGTTTCTGAGGGAAGCGTGCGTGGAAGGCTCGGAGCAAAGCAGGAGCATGGACATCTGCGGAGGGAACCCAGGAACGCTCCTCTGGACCATAACCACGCCAGTGGACCAAAAACTGCAACCGACCACGGACCAGCCGTGAGTCCAGGATATTGCTCACCTCATATTCCTCACGATTGCCCACTTGGACCGGACGGGGCCGAGGAACCGAGGAAGTGAAACGATTACACACCAATGGCTTCAACAGGGAGACATGAAACACGTTGGAGATCCGCATGCCAGGAGGAAGCGCAAGGGCATAGGCTACCGGGTTTACCCTGCGAAGCACTCGGAAGGGACCAACAAAGCGAGGCGCCAGCTTGGGAGTGGGCACTCGAAGGTTGAGGTTGCGGGTGGACAACCATACACGGTCTCCGACCTAGTAGGAAGGAGCGGGCGCTCGTCTGCGATCAGCCTGGAGTCTCTGGCGCTGCGCAGAGACCTCAAGGGACCTCTGGATCTGTACCCAAGAAGCACGTAGGACGGAAAGGTGATCCTCCACAGCCGGAATATCCTGGGGAGAGAATACCTCCGGTAACACGGCAGGTTGGAACCCATAATTGGCCATGAAGGGAGACGTCCCAGAGGAAGAGTTCACCGCCGTGTTCCTGGCAAACTCAGCCCAAGGCAGGAGGTCAACCCAATTGTCTTGGTGATCGGAGACATAGCAACGAAGGAATTGCTCCAAGGCCTGATTGGATCGTTCTGCGGCCCCATTGGACTGAGGGTGGTAGGCCGAGGAGAAAGAGAGATGAATCCCCAACTGGGAGCAAAAGGCGCGCCAGAACCTGGACACAAACTGACTCCCCCGATCCGACACAATCTCCTTGGGCAAACCGTGCAACCGGAAGACCTCCCTGGCGAAAATCGTGGCCAACTCTTGTGCAGAGGGTAACTTCTTGAGAGGAACACAGTGGCACATTTTGGAAAACCGATCCACAATCATGAGAATGACCGTATGGCCTCGGGATGCAGGGAGGTCCACAATGAAATCCATCCCCAGGTGTGACCATGGGCGCTCCCCGGTGGCTATGGGTTGCAAAAGGCCCAACGGAAGGTGCCGAGGGGACTTACTCTGGGCACAAATGGAGCATGCCGCTACATATGCGGCGATGTCGGAACGTAGAGAAGACCACCAGAACAGACGTGAAACAGCCCAGGACAGCTGATTCTTTCCAGGATGCCCCGCGGCCTTGGAGTTATGGTAGGTTCGCAACAACCGAGTGCGCAACTCCTCAGGCACAAAACACCTGCCGTTGGGTCTCCCAGAGGGAGCACCAGATTGAGCCGCCAAAATCTGCTCACCCAGGGGAGAGGTCAGGCTGGTGCGAATGGCGGCCAGGATCTGATTCGGAGGTATGACCGAAGTCGGAATCGACTCCTCCCCGGACAGCTCGGAGTACTGCCGTGATAAGGCATCCGCTCTGATGTTCTTGGAACCGGGTAGGTAGGAGACCACGTAATTAAAACGTGACAAGAACAGAGCCCATCTGGCCTGACGTGGTGTCAATCTCTTGGCCTCAGAAAGGTAGGTCAGATTCTTGTGGTCCGTCAGGATGAGAACCGGAACCACCGAACCCTCGAGCAAGTGCCTCCATTCTTTAAGGGCCTGCACAATGGCCAATAACTCCCTGTCACCAATCTGATAGTTGCACTCCGCGGAAGACAGTTTCCGGGAGTAAAACCCACAAGGAAGCAGAGGACCCTCTGGTGTTCTACGCTGAGACAGAAGGGCGCCTACTCCCGTCTCAGACGCGTCCACCTCGAGGACAAAGGGCAACCCAGGGTTGGGATGCGACAGAATCGGAGCCGACACAAAGGCGGACTTTAGAGCCTCAAAAGCTCGGATGGCCTCGAGCGGCCAGACCTGGAAATTACTGCCCTTCCTGGTCAGATCCGTGAGAGGCTTGGCTAGCATAGAAAAGTCCCTGATGAACCTTCCGATAATAATTGGCGAAGCCCAAAAAGCGCTGCAGGGCACGGAGACCACTGGGCTGGGGCCACTGTAAGACAGCCGAAACCTTCTCAGGATCCATGGAGAACCCCTCAGCGGAAATGATGTAACCTAAGAAGGTTACCTGGGATCGGTGAAATTCGCATTTCTCAAGCTTACCGAACAGCCTGTTCTCTCGTAACCGTTGCAACACTCGTCTGACAACCATAATGTGGGCCTCCATGGATTCAGAATATACCAAGATGTCATCCAAATAGACCACCACACACTGCTGCAACAGGTCACGGAAAACATCGTTGATGAATTCCTGGAAGACTGCGGGCGCATTGCACAACCCAAAGGGCATACCAAGGATTCATAATGACCGGTCCTGGTGTTAAACGCGGTCTTCCACTCATCGCCCGCCTTGATCCTTACCAGGTTATATGCCGCCCTCAGGTCGAGTTTGGTAAAGACCGTGGCGCCTTTGAGGCGATCGAACAGCTCGGAAATCAAGGGTATCGGGTAAGCGTTCTTGATCGTGATGCGATTGAGACCCCTGTAATCGATGCAAGGCCTCAACTCACCGCCCTTCTTTTCCACAAAGAAAAATCCAGCCCCTGCCGGGGACGAGGATTTGCGAATGTGTCCGCGTGAAAGCGCCTCCCTCACGTACTCCTCCATGGCCTCATTCTCCGCTACCGACAGTGGATAGACTTTGCCACGAGGAGGAACGGCACCAGATTGTAACTCTATGGCACAATCGTATGGGCGGTGCGGAGGTAGGGCAACCGCGCGCACCTTATCGAATACATCCCGGTACTCTTCGTATTCAGGAGGCAACAGAGAGTCCGAGGAAGTACACAGCAACTTGACAGGCCCATGGATGCAACTAGCCCCACGCTGCGGTGACCACGAGAGGATCTCGGCCGATCTCCAATCGAAAGTCGGATTATGCTTCTGGAGCCAGGGGTACCCCAAGACCACCGAGTAGTGTGGAGACGAAATCACCTGGAGACAGACCGACTCTCTGTGAACGGCACCAATGGCTATCCCCACTGGAAGGGTCTCATGAGTCACGTGTGGCGGCAGAAGGGGTCTGCCGTCTATCGCCTCAAGAGCCAGTGGGGAACCTCGAGGCTGCAGAGGAATGGAATTGGCGGCAGCGAACACACTATCAATGAACAAACCACCAGCACCAGAGTCCACCAACGCCTGGGTCGTCACCGAGCCCCCGACCCAGGAGAGGACAACAGTGATCAGTGGTTTGTCAACACGGGAAACCGGGGACGAGGAGACTCCACCCAAGATCTGCCCCCGACAGGATCTCAGGTGCGAGCGTTTCCCGGACGGTTCGGACATGCCAACCGAAAATGCCCACCGAGACCACAGTACATGCATCGGCCCTCGCGTCTCCGGAGTACCCTCTCCCCCTCGGACAGGCGAGCAGACCCCAGCTGCATGGGTTCACCCCCAGACGAGTCATCCCCAGGAGGCGTGGGAGGAGAGGGAGGCACGGGTGGGACAGCAAACGTAGGCGCCAATCTGTTAGAAGACCTCCGCAGGCTCTCCTTAAAGGAAGGTCTCTCCCTGAGTCTGGTGTCAATCAAAATCAGGAAAGAAATAAGAGACTCGAGCTCCACTGGTAGGTCCTTAGCTGCAACCTCATCCTTCAAGGCATCCGAGAGACCATGAGAGAAAGCAGCGACCAGAGCCTCATTATTCCAGCCCACCTCTGCTGCCAGGGTACGAAACTCAATGGCGTATTCAGCCACGGATCGTGAACCCTGTCTGATGGACATAAGGAGCTTCGCAGCAGAGGCAGCACGAGCCGGCACATCGAATACCTTCCGAAGAGAAGCAACAAAACCGGAAAACTCGGCAACCACCGGATTGTTGTTCTCCCATAAAGGGCTGGCCCAGGCCAAGGCCTTGTCCGAGAGCAGCGAGATCAAGAAGCCCACCTTTGATCTCTCAGTAGGAAAGGCATGTGGCAGCAACTCGAAATAAATGCCCACCTGGTTAAGGAAACCTCGGCACTGAGTTGGCTCTCCCCCAAAGCGCTGTGGAAGGGGGGCAGAACCGGTCATACCCCGAGACACCGCAGGCGCAGCAACAGGTGTCGGGGTAGACTCTGGCGCAACAACCGGAGCGGCAGTAGGAGCGGGCCCAGAAGCGACAACCGACCCATCGGCAACGGAAGCGAAATGAGCCGTGCGTTCAAGCAGGGTTTGCAACGCCACAGCGAACCGACCCAACAGGTGATCCTGCTGATCAAGTCTGGCAACCAGCGTAGGTAGCGAGGATGGCCCTGTACCGTCAAAATTCATGGCTTGGTCCTAATGTCATGGAACTATGAACCAGACGTACAACAAGAGATAAGTGGAAATAAGAAGGCTTTATTGAAAATCAAGCTGTAAGCAAAAGTCCAAACGGATGGCTAAACCGAAGCAGGGTCTTGCGTAGACAGAGGTCAGGAACCAGAAGGGTAGTCAGACGAAGCCTGGATCAGGAACCAGCAGGGTAGTCAGACGAAGCCGGGATCAGGAACCAACGGGGTAGTCAGACGAGGCCAGGATCAGGAACCAGAAGCAGCAGCAGTCTTAGAAGCATGTGAACACAGGAGGACCAAGCAAGGAACTGAAGCCACAGACCTCCTATATATATGAGCTAGGCATCCAGCTCCTCCCAGTGGGAAGGAGAAGCCGCAGGGTGGGAGGCTACAAGAAACCCAGAAACCAAGATGGCCGCCAGCACATGTCAAACGAAGGAGAACAGTGAGAAGGTAAGACCATGACAGTCATGCAACTTACCACCCAAATGAATTTTACCTCCTTTTCTTCTCACTAATAGAGCTTTCATTTGGTGGTATTTCATTGCTGCTGACATTTTTACTTTTTTGTTATTAATCGAAATTTAACGATTTTTTTGCAAAAAAATGACATTTTTCAATTTCAGTTGTAAAATTTAGCAAAAAAAAACGACATCCATATATAAATTTTTCGCTAAATGTATTGTTCTACATGTCTTTGCTAAAAAAAAAATGTTTAGGTAAAAAAAAAAAAATGGTTTGGGTAAAAGTTATAGCGTTTACAAACTATGGTACAAAAATGTGAATTTCCGCTTTTTGAAGCAGCTCTGACTTTCTGAGCATCTGTCATGTTTCCTGAGGTTCTACAATGCCCAGACAGTAGAAAAACCCCACAAATGACCCCATTTCGGAAAGTAGACACTCTAAGGTATTCACTGATGGGCATAGTGAGTTCATAGAACGTTTTATTTTTTGTCACAAGTTAGCGGAAAGTGATGATTTTTTTTCATTTTTTTTCTTACAAAGTCTCATATTCCACTAACTTGTGACAAAAAACTTCCATGAACTCACTATGCTCATCACGAAATACCTTGGGGTGTCTTCTTTCCAAAATGGGGTCACTTGTGGGGTAGTTGTACTGCCCTGGCATTTTAGGGGCCCAAATGCGTGAGAAGTAGTTTGAAATCAAAATCTGTAAAAAATGACCGGTGAAATCCGAAAGGTGATCTTTGGAATGTGTGCCTCTTTGCCCACCTAGGCTGCAAAAAAGTGTCACACATCTGGTATCGCCGTACTCAGGAGAAGTTGGGGAATGTGTTTTGGGGTGTCATTTTACATATACCCATGCTGGGTGAGAGAAATATCTCGGCAAAAGACAACTTTTCCCTTTTTTTTATACAAAGTTGGCATTTGACCAAGATATTTATCCAAGTTAGTGGAATATGAGACTTTGTTAGAAAAAAAATAAATAAATAAAATCATCATTTTCCGCTAACTTGTGACGAAAAAAAATAATTCTAGGAACTCGCCATGCCCCTCATGGAATACCTTGGGGTGTCTTCTTTCCAAAATGGGGTCACTTGTGGGGAAGTTATACTGCCCTGGCATTCTAGGGGCCCTAATGTGTGCAAAGTAGTTTGAAATCAAAATGTGTAAAAAATGACCTGTGAAATCCTAAAGGTGCTCTTTGGAATGTGTGCCCCTTTGCCCACCTAGGCGGCAAAAAAGTGTCACACATGTGGTATCGCCGTACTCAGGAGAAGTTGGGGAATGTATGTTGGGGTGTCATTTTACATATACCCATGCTGGGTGAGAGAAATATCTTGGCAAAAGACAACTTTTCCCATTTTTTTTTTATACAAAGTTGGCATTTGACCAAGATATTTATCTCACCCAGCATGGGTATATGTAAAATGACACCCCAAAACACATTCCTCAACTTACGGCAATACCACATGTGTGACACTTTTTTGCAGCCTAGATGCGCAAAGCGGCCCAAATTCCTTTTAGGAGGGCATTTTTAGACATTTGGATCCCAGACTTCTTCTCACGCTTTCGGGCCCCTAAAATGCCAGGGCAGTATAAATACCCCACATGTGACCCCATTTTGGAAAGAAGACACCCCAAGGTATTCCGTGAGGGGCATGGCGAGTTCCTAGAATTTTTATTTTTTGGCACAAGTTTGCAGAAATTGATTTTTTTTGTATTTTCTCACAAAGTCTCCCTTTCCGCTAACTTGGGACAAAAATGTCAATCTTTCATGGACTTAATATGCCCCTCACGGAATACCTTGGGGTGTCTTCTTTCCGAAATGGGGTAACATGTGGGGTATTTATACTGCCCTGGCATTTTAGGGGCCCTAAAGCGTGAGAAGAAGTCTGGAATATAAATGTCTAAAAAAATTTACGCATTTGGATTCCGTGAGGGGTATGGTGAGTTCATGTGAGATTTTATTTTTTGACACAAGTAAGTGGAACATGAGACTTAGTAAGAAAAAAAAATAATAATAATATTTCCGCTAACTTGGGCCAAAAAAAATGTCTGAATGGAGCCTTACAGGGGGTGATCAATGACAGGGGGGTGATCAGGAAGTCTATATGGGTGATCACCCCCTTGTCATTGATCACCCCCCTGTAAGGCTCCATTCAGACGTCCGTATGTGTTTTGTGGATCCGATCCATGTATCCGTGGATCCGTAAAAATCATACGGACGTCTGAATGGAGCCTTACAGGGGGGTGATCAATGACAGGGGGTGATCAATGAAAGGTAAGTGATCTGGAAGTCTATATGCGTGATCACACCCTTGTCACTGATCACCCCCCTGTAAGGCTTCATTCAGACGTCCGTATGTGTTTTGCGGATCCGATCCATGTATCCGTGGATCCGTAAAAATCATACAGACGTCTGAATGGAGCCTTACAGGGGGGTGATCAATGACAGGGGGTGATCAGGAAGTCTATATGGGTGATCACCCCCTTGTCATTGATCACCCCCCTGTAAGGCTCCATTCAGACGTCCGTATGCGTTTTGCGGATCCGATCCATGTATCCGTGGATCCGTAAAAATCATACGGACATCTGAATGGAGCCTTACAGGGGGGTAATCAATGACAGGGGGGTGATCAATGACAGGGAAGTGATCAGGAAGTCTATATGCGTGATCACCCCCTTGTCATTGATCACCCCCCTGTAAGGCTCCATTCAGACGTCCGTATGTGTTTTGCGGATCCGATCCATGTATCCATGCATCCGTAAAAATCATACGGACGTCTGAATGGAGCCTTACAGGGGGGTGATCAATGACAGGGGGGTGATCAATGACAGGGAAGTGATCAGGAAGTCTATATGCGTGATCACCCCCCTGTCATTGATCACCCCCCTGTAAGGCTCCATTCAGACGTCCGTATGATTTTTACAGATCCACGGATACATGGATCGGATCCGCAAAACACATACGGACGTCTGAATGGAGCCTTACAGGGGGGTGATCAATGACAGGGAAGTGATCAGGAAGTCTATATGCGTGATCACCCCCTTGTCATTGATCACCCCCCTGTAAGGCTCCATTCAGACATCCAAACAAAAGGGACCACCAGAGGACCAGGTAGCAGGTATAATAGACGCTGTTATCAAAACAGCATCTAATATACCTGTTAGGGGTTAAAAAAATCACATCTCCAGCCTGCCAGCGAACGATCGCCGCTGGCAGGCTGGAGATCCACTCTCTTACCTTCAGTTCCTGTGAACGCGCGCGCCCGTGTGCGCGCGTTCACAGGAAATCTCGCGTCTCGCGAGATGACGCGTATATGCGTGACTGTGCGCAGCGCTGCCGCCTCCGGACCGCAGATCTGCGTTAGGCGGTCCGGAGGTGGTTAATACTGAAAACAATAAAAAATTGGGAAAACAATAACTTTTTTCTTTTCATCTCCATATTCTGACCCTAACAACTTTTTCTTTTATAGTTATGTCTATAAAACTGTGTAAGGGCTCATTTTTGCAGGACAATCTGTCATTTTAATTGATATAATCTTGGAGTATATATGACTTTTTGATCATGTTTTATTCATTTTTTTGGTGAGGAGAAGCAATTAAAAAATTTCAATTTTTTTTTTTTCATTTTTAGATTTTAATAACATGGGCATTATGAGGAGGGGTGATGCCTATAATGTTTAATTTTTTTATTGATATTTATTTTTATTTAAACTATGGGGAAAGTGGGGTGATTAAACTTTTTATATTCTATATTTTGATATTTTTAAAAACTTTTTTTTTTACTTTTTTTTTAATTCACCCTAGATGACTGTTATAAGCAATCAGTAGATTGCTTCTACAATACATTGCATTGAATTGTTGTTGCAGTTCATTGCAGATTTGCTAGGCTCTACAGTTCTAAAAGACTTGGTTTCTTCAGAGAGACAACGCCTTTAATAAACAACCAATGGCTCCTCCAATCACGGTGTGGGGGAGCCATTCAGACCCTGGGATCACAGAGGTCCCAGGGAAAGCTACATCAGATGCCATGGTCACAATTGAAGGGTAAAATATCTACAATCTGCGTTATCGCCAATTACAGACATTAGCTCCTGGTGTCTGCTGTTTAAAATAGCAGGAACCCAGTGGCTATGGCTCACAAGCGCAGCAGCCACCATTTTTAAACACCACTTTCCACAAATTTTCTACGTAACCCTTGCCACTTTACATGGTGAGGATGGGGAGGGAAATGGGGTTAGCGATCCTAGAACGTTTATCTTCAGTTCCGCCAGTCTTCTGTAAATCTGTGGCAGCTCAGAACTGCCGTAGATTTCTGTTTCTGATTGCCGGATGATGCACCTAATTTATGACAAGGTCTACTCCCCATTACAATATTTATATGCTTCTTATTTATATAATCCAACTTAGATCCTCTGGTCTGGATGACATAACTTTAATTGACACATGTTTTATATAGCTACACATAGCCCATACGGGGACACTTACATGTATCTGCATTTACTAGATCCTTAACAATTGGTATATAGAGTTACCACCATGGTTACTAATAGCTACTATGGATTTAAGCGGACCGTAAACCTGAATGATACAATTATCCTATGATTTTGAGCAACTTCCGTATTAATGTGTATCACTCTTCATTTTAAACCATATATTGTTTTTTCCTTGGTGTTTCATCTCATCTGTATCATGAAATCAGGAGCACTATATCTCCAGTCATTTGACCAACAGATTATGAGATTATATAATTAATTTATTATATAATGTTATCGTTAAAATAACGTACCATTGCCATTGTGTATCAAAATGAATTATGTTTTTTATGTTTGAAAAAGGCCAAATTAGGCCAAAACCTAACTAAACAGCTAAATATCTCAAAAAGATTTTGCACTGATTGAGAAACAACAAATCTTGACATTTCTGGAGTTTTATTATACACTATCCGGTGGGGTGGGATCCCGACTCCTAGAAATCCACACACATAGAAAGCAGTGTGCGACTAAGCAACTTTTCAACTTTGACAAGGCCTATCCCCATCACAAATTAGGGGCATCCTTCAGCAGTGCAGGGAAGGGTATATCATAGACCAGCATATAATGCTGGTTATATATATGATAAGTCTCCCCCATACTTCCCCAAATTTTTGAAGTCATACACTCTGACCCTTTTTAAAGACCTCTACTCTTGAACCATAAAGACCCTAAAATGAAAAGGGTTGTCCAGTAGTACCTCAAAGTTTATGTTATGGGATGTCTTTCATTGAAAAGTTTAGCATATTTGAACAGTTTTTGAGTATTTTTATTTCATACAGGATGGACTGCTGAGGGTTTGACTACCTTCTGTACAATGTTTGTTACTGCTTGTTTATAGGTCATACTCTGGCATTCCATGTGCCTAGATTGAAAGGTATGGTAGTTTGTAACTGGTGTAGATTTCAGTCATCATTTACACAAGAAAACTGTCTCTTAGTCATAGCACAGATGCTATGAGTAAGAACGTAGTATGCGCTCAAAACGCATAAAAGGTAACTGATGTTTTTATCTTACTATTTTCAATGGATTTATAGATAAAGGAATGGTTTTAGACAGAGTACTGGACATTACTGTTGTTGCTGTTCAAGAAAAGGCATAATAATTTGTAGTATTCTGTTAACTGTTGTGATCTTCATCTCATCCCCTGGTATGTCTCCATTGAACATAACTGCTCCATCCAGCCTTTCCAAATTCTTATATTGTACACATCTATCATCTTTCCTTCATCTCATCCCCTGCTTTGAACTTTTAATGTCTCTATATCCCTACTGGGTTTATTAAGTATTTGTTTACATAGACTATTTCACCCCTGTATTTGGTCCTCCTTTGATAAGGCACTGAGTGGTATCAATCTGGTCCTCCTTTGATAAGGCACTGAGTGGTATAAATCTAAGTCCTTAGGGTATTTTCAATACAACATCTTTTAAGTGCAACTCTTTAAGTGCAAATTTTGAATTTAACAATAATTGCACCAGAAGGGAAGCAAAGGTAACTACTGACATAGTTAATGCAAACAATGCTTACAAAACCTCCTGACATACCTCCACATCCCTTCACCCAGCAAGGAACTATTTATCTCTCCCTCCATCTTATCTACTCATCTGACCGCTTGCACAAATCTGTTTGGACACATAAAACACTTCCTTCCCAAACATACATAGCCACCTCATGGCCTCTCCTACTCCCACCTAACACTTTCTCTGCTTCTCCTTCTTGCTGGTGATATCTCTCCAAATCCAGGCCCACATCAGCAAATCCCCACTATCACCTCTACCTCCCACTACTGCTCTCCTTCTACAAATTTCTGCAACCCCATAAACCTGAAAAACATTCCCCTGACCCCTGCTTCCTTGATCCCTCTTGCAGGAGCATTATGGAACGCTAGCTCTGTCTGTAACAAACTGTTCTACATTCATGATCTCTTCATCTCTCGCAAATTTTCCTTTCTGGGTCTAACAGAAATATGGCTGACAACCTCTGACACTGCCTCCCTACTGCACTCTCTTATAGCGGATATAGTGGAGGCATTGGTCTTCTCCTATCAGACAACTGCTCCTACAGCCCAACCGCACTGCCACCCTCAATTACGCTCACTTCATTACACAGTACACACTGTTCGCATCTACTTTCCCTCAAACCTCCAAGTAGCTTTCATTTACCGCCCCCCAGGCCCAGCCACCATCTTTCTTGACCACTTCAACATCTGGCTCCTACACTTTCTGCTGACATCCCCACTATCATCATGGGTGACTTTAACATCCCCATTGACACTTGCCACTCAGCCGCCTCTAAGCTTCTATCACTCTCTTCCTCTTTCCGCTTCTCACAGTGGTCCTCTGCTCCCACCCACAGAGATGGTCACACTCTGGATCTGATCTTTACCCACCTCTGCTCCATATCTAACCTTTCTAATTCGCCCCTCCCCTATCTGACCGCACCCTACTCACCTTCTCTTCACTCATGTCGATTGAAGAAATCCCATTCTAAGGATCACCTTACCACATACAAGCAATCCCTCCTCATTTTCATTTTCTCCATCCTTCAGCACCCTGACCCTCACATTTAATCTCAGCTGAGGACTTTGCCACATTTTTCAAACAAAAGAGAAAGCTTCAGTGCACAGTCCCTACAGACTCTCTACACAACTGCTCAGTCCTCTTCTCCCAAAACCAGCTTCTCCACCATACACCTTACAGAAGAAAAGCTTTCCAACCTACTCTCCGGATCACATTTCACCAACTGCACATTTGACCCAATACCATCCCACCTCATCCCCAACATCACCACAGTGTTTATCCCAGCCCTAACTCATCTCTTCAAACTATCACTAATCTCTGGTGTCTTCCCTTCTGGTTTTAAATATGCTATCATTACACCCATCCTCAAAAAGCCTTCACATGACCCATCTTCTTTGCCCAGTTATCGCCGCATGTCACTTCTTCCATATGCTTCAAAGCTACTTGAACAACATGTCCATTCTGAACTGTCCTCTCACCTCTCCTCCTGCTCCCTCTTTAACCGGCTATAATTTGGCTTCTGACCCCACCACTCAACTGAAACTTCCCTTACCATAGTCACCAACGACTTGCTAACAGCCAAACCCAAAAAACATTACATAATATGTCCTTCTTCTCCTTGACCTGTCCTCTGCCTTTGACACTGTCAACCACTCCCTTTTGTTACAAACTCTCTCATCTCTTGGCATGACCAACCTGGCCCTCTCCTGGATCACATCATACCTCACAGACCGGACACTTAGCGTCTTCCACTCTCAGACCACCTCCTTGTCTCATTCCCTCTCTGTTGGTGTCCCACAAGGCTCTGTCCTAGGACCCTGCTCTTCTCTATCTACACCCTTGGCATGGGACAGCTTAAGTCCCATGGCCTTCCGTATCACTTTTATGCTGACGACACACAAATCTACCTCTCTGGTCCACACATAACCACCTTACTATCCAGAATTCCACAAGTTTTATCTTTTCCCCATCTTGCTCAACCCCCTTTCCCAACAGACCTTTCTATCACGATCAATGGCTGCATACTCTCCCCGGTCAACCAAGTGCGCTGCCTTGGAGTGACCTTGGATTCTGTACTCATCAGACTGCACATCTAAGCCCTTTCCACCACCTGCTGCCTCCAACTCAAAAATATCTCCCTCATCATGCCTTCATCATCTCCCGCCTAGACTACTGCAACATCCACCTCTGTGGTCTTCCATCTAGCACTCTCGCAGCCCTCCAATCTATCCTCAACTCTGCTGCCCGACTAATCCCTGTTACTCCTCTGTCTCTTCCCTCTGCCAATCCCTTCACTGACTCTCCATTGTCCAGCGAATTCAGTTCAAAATTCTAACAAATACATATAAAGCCATACACAACCTGTCTGCTCCATACATCTCTGAGCTCCTTTCCCAATGCATTCCTACATGTAACATCCGATCCTCACAAGACCTCCTTCTCTCCTCTTCTCTCATCATCTCTTCCCACAACCGTCTCCAAGATTTCTCCCGAGCATCCCCCATACTCTGGAACTCTCTACCCCAACATATCAGACTCTCACCTACAGTGGATTCCTTCAAAAGAAACCTGAAAACTTACCTCTTCAGACAAGTCTTTAACCGTCATGACCAGCTTTAGCTTTACCCTCACCTACTGTGTCTTTCCCCCCATACCTTGTAGATTGGAAGCCCTCACAATCCCTCCTTCTGTACCAGTCTGTAACTCGTCTTGTTCATGCAGTGCAATTGTCTGTATTAAGTATGTATATCCCTTATCATATGTACAGCGCCATGGAATGAATGGCGAATTAATTATAAATAAAATTAATAAAAATATAAAAATACTGGAAACATGCAAATATCGGAAACATGCCCAATTCTAATTCTCAGTTGTAAATGCTATAGACTTAGCAAACACAATATTTCTGACAATACAAACAATTTAAACTATTTCACTATTTAAAATGTGAAAAACAGTATTGGTGGTACTATCTTTTTGTGTATGCACTCTTCCTAATTAACGGGGTATTCTAATATTAAACATTTATGGCAGTTAATATTTAAAAAGTTAATACTTAAAAATCAGGATTTGCTCAAAACTCCAAGAAGGAGCATATTAGTCAGTGACTGGTTCAGACCTTTAGTATAAATTTATGGTCTATAAATGTTTAGTAGTTTATAAAATGACTAATTTTAGGTAGTTATGTAGATGGAACAGATTGTAAGGTTGTTGTTAGCAACAACTGAGCATATGCCCTGGTTTCATAATGATGCCAAATATATCTTCTCTGCCTCCTAATGTTGCTGCCTGTGAAGTCTGATTTACATAGCACAGCCTTGCATTCATCCAAGTAGAAACACTGCTTGGATAGTTTGGGTTAAACCTTATTTAAAGAAATTACAAAGAAAGACAAAACCAGATACTGAAACATGGTTTTGTATAGCTATACTGTAACTCTAGCTGCTTAATGAGTCACTAACTTTTCAAAAAACTTTTGATATGCCATATAGACGTTTAGACTGGTGGCTGTCTCTAGAACGATGGAAGTGAAACCTGCCCATATCACTTTCTACTCATGCACAGCACAAAATCAAGACCGGCACATAGACGTCTATGGAGCCCATCTCATGCAGCGAGAGAGCATGATATGCACGCACTTCTGTCATCTCATTATAGAGAACAGTGATCAGACCACCACCAATCTAAATGTTTGTCTCTATGACTTATCAAATGTTTTTTGAAAAGTTAGTGACCCTTTAAGAAGCTAGTGTTACGGTATAGCCATACAAAACCATGTTTCAGTATCTGGTTTTCATTAGTAAAAAAAAAAAAATCTAGGAGATAAACTCTCTTTAAAACTATATTAACATATGCTTAAAACTTTTTTACAGACTACAAAACGTTTAAGATGCTAAACAACCTTGAAGTGATTACACTTTACTATACATGTAAAAAGCCTATAAGGCTCCTCACGCCAGTTAGGGCACTCTTCATAAGGAAATATCGTATTCCCCAAATCCTGACCTAGGCCTCTCACCCAGTTAAGCCAGTACCCTCTGCTCTGCATTGATGAGGGGCAATCACCCCCAAAACTGCTGTAAGTCCTATTGTAAGTCTTGATGGTAGACACCATTTGTTCCCAGGAAAGGTGATTGCTATAGGTGAAGTCCAGTTTTGCAGTCTTGTTAACAACCGGTAACATTAGACATTACCAGGTACAAACACTAGAACCTAATGTTGGTCATAAATATGATTTTCCGTCACTTCAGGGAGGGTGAAGAAGCGAAACGCGCGTCGGGTTGGCATCCTCTCTCCCCCTCGGCTCCTGGTCAGTATTTGTTCTCCTTATGCTCATTCTGCATCACCAATGATCCTGTTATTCAGGACATTGGTGTGATTGCTATACATTGCAAGGTTCATTTCTTTGCACTTGTGAGTATATCCTGTTGAAGACTCCATATAATAGGTAATGAGAACCGCACTGGTAGCATAGGAGCAGATTATATGTTTTAGCATAAGGCTACTATATGAGATGTGTGAGGTATGTAATTTACATGTGCACTACACAGTAATTAGACTCAGATCCTGGTGCACACTCCATGTAACTTTGATGGTATAACAGCCAACTATAGGAGTTTTGTGGGGAGGGTGGATTTGTACTTGTCGCAGCATTGTCCTGCACTGCTACCACTGTATGTATTTGATTATAATATGTATTGACTTTTTTATTTTTAATAATAAAGAATGAACTTATATTATATGCGAGGAGTAATCATTTTGGTATATTAAAAGGGTTGTACGGGTTCACCCAGGCAGCCCCCCTGAGGCTAGCATCGGAACATCTCATGCTCCGAGGCGCTCCCTTGCCCTGCGCTAAATCGCCCAGTGTGTTCAGTGACGTCACCGGCTCTGATGGGCGGGCTAGGGCAGCGCTAAATCCCGCCCAACAGTGATGGTGACATCACCAGGCTTCCTGGCAGCCCATGGAGAGCCCGGTACGTCACCAGATCTTTAAAAAAATGCATTTGCCCTGAGCGATTTAATGCAGGGCAAAGGAGAGAATCAGAGCATGAACTGCTCCGATGCTCAAGTCAGGGGGGCTGCCGGGGTGAAAATGGAGGAATCTCTGAACCCGGACAACCCCTTTAATGGGTTTGATGAGAATAGTGCCAAAAAATCCCAGTTCCAGCTCCTTGGCATCCAGCTGCACCATTTCCAGTTCTTTCCAATCAATATCCTTAGCAGTGACATGTGCACTGAGGTTCAGCATGCTCATGCCACATCACCACTGAGATCAATGACTGACTGGAAGCAGTGATGTGAATGTAGACTGCAGGAAACTTCAGGTGGGACAGAAACAACAGGCTGGTCACAGCACCGCAGGAACCAGGAAAATCTGACAGGTGGGTCTTTATTTTATTTTAACACTCCCCTAATCCCAACCCCCCCCGACCCCAGTAAATTTGTTCTAGGTTTTGGACAACTCCTTTAAGATGCCACATGATTGAGGATGCTTTCACTTAGTTTTTCAGTGTCGTGAGTGGTGTTTTTCCAGCAATTTTGCAGCATTTTTTGCACTAGCACATTTTGATGTGTTTTTTTTTTTTTGCAGTAAAAACACACACTAGCTCCAGATGTTAGTTGAAAATGGAAAAATGACAATTTTTTTTATTTTTTTGCTTCTGGCATTTTGTTAATTAGGTGGTGTTTTTTGCCTTTCTGATTCCCTTCCAAAAACGTGGCATGCTGTTGCTCTTGGCATTTTTTTCAGACATCTTCTCTACAGGGAAAAAAAGCCATGAAGAAAACTCTAGTGGTAAGACACACTGGGGCAGATTTACTATTGAAAATTTGCAAGTTTTTTGCTGCATTTTTGTAGGGCTTTGTGACTTTTTGGGCTTACTTGTTCAAAAATGAACATAATTTATACTAATAAAGTATTTGCCAGGTTTAAGAAATTAAAAAGACACACAAATGTCGCAAACTCACTCCAGCATGGAGGGTGGTACAAAACTTGAAGTATCATCCTTAGGCCTCATGCACACAACCGTTTTTTTTTTTAAGGTCCGCAAAAACGGGGTCCGTAGGTCCGTGATTCGTGACCTTTTTTTCGTCTGTGGGTCTTCCTTGATTTTTGGAGGATCCACAGACATGATGTTTTGGTGTCCGTCTGGCCGTGCGGAGCCAAACGAATCCGTCCTGAATTACAATACAAAGTCAATGGGGACGGATCCGTTTGACGTTGACACAATATGGTGCAATTGCAAACGTATCCGTCCCCCATTGACTTTCAATGTAAAGTCAGGAGTCCCTTTTATACCATCGGATCAGAGTTTTCTCCAATCAGATGGTATATTTTAACTTGAAGCATCCCAATCACCATGGGAACGCCTCTATGTTAGAATATACCATCGGATTTGAGTTAGATTGTGAAACTCAGATCCGACAGTATATTCTAACACAGAGGCGTTCCCATGGTGATGGGGACGCTTCAAGTTAGAATATACTAAAAGAACTGTGTACATGACTGCCCCCTGCTGCCTGGTAGGTGCTGCCAGGCAGCAGGGGCAGACCCCCCCTCTCCTCCCCCTGTATTTAACTCATTGGTGGACAGTGCGGCCGGCCCCCCCTCCCTCCCCTGTAGTTAACACATTGGTGGCCAGTGCGGCCGCCCCCCCCTCCCTCCCCTGTAGTTAACACATCGCTACTGCAGTCCTGGTTGCCATGGTTACTTAGCAATTTTTAGAAGCATTATACTTACCTGCGAGCTGCGATGTCTGTGACCGGCCGGGCGCTCCTCCTACTGGTAAGTGAAAGGTCTGTGCGGCGCATTGCTTTAGCACAGACCTGTCACTTACCAGTAGGAGGAGTGCCGGCCGGTCACAGACATCGCAGCTCACATGTAAGTATAATGCTTCTAAAAATTGCTAAGTAACCATGGCAACCAGGACTGCAGTAGCGTCCTGATTGCCATGGTTACCGATCGGAGCCCCAGCGATTAAACTGGGACTCCGATCGGTACTCTCCGCTGCTACCAATGATAGGGGGGGAGATTTTAATTAGGAAGGGGAGGGAGGGGGGGGGGCCCACTGGCCACCAATGAATCTACAGTACTACAGGGGAGGGAGGGGGGGTCCGGCCGCACTGGCCACCAATGTGTTAACTACAGGGGAGGGAGGGGGGTCGGCCGCACTGGCCACCAATGTGTTAAATACAAGGGAGGGAGGGGGCCCACTGGCCACCAATGAATTTAAAACTGGGGAGGGAGGGGGGTCTGCCCCCTCCTGCCTGGCAGCACATGATCTCCTACAGGGGGCTATGATACGCACAATTAACCCTGCCAGGCAGCAGGGGGCAGTCATGTACACAGTTCAAAGTATATTCTAACTAGAAGCGTCCCCATCACTATGGGAACGCCTCTGTGTTAGAATATACTGTCGGATCTGAGTTTTCACAAAGTGAAAACTCAGCTCTGAAAAAGCTTTTATGCAGAAGGATCTTCGGATCCATCTGTATGAAAGTAACCTACGGCCACGGATCACGGACGCGGATGACAATCTTGTGTGCATCCGTGTTCTTTCACGGACCCATTGACTTGTAAGGGTCCGTGAACCGTTGTCCGTCAAAAAAATAGGACAGGTTCACGGATCACGGATGCGGCTGCAAAACTGTGCATTTTCTGATTTTTCCACGGACCCATTGAAAGTCAATGGTTCCGCGAAAAAAAAACGGAGAACGGAACAACGGCCGCAGATGCACCCAACGGTCGCTGTGCATGAGGCCTTAGACATATTTAAGGTTTACCAAACATATCAAACATGCACTATTTGATAAATCTTGCATAAATATTGACAAAGAAGACTCAGACTTGAGACAGTGACCATGGTCATACCCACAGATAGCATGTGCAGCATTAAGACCAAAATTTATAAAAGAAATAACATACCTTTTCATCTAGAGCTTTATGGTGCTCAAACAGTGATTTCAGAGCTTTGAGAACTTCCACTTCACTGGAAACACCTGAGGGAGACTGTGCTTGCCGTTTAACCACCGTCATCCTCAACGACCTCTCGTGTCTTGAAACAAGGCACTCCAGATGCTCCAATAAAAGCTGTTGTAATACAGAGATATAATCCTTACTCTTTTTTGTAAAAAATTAAATCCCTGCCACTATACAGTGTGGTTTCTTTTTCCATTAAGCTATCCCATGTGCAGGTACAGTATTTTCCTAAAGCCTGGATACCCACTTATGCAGAACACTTTTTGCAATTAAAAATGCAGCCTTTAGTAAGTGATGGAATATTTTCTGCATAGGCCATCTCTAGCTGATCGGCGAGGATCCAACACCCCACATCCCTACCGATCTGCTGTTCTGTATCGCTCCATTGCTATACAGCTTACTACTACAGCGCTGCTCCCATTAAAGTCAGGGTGTTGGGTGTTGGACCCCTGACAATTAGCTAGTGATGGCCCATCCTGAGGATAAGCCATCACTTATTAAAGGCTGGACAACACCTTTAAATATTGTTTCTTGGTATTTTTATTTCAGTGAGACAACCACCAGAAAAATAAAATACATGTGTTTTTTATTTCATGTGACATATGTTTTTTTGCTGCCTTTTTGTGACCTTTTACAAATAGTGGGGGAAAATGAATCAATACTGCTGCAAAGAAAAACTTGCTTCCTTGCCCATAGCAACCAGTGGGATTACACCTTTTAGTTTTCAGAGCTTTTTTTGGAAAATTAAAGGATCAATCTGGTTGCTATGGGCAACTAAGAATTTTCTCCTTTGCACCAATTTTGATAAATCTTCCCCACTGTTTAAAGATATGCATTTTAATTCCATGCATTTGTTACTTCCAATGTAAAGCTACTGGAAGAAATTTATCAAAACTGGTGAAAAGGAAAACTGTCTTAGTTACCCATAGCAACCAAACAGATTCCACCTTTCATTTTTCAGAGCTCCTTTGGAAAATGAAAGGATTGATCTGATTGGTCGCTATGAGCTACTGTCAGTATTCCTGTACACCAGTTTTGATAACTGTTCCCCACTATATATAACAAAAGAGCCATAGGGAAAAAAAACACACTGATCCACATTTAGCAGGCCACAGTACTCTCATAAACGGCAACAAAATTTGCTGCAAATTGGTGCAATTTATTGCAAACTTGTAAATTTTTGGAGCGATTTGGAACATCTAGTTCTAGAAAACCTCTTTACCTACAAGGCTACAAGGGGGTGGGGGGGACATCGACCAAGTTTAGAAAATGTAAGTATGTCCCACTGAAACTTGCATTTTTGAATGAGGGAAAATGTTTATGGCATGATAATGCTAGCATATCGTGTGTACTGAGTTTTATAAATTTACTAGCAGAAGGACCCGGCCTATGTATAGGTATATTTCATCTATTTTGTATTTAATGTTTCTGTGTGTCGTTAATAGATATCAACAGTATCCCCCATAACAGTGACCTCTACAGCACCCCTCACCCCTCAACACTGACCCCCCACAGTGCCCCGCCTCCTTAAAATGGGACCTCCACAGCAGTCCATTCCCTTAACTTTGACCTTCACAGCAGCCCACCCCTTTAACAGTGAGTTTTACAGCACCAAACTCCCTTGACATTGACCTCCTCAGGGGCTCGTCCCCTCAATTGCGACCTATACCGCACCCCGCCCCTTAACACTGACCTCCATAGGGGGCCGTCCCCTTATCTGTGACGTTCACTGTTCCCTGTCCCTTAACAGAGACCTCCACAGCACCCGTCCCTTTAACAGTGACTGCCACAGTACCCTGTTCCCTTAACAGTGACCTGCACAGTAACCCGCATCCTTAACAGTGACCTCATAGTATCCTGCTGACTTAACAGTGACCTCCATAGCAGCTGCCCCTTAAATAGTGGCCCCTGCCCCCTTAACAGTGACCTCCACAGTGCCTGCCCCTTTAACAGGGACCTCCACAGCAGTTTCCCCATTAATAGTGGCACTTGCTCCTTAACAGTGACCTCCACAGCAGCTACCCCTTTAATAGTGGGCCTGCCCCCTTAACAGTGACCTCCAACATTTTGTCGCACCAATGCCGCGCAATAATTTTTATAATGATAGGCTAAGCTGTCACACTGCGACTTGCGACATGCTGCAACTGTAACACGACAGTTGCAAAAAATCCATCCAAGATGGATGCATATAGTAGTGTAGTTGTGTACTATGTGTCAGTGCGACTTATTGTCGTTGTGTAGCCCTAGCCTAAAACTGACGTACAGCAGTGAAGAAAAATGGCTGGGTTGTTATGGAAACCTGGAGTAAAACTGTGTGTATGTGGAGACTAAGGGCCTGTGAGCTTCTATTGGCTGATAAGGGACATGTGACCGAGTGTATGGCAGTTGGGATATGAGTGAAAGACTTGCAGGCTTCTATTGGCTAATGCAGGTAATTTTCTGGGAAAATCTCAGGAACGGTACGTGCTAGAGAGCTGAGACCCGGTCTAAAACCTCCCCGGACACCTGATGTACCTGTGTGCCAAATTTGGTGAATATCGGTCCAGTCGTTTGGTCATGCATAAAGAACAGACAGACAGACGAACAGACAGACAGACAGACAGAAACTCATTTTTATATACAATACAGTGGGATGCGAAAGTTTGGGCAACCTTGTTAATCGTCATGATTTTCCTGTATAAATCGTTGGTTGTTATGATAAAAAATGTCAGTTAAATATATCATATAGGAGACACACACAGTGATATTTGAGAAGTAAATTAAGTTTATTGGATTTACAGAAAGTGTGCTATAATTGTTTAACCCCTTAAGGACACAGGGCGTACAGGTACGCCCTTGTGCCCTGGTACTTAAGGACACAGGGCGTACATGTACGCCCTGTGCATTTTCAATCACCGCCGCGCGGCCGGCGGCGATCGGAACCCCGTGCCTGCTCAAATCATTGAGCAGGCACTTGGGGCAAATGCGTCGGGGGGTCCGGTGACCCCCCCATGTATGCGATCGCAGAAAACCGCAGGTCAATTCAGACCTGCGGTTTTCTGCGTTTCCGGGTTATTCGGGTCTCTGAAGACCCGATAACCCGGAACAGGATGGTGATGGTGGTGTGATTTCACTCCACCAATCACCATCCAGCGATCCTGAGTGGTGATGGTGACATCACCACTCAGGATCGCTTTCTGATTGGTCTGTGGGCGGTCCGGCGGCAGATTCAAAAGAGGCAGGCGCCCCTCTCCTCCTCCTTTTGTGTTCCGGAGCCGGAGGAGAGAGGAGCTGCCTGCACGTGTCTGCTGCCACCGCTGCACCGCTGCCTGCACCCGATCTGTGCCCCCCCAGGACCCGATCTCTGCCCCCAGCACCCCATCAGGTACATAGGGACAGCTAGGGAAAGTTTGGTTTAGGCAGGGAAAAAAAAGGGAAAGGTAGTTTTTTTGAACTTTTATTGCATCACCCCAGCTGTGTGACCCTAGACCCCCCAGGGGTGCTGCCACTTGCCCCCCTCCCCCTGCCACTTGCCCCCCCCCCCCCACCTTTTTTGGGGTGCTTTTTTTTTTTTTTGAGTTCGCTGACTGTGGCCGGCACTTAGCGTCCGGCCACTGTTAGCGCATCGCACACCCCACCGCTGATCAACTTCGGACGGTTGATCAGCAGTTTTGAATTTTTTTCCCCACATTTTTTGCCCTTTTTTTAGTTAGTTTATTTATTTTTTCTGTTAGTTTTAGGGTGAGTTCGTGAACACCCGTGCCCCCTCACACACGCACACCAAATAAAGAGTTACACACACGCACATATACACGCAGACACACACTCCCCTATGGCCCGCCGGACATTCTCGGCCAAGGAGGCATACGCCCAGCTTGCCTCCGAGTCCGAGAGTCCCAGTGAGGATGAGGATGACCCCACATTCCTGTTGTCATCCGCATCCTCCTCATCATCTAGCGATGATGATGAGCCCCCAAGGCGGCGGAGACGCCGCCAGGCAGGAGCAAGGGGACCGCCATGTTAGGGACCCTGTGGCCCACACTAGTACGAGCAGCTCTGGGGCTCGTACTGGTTTCCCGGCCCACCAGTTAAATCCACCGGAGCACCCTGCCGGTGAACTTGTCTGGTGTAGCCCAGAGCGATACGAGCCCGTGATTCCCGATTTCGTAGGCCAATCAGGAATCCAGATTTCCACAGTGGGCTACACTGAATATGACTTTTTTTGTCATTTTTTCAGTGACCCACTGGTAAATCTGATGGTGGAGCAGACGAATCTGTACGCCCAACAGTTCGTCGCTCAACACCCGGGCTCCTTTTTGGCCAGGCCCGGTGGCTGGACGCCGGTCAGTGCAGCCGAAATGAGGACATTTTGGGGCCTCGTGCTGCATATGGGCCTGGTCAAGAAACCCAGTGCCAGGCTGTACTGGAGTGGGGACGTCCTATATCAGACCCCACTTTACAGTACAGTTATGACACGCTCCCGGTTTGAGGCCATCCGGAAATGTCTGCATTATTCCGATAATGCAGCATGTCCACCCCGAGGTGATCCTGCCCATGACCGTCTGTACAAGATACGGCCGGTCATCGATCACTTTGGGGCCAAATTCATGGAGGCCTATGTACCTGGAAGGGAGGTCGTGGTTGATGAGTCTCTCATTGCGTTCAAGGGGAGACTCATTTTCCGCCAGTATGTGCCTTCCAAGCGGGCGAGGTATGGCGTGAAGCTATACAAAATTTGTGAGAGTACCTCAGGGTACACTTACAAATTTCGTGTATACGAGGGGCGAGATTCCCGGATTCAACCCCCAGAATGTCCCCCCACTCTGGGTGTTACCGGGAAACTTGTGTGGGACCTTATGCACCCACTGCTGGATAAGGGTTACCACTTGTACGTGGATAACTTTTATACCAGTATCCCCTTGTTCCAGTCCCTTGCCGCCAGATCCACGTCCGCTTGAGGGACCGTGCGGAAAAATCAACACGGCCTCCCTGCCCACCCCCTCCAGGCACCTATCCCCAGGGGTGAGACCCGTGCCCTTACCACTGGAAACCTGTTGCTGGTCAGGTATAAGGACAAGAGGGATGTCCTTATGCTGTCCACAATTCATGGTAACGGCATCACCCCTGTCCCTGTGCGAGGTACCGCGGCAACGGTCCTCAAGCCCGATTGTATCGTCGCCTACAATCAGTATATGGGAGGAGTTGATCTCTCGGATCAAGTCCTCAAGCCATATAACGCCATGCGCAAAACCCGGGCATGGTACAAAAAAGTTGCGGTCTACTTGGTACAGGTTGCCATGTACAACTCTTTTGTACTATCCCGAAGCGCTGGCAGCACAGGGACATTCCTCCAGTTCTATGAGGCAGTCCTCAAGGCCCTGATCTTTTCGGACCGGGAAAGAGCAGGCCGGAGTACCTCGGGAACTGTAGGCGCCCGGATCGTCCCTGGCCAACACTTTCCAGGTGTGGTCCCCCATACTGGAAAGAAGGGACGAACCCAAAAAAAGTGCAGAGTGTGTCGCAGGAGGGGGATACGGAAGGACACGACTACTCAGTGCGACACATGCCCCGATCATCCGGGCCTCTGCATTGACGGTTGCTTCAGGGAGTATCACACTTCCATGGAGTACTAAATTTATATCCCAATTTAGCACTGACATCGGATAAAAAAAAATGGTTCTCAGACTTGAGACACCCAAAAAAACTAAAATAATTTATTAAAAGTAGACATAGGTATTGCCGCGTCGGTAATAATCTCCTCTATAAAAATGCCCCATGACCTAACCCCCCAGATTAACACGGTCCAGAAAAAAAATAAAAAGGTGCAAAAAAAGTTTTTTTTTTGTCACCTTACATAATAAAAAGTTTAATAGCAAGCGATCAAAAAGTCATATAGCCCCCAAATTAGTGCCAATAAAACCGTCATCTCATCCCGCAAAAAATGAGCCCCCACATAAGATAATCAGATAAAAAAAAAAAATAGAAAATGACTCTTAGACTTTAGAGATACAAAATTTTTTTTAGGGTATCAAAAAGGATAATATAGTCTAAAACCTAAATAATTGTAAAAAAAAGTTGACTTATTAGGTATCGCCGCGTCCGTAAGAATCTCCTCTATAAAAATACCCCATGACCCAACCCCCCAGATTAACACAGTAAAAAAAAAAAAAAAAATAGGTGCAAAAAAATATTTTTTTTGTCACCTTACATAACAAAAAGTTTAATAGCAAGCGATCAAAAAGTCATATAGCCCCCAAAATAGTGCCAATAAAACCGGCCGCTCATCCCGCAAAAAATGAGCCCCCACATAAGATAATTGGCTAAAAGAAAATAAAAAAAATGACACTTAGACTTTAGAGATACCCAAAAAAATGTTGTATCAAAAAAGATAATATAGTCAAAAACCTAAATAATTGTAAAAAAAAAGTAGACTTATTAGATATTGCCGCGTCCGTAAGAATCTCCTCTATAACAATATCCCATGACCTAACTACCCAGATTAACACGGTTAAAAAAAAAAAAAAAACGGTGCCAAAACCGCTATTTTTGGCACTTTTCCATTTCAGTCCGTTTTTTCCGGTAACAAAACAAGTGTTAACAACCAAACAAAAGTTAAAATTTATTACCCTGATACTGCAGTTTACAGAAACGCCACATTTGTGGTCGTAAACTGCTGTATCCGTAAAAGGGAGGCCGCAAAAGGAAAGGACCGACATGGTTTCTGGAAGGCCGATTTTGATGGCCTTTTTTATTGACACCATATCCCTTTTGAAGCCCCCCTGATGCCCCCCTAGAGTAAAAACTCCCTAAAATTGACCCCATCTAAGAAACTACACCCCTCAAGGTATTCAAAAATGATTATACAAACTTTATTAACCCTTTAGGTGTTCCTCAACAGTTAATGGCAAATGGAGATGAAATATCAGAATTTCAATTTTTGGTAACCTTGCCTCACAAAAATGTAATATAGAGCAACCAAAAATTATATTTGCCCTAAAAATACTCCCCCAAAAAATGCCACCTTATCACGTAGTTTCCAAAATGGGGTCACTTTTAGGGAGTTTCGACTCCAGGGGTGCATCAGGGGGGTTGAAACAGGACACGGTGTAAATAAACCGGTCCATAAAAATCAGCCCTCCAAAAACCAAACGGCGCACCTTTCACTCTACGCCCCGCTGTGTGGCCGTACAGTAGTGTACGGCCACATATTGGGTGTTTCTGTAAACGGCAGAGTCAGGGTAATAAAGATACCGTCTTGTTTGGCTGTTAACCCTTGCTTTGTTAGTAGAAAACATGGGTTAAAATGGAAAATAAGGCAAAAAAATGAAATTTTCCAATTTCATCCCCATTTGCCAATAACTCTTGTGCAACACCTAAAGGGTTAACGACGTATGTAAAACCAGTTTTGAATACCTTGAGGGGTGTAGTTTCTTAGATGGGGTCACTTTTAGGGAGTTTCTACTCCAGGGGTGCATCAGGGGGCTTGCAACAGGGACACTGGTGTAAATAAACCGGTCCATAAAAATCAGCCCTCCAAAAACCAAACGGCGCACCTTTCACTCTATGCCCCGCTGTGTGGCCGTACAGTAGTGTACGGCCACATATTGGGTGTTTCTGTAAACGGCAGAGTCAGGGTAATAAAGATACAGTCTTGTTTGGCTGTTAACCCTTGCTTTGTTAGTGGAAAACATGGGTTAAAATGGAAAATAAGGCAAAAAAATGAAATTTTCAAATTTCATCCCCATTTGCCAATAACTCTTGTGCAACATCTAAAGGGTTAACGACATATGTAAAACCAGTTTTGAATACCTTGAGGGGTGTAGTTTCTTAGATGGGGTCACTTTTAGGGAGTTTCTACTCCAGGGGTGCATCAGGGGGCTTCAAATGGGACATGGTGTAAATAAACCAGTCCATAAAAATCAGCCCTCCAAAAACCATACGGCGCACCTTTCACTCTACGCCCCGCTGTGTGGCCGTACAGTAGTTTGCGGTCACATATTGGGTGTTTCTGTAAACGGCAGAGTCAGGGCAATAAAGATACAGTCTTGTTTGGCTGTTAACCCTTGATTTGTTAGTGGAAAACATGGGTTAAAATGGAAAATAAGGCAAAAAAAGAAATTTTCTAATTTCATCCCCATTTGCCAATAACTCTTGTGCAACACCTAAAGGGTTAACGACGTATGTAAAACCAGTTTTGAATACCTTGAGGGGTGTAGTTTCTTAGATGGGGTCACTTTTAGGGAGTTTCTACTCTAGGGGTGCATCAGGGGGCTTCAAATGGGACATGGTGTAAATAAACCAGTCCATAAAAATCAACCTTCCAAAAACCATACGGCGCACCTTTCACTCTACGCCCCGCTGTGTGGCCGTACAGTAGTTTACGGCCACATATTGGGTGTTTCTGTAAACTGCAGAGTCAGGGCAATAAAGATACAGTCTTGTTTGGCTGTTAACCCTTGCTTTGTTAGTGGAAAAAATGGGTAAAAATGAAATATTAGACAGAAAAATGAAATTCTCAAATTTCATCCCCATTTGCCAATAACTCTTGTGCAACACCTAAAGGGTTAACAACATATGTAAAATCACTTTTGAATACCTTGAGGGGTGTAGTTTCTTAGATGGGGTCATTTTTGGGTGGTTTCTATTATGTAAGCCTCGCAAAGCGACTTCAGACCTGAAATGGTCCCTAAAAATTTAGTTTTTGTAAATTTCAGAAAAATTTCAAGATTTGCTCCTAAACTTCTAAGCCTTATAACATCCCCAAAAAATAAAATATCATTCCCAAAATAATTCACACATGAAGTAGACATATGGGGAATGTAAAGTCATCACAATTTTTGGGGGTATTACTATGTATTACAGAAGTAGAGAAACTGAAACTTTGAAATTTGCTAATTTTTCAAAATTTTTGATAAATTTGGTATTTTTTGGTGCAAAAAAAATTTTTTTTGGACTTAATTTTACTAGTGTCATGAAGTATAATATGTGACGAAAAAACAATGTCAGAACGGCCTGGATAAGTCAAAGCGTTTTAAAGTTATCAGCACTTAAAGTGACACTGGTCAGATTTGCAAAAAATGGCCTGGTCCTAAGGTGTAAAAAGGCTGTGTCCTTAAGGGGTTAAGCAAAATTAGGCAGGTGCATAAATTTGGGCACTGTTGTCATTTTATTGATTCCAAAACCTTTAGAACTAATTATTGGAACTCAAATTGGCTTGGCAAGCTCAGCGACCCCTGACCGACATACACAGGTGAATCCAATTATGAGAAAGAGTATTTAAGGGGGTCAATTGTAAGTTTCCCTCCTCTTTTAATTTTCTCTGAAGAGTAGCAACATGGGGGTCTCAAAACAACTCTCAAATGACCTGAAGACAAAGATTGTTCACCATCATGGTTTAGGGGAAGGATACAGAAAGCTGTCTCAGATATTTCAGCTGTCTGTTTCCACAGTTAGGAACATATTGAGGAAATGGAAGACCACAGGCTCAGTTCAAGTTAAGGCTCGAAGTGGCTGACCAAGAAACATCTCGGATAGACAGAAGCAACGAATAGTGAGAACAGTCAGAGTCAACCCACAGACCAGCAGCAAAGACCTACAACATCATCTTGCTGCAGATGGAGTCACTGTGCATCGTTTAACCATTCGGCGCACTTTACACAAGGAGATGCTGTATGCGAGAGTGATGCAGAGGAAGCCTTTTCTCTGCCCACCGCACAAAAAGTGCCGCTTGAGGTGGGCTAAAGCACATTTGGACAAGCCAGCTTCATTTTGGAATAAGGTGCTGTGGACTGGTGAAACTAAAATTTAGTTATTTGGCCATAACAAGGGGTGTTATGCATGGAGGAAAAAGAACACAGCATTCCAAGAAAAACACCTGCAACCTACAGTAAAATATGGTGGTGGTTCCATCATGCTGTGGGGCTGTGTGGCCAATGCAGGGACTGGGAATCTTGGCAAAGTTGAGGGACGCATGGATTCCACTCAGTATCAGCAGATTCTGGAGACCAATGTCCAGGAATCAGTGACAAAGCTGAAGCTGCGCCGGGGCTGGATCTTTCAACAAGACAACGACCCTAAACACTGCTCAAAATCCACTAAGGCATTTATGCAGAGGAACAAGTACAACGTTCTGGAATGGCCATCTCAGTCCCCAGACCTGAATATAATTGAAAATCTGTGGTGTGACTTAGAGAGCTGTCCATGCTCGGAAGCCACCAAACCTGAATGAACTAAAGATGTTTTGTAAAGAGGAATGGTCCAAAATACCTTCAACCAGAATCCAGACTATCATTGGAACCTACAGGAAGCGTTTAGCGGCTGTAATTTCTGCAAAAGGCGGATCTACTAAATATTGATTTAATTTC
Source organism: Bufo gargarizans (assembly GCF_014858855.1). NCBI lineage: Eukaryota > Metazoa > Chordata > Amphibia > Anura > Bufonidae > Bufo > Bufo gargarizans. The sequence goes on along the minus strand of NC_058081.1, from coordinate 328,499,025 downwards.
TTTTTTGTGGTGCCCAAATTTATGAACCTGCTTAATTTTGTTTAAACAATTATAGCACACTTTCTGTAAATCCAATAAACTTCATTTCACTTCTCAAATATCACTGTGAGTGTCTCCTATATGATATATTTAACCGACATTTTTTATCGCAACAACCAACGATTTATACAGGAAAATCATGACAATTAACAAGGTTGCCCAAACTTTCGCATCCCACTGTATATAAGAGACTAGCAGAGGGACCTGGCTTTGCACGGGTACATTTCATCTATTTCATTTAATATTTCTGTGTGTCATTAAAAGATATCGACAGTATCCCCCATAACAGTGACCTCTACAGTACCCCGCCCCCTTAACAGTGAACTTCACAGCCCCTCACCCCTTAACACTGAACCCTCCCTCAGTGCCCCGCCTCCTTAAAATGGGACCTCCACATCAGCCCCTCCCCTTAACTTTGACCTTCACAGCAGCCCGCCCCTTTAACAGTAAGTTTCACAGCACCCCACTCCCTTGACATTGACCTCCTCAGGGGCAAGCTTCCTTAACAGTGACCTATACAGCATCCCGCCCCCTAACACTGACCTCCATAACACAACCGAGAAAGCAAACAACATAAACTGAAACCACACTTATCTTTGCAGAGCTGGAACAGACAACCTTCCTTCCTTGCTTCCAAGGCCAGAAAGATTTCTATAACCCGCTCAGAGCACTGGGATGTAGTGCTATTTAAACTAATGACCCCACCCAGTGCACCTGATAGGAGGCAGATCCAGCACGGCTCCAAAACAAAACACTAAACACGAGCAGCTATTCTGGCCGACCTCCGCACATAGTCAGAGCAGGGCATCACAGTACCCCCCCCCCCCTTCTACGGGTGACCTCCGGACACCCCGGACAACCTTATCCGGATGGGATCTATGAAAAGCCCTCACCAGTCGGCTGGCGTTGACATCCAGCGCCGGAACCCACATCCTCTTCAGGGCCGTATCCCCTCCAGTGCACCAGGTACTGAAGGGAACCCCAAAGAATTCTAGAGTCGAGAATCCTGGAGATCTCGAACTCCAAGTTTCCCTCGACCAGAACAGGAGGAGGAGGCAATGGTTCCACCGGTTTTACGTATTTTTTCAGTAAAGACTAGGGATGAGCGAACTCGAACTGTATAGTTCGGGTTCGTACCGAATTTTGGGGTGTCCGTGACACGGACCCGAACCCGGACATTTTCGTAAAAGTCCGGGTTCGGGTTCGGTGTTCGTCGCTTTCTTCGCGCTTTTGTGACGCTTTCTTGGCGCTTTTTGAAAGGCTGCAAAGCAGCCAATCAACAAGCGTCATACTACTTGCCCCAAGAGGCCATCACAGCCATGCCTACTATTGGCATGGCTGTGATTGGCCAGAGCACCATGTGACCCAGCCTCTATTTAAGCTGGAGTCACATAGCGCCGCCCGTCACTCTGCTCTGATTAGCGTAGGGAGAGGTTGCGGCTGCGACAGTAGGGCGAGATTAGGCAGATTAACTCCTCCAAAGGACTTGATTAACTGATCGATCTGCAGCTGTGGATCATTGAGCTGCTGATCCTCAATTGCTCACTGTTTTTAGGCTGCACAGACCGTTTGTCAGTCACATTTTTCTGGGGTGATCGGCGGCCATTTTGTGTCTTGTGGTGCGCCAGCACAAGCTGCGACCAAGTGCATTTAACCCTCAATGGTGTGGTTGTTTTTTGGCTAAAGCCTACATCAGGGTGAAGCTGTCACACCAAGTGCATTTAACCAGCAATAGTCTGTTCATTTTTTGGCCATATACAAAATCAGGGGCAAGCTGCGCCTGTCACCAAGTGCATTTAACCCTCAATGGTGTGGTTGTTTTTTGGCTAAAGCCTACATCAGGGTGAAGCTGTCACACCAAGTGCATTTAACCAGCAATAGTCTGTTCATTTTTTGGCCATATACTAAATCAGGGGCAAGCTGCGCCTGTCACCAAGTGCATTTAACCCTCAATGGTGTGGTTGTTTTTTGGCTAAAGCCTACATCAGGGTGAAGCTGTCACACCAAGTGCATTTAACCAGCAATAGTCTGTTTATTTTTTGGCCATATCCCAGTCTAATTCTGTCACTAAATCCATACCGGTCACCCAGCGCCTAAATACTAGGCCTCAAATTTATATCCAGCTAAATCTGTCCCTAGTGCTGTAGCTGGGCGAGTTATTTAGTGTCCGTTCAAGCACATTTCTTGTTCTGGGTTGAAATACAATTCCCAATTTAGCAATTTCATAATTTAGTGGTTTCTGCTATATCAGAGCTATTTGAAATCTATCCCTAAAAGGGTATATAATATTCAAGGTGCACATTGGGTCATTCAGAATAACTTCACACACACCCGCTACTGTGTATTTCCAAGTCTAATTCTGTCACTAAACCCATACCTGTCACGCAGCGCCTAAATACTAGGCCTCAAATTTATATCCAGCTAAATCTGTCCCTAGTGCTGTAGCTGGGCGAGTTATTTAGTGTCCGTTCAAGCACATTTCTTGTTCTGGGTTGAAATACAATTCCCAATTTAGCAATTTCATAATTTAGTGGTTTCTGCTATATCAGAGCTATTTGAAATCTATCCCTAAAAGGGTATATAATATTCAAGGTGCACATTGGGTCATTCAGAATAACTTCACACACACCCGCTACTGTGTATTTCCAAGTCTAATTCTGGCACTAAACCCATACCTGTCACCCAGCGCCTAAATACTAGGCCTCAAATTTATATCCCGCTAAATCTGTCCTTAGTGCTGTAGCTGGGCGAGTTATTTAGTGTCCGTTCAAGCACATTTCTTGTTCTGGGTTGAAATACAATTCCCAATTTAGCAATTTCATAATTTAGTGGTTTCTGCTATATCAGAGCTATTTGAAATCTATCCCTAAAAGGGTATATAATATTCAAGGTGCACATTGGGTCATTCAGAATAACTTCACACACACCCGCTACTGTGTATTTCCAAGTCTAATTCTGGCACTAAACCCATACCTGTCACCCAGCGCCTAAATACTAGGCCTCAAATTTATATCCCGCTAAATCTGTCCTTAGTGCTGTAGCTGGGCGAGTTATTTAGTGTCCGTTCAAGCACATTTCTTGTTCTGGGTTGAAATACAATTCCCAATTTAGCAATTTCATAATTTAGTGGTTTCTGCTATATCAGAGCTATTTGAAATCTATCCCTAAAAGGGTATATAATATTCAAGGTGCACATTGGGTCATTCAGAATAACTTCACACACACCCGCTACTGTGTATTTCCAAGTCTAATTCTGGCACTAAACCCATACCTGTCACCCAGCGCCTAAATACTAGGCCTCAAATTTATATCCCGCTAAATCTGTCCTTAGTGCTGTAGCTGGGCGAGTTATTTAGTGTCCGTTCAAGCACATTTCTTGTTCTGGGTTGAAATACAATTCCCAATTTAGCAATTTCATAATTTAGTGGTTTCTGCTATATCAGAGCTATTTGAAATCTATCCCTAAAAGGGTATATAATATTCAAGGTGCACATTGGGTCATTCAGAATAACTTCACACACACCCGCTACTGTGTATTTCCAAGTCTAATTCTGGCACTAAACCCATACCTGTCACCCAGCGCCTAAATACTAGGCCTCAAATTTATATCCCGCTAAATCTGTCCTTAGTGCTGTAGCTGGGCGAGTTATTTAGTGTCCGTTCAAGCACATTTCTTGTTCTGGGTTGAAATACAATTCCCAATTTAGCAATTTCATAATTTAGTGGTTTCTGCTATATCAGAGCTATTTGAAATCTATCCCTAAAAGGGTATATAATATTCAAGGTGCACATTGGGTCATTCAGAATAACTTCACACACACCCGCTACTGTGTATTTCCAAGTCTAATTCTGGCACTAAACCCATACCTGTCACCCAGCGCCTAAATACTAGGCCTCAAATTTATATCCCGCTAAATCTGTCCTTAGTGCTGTAGCTGGGCGAGTTATTTAGTGTCCGTTCAAGCACATTTCTTGTTCTGGGTTGAAATACAATTCCCAATTTAGCAATTTCATAATTTAGTGGTTTCTGCTATATCAGAGCTATTTGAAATCTATCCCTAAAAGGGTATATAATATTCAAGGTGCACATTGGGTCATTCAGAATAACTTCACACACACCCGCTACTGTGTATTTCCAAGTCTAATTCTGGCACTAAACCCATACCTGTCACCCAGCGCCTAAATACTAGGTCCTCAAATTTATATCCCGCTAAATCTGTCCTTAGTGCTGTAGCTGGGCGAGTTATTTAGTGTCCGTTCAAGCACATTTCTTGTTCTGGGTTGAAATACAATTCCCAATTTAGCAATTTCATAATTTAGTGGTTTCTGCTATATCAGAGCTATTTGAAATCTATCCCTAAAAGGGTATATAATATTCAAGGTGCACATAGGGTCATTCAGAATAACTTCACACACCCGCTACTGTGCATTTCCAAGTCTAATTCTGTCACTAAACCCATACCTGTCACCCAGCGCCTAAATACTAGGCCTCAAATTTATATCCCGCTAAATCTCTCGTTACCGCTGTCCTGTTGTGGCTGGGAAGTTATTTAGTGTCCGTCAAAGCACATTTTTTGTTCTGGGTTGAAATACAATTCCCAATTTAGCAATTTCATAATTTAGTGGTTTCTGCTATATCAGAGCTATTTGAAATCTATCCCTAAAAGGGTATATAATATTCAAGGTGCACATTGGGTCATTCAGAATAACTTCACACACACCCGCTACTGTGTATTTCCAAGTCTAATTCTGGCACTAAACCCATACCTGTCACCCAGCGCCTAAATACTAGGCCTCAAATTTATATCCCGCTAAATCTGTCCTTAGTGCTGTAGCTGGGCGAGTTATTTAGTGTCCGTTCAAGCACATTTCTTGTTCTGGGTTGAAATACAATTCCCAATTTAGCAATTTCATAATTTAGTGGTTTCTGCTATATCAGAGCTATTTGAAATCTATCCCTAAAAGGGTATATAATATTCAAGGTGCACATAGGGTCATTCAGAATAACTTCACACACACCGCTTCTGTGCATTTCCAAGTCTAATTCTGTCACTAAATCCATACCGGTCACCCAGCGCCTAAATACTAGGCCTCAAATTTATATCCAGCTAAATCTGTCCCTAGTGCTGTAGCTGGGCGAGTTATTTAGTGTCCGTTCAAGCACATTTCTTGTTCTGGGTTGAAATACAATTCCCAATTTAGCAATTTCATAATTTAGTGGTTTCTGCTATATCAGAGCTATTTGAAATCTATCCCTAAAAGGGTATATAATATTCAAGGTGCACATTGGGTCATTCAGAATAACTTCACACACACCCGCTACTGTGTATTTCCAAGTCTAATTCTGGCACTAAACCCATACCTGTCACCCAGCGCCTAAATACTAGGTCTCAAATTTATATCCCGCTAAATCTGTCCTTAGTGCTGTAGCTGGGCGAGTTATTTAGTGTCCGTTCAAGCACATTTCTTGTTCTGGGTTGAAATACAATTCCCAATTTAGCAATTTCATAATTTAGTGGTTTCTGCTATATCAGAGCTATTTGAAATCTATCCCTAAAAGGGTATATAATATTCAAGGTGCACATAGGGTCATTCAGAATAACTTCACACACACGCTACTGTGCATTTCCAAATCTAATTCTGTCACTAAACCCATACCTGTCACCCAGCGCCTAAATACTAGGCCTCAAATTTATATCCCGCTAAATCTCTCGTTACCGCTGTCCTGTTGTGGCTGGGAAAGTTATTTAGTGTCCGTCAAAGCACATTTTTTGTTCTGGGTTGAAATACAATTCCCAATTTAGCAATTTCATAATTTAGTCGTTTCTGCTATATCAGAGCTATTTGAAATCTATCCCTAAAAGGGTAGATCATATTGAAGGTGCACATAGGGTCATTCAGAATAACTTCACACACACGCTTCTGTGCATTTCCAAGTCTAATTCTGTCACTAAATCCATACCGGTCACCCAGCGCCTAAATACTAGGCCTCAAATTTATATCCCGCTGAATTTGAATACAATACATTGGGCCAAATAATATATTTGTTGTTGTGGTGAACCATAACAATGAGAAAAACATCTAGTAAGGGACGCGGACGTGGACATGGTCGTGGTGGTGTTAGTGGACCCTCTGGTGCTGGGAGAGGACGTGGCCGTTCTGCCACATCCACACGTCCTAGTGTACCAACTACCTCAGGTCCCAGTAGCCGCCAGAATTTACAGCGATATATGGTGGGGCCCAATGCCGTTCTAAGGATGGTAAGGCCTGAGCAGGTACAGGCATTAGTCAATTGGGTGGCCGACAGTGGATCCAGCACGTTCACATTATCTCCCACCCAGTCTTCTGCAGAAAGCGCACAGATGGCGCCTGAAAACCAACCCCATCAGTCTGTCACATCACCCCCATGCATACCAGGGAAACTGTCTCAGCCTCAAGTTATGCAGCAGTCTCTTATGCTGTTTGAAGACTCCGCTGGCAGGGTTTCCCAAGGGCATCCACCTAGCCCTTCCCCAGCGGTGAAAGACATAGAATGCACTGACGCACAACCACTTATGTTTCCTGATGATGAGGACATGGGAATACCACCTCAGCATGTCTCTGATGATGACGAAACACAGGTGCCAACTGCTGCGTCTTTCTGCAGTGTGCAGACTGAACAGGAGGTCAGGGATCAAGACTGGGTGGAAGACGATGCAGGGGACGATGAGGTCCTAGACCCCACATGGAATGAAGGTCGTGCCACTGACTTTCACAGTTCGGAGGAAGAGGCAGTGGTGAGACCGAGCCAACAGCGTAGCAAAAGAGGGAGCAGTGGGCAAAAGCAGAACACCCGCCGCCAAGAGACTCCGCCTGCTACTGACCGCCGCCATCTGGGACCGAGCACCCCAAAGGCAGCTTCAAGGAGTTCCCTGGCATGGCACTTCTTCAAACAATGTGCTGACGACAAGACCCGAGTGGTTTGCACGCTGTGCCATCAGAGCCTGAAGCGAGGCATTAACGTTCTGAACCTGAGCACAACCTGCATGACCAGGCACCTGCATGCAAAGCATGAACTGCAGTGGAGTAAACACCTTAAAACCAAGGAAGTCACTCAGGCTCCCCCTGCTACCTCTTCTGCTGCTGCCGCCTCGGCCTATTCTGCTGCTGCCGCCTCGGCCTCTTCCTCCGCCTCTGGAGGAACGTTGGCACCTGCCGCCCAGCAAACAGGGGATGTACCACCAACACCACCACCACCACCTCCGTCACCAAGCGTCTCAACCATGTCACACGCCAGCGTTCAGCTCTCCATCTCACAAACATTTGATAGAAAGCGTAAATTCCCACCTAGCCACCCTCGATCCCTGGCCCTGAATGCCAGCATTTCTAAACTACTGGCCTATGAAATGCTGTCATTTAGGCTGGTGGACACAGACAGCTTCAAACAGCTCATGTCGCTTGCTGTCCCACAGTATGTTGTTCCCAGCCGGCACTACTTCTCCAAGAGAGCCGTGCCTTCCCTGCACAACCAAGTATCCGATAAAATCAAGTGTGCACTGCGCAACGCCATCTGTGGCAAGGTCCACCTAACCACAGATACGTGGACCAGTAAGCACGGCCAGGGACGCTATATCTCCCTAACTGCACACTGGGTAAATGTAGTGGCAGCTGGGCCCCAGGCGGAGAGCTGTTTGGCGCACGTCCTTCCGCCGCCAAGGATCGCAGGGCAACATTCTTTGCCTCCTGTTGCCACCTCCTCCTTCTCGGCTTCCTCCTCCTCTTCTTCCACCTGCTCATCCAGTCAGCCACACACCTTCACCACCAACTTCAGCACAGCCCGGGGTAAACGTCAGCAGGCCATTCTGAAACTCATATGTTTGGGGGACAGGCCCCACACCGCACAGGAGTTGTGGCGGGGTATAGAACAACAGACCGACGAGTGGTTGCTGCCGGTGAGCCTCAAGCCCGGCCTGGTGGTGTGTGATAATGGGCGAAATCTCGTTGCAGCTCTGGGACTAGCCAATTTGACGCACATCCCTTGCTTGGCGCATGTGCTGAATTTGGTGGTGCAGAAGTTCATTCACAACTACCCCGACATGTCAGAGCTGCTGCATAAAGTGCGGGCCGTCTGTTCGCGCTTCCGGCGTTCACATCCTGCTGCTGCTCGCCTGTCTGCGCTACAGCGTAACTTCGGCCTTCCCGCTCACCGCCTCATATGCGACGTGCCCACCAGGTGGAACTCCACCTTGCACATGCTGGACAGACTGTGCGAGCAGCAGCAGGCCATAGTGGAGTTTCAGCTGCAGCACGCACGGGTCAGTCGCACTACAGAACAGCACCACTTCACCACCAATGACTGGGCCTCCATGCGAGACCTGTGTGCCCTGTTGCGCTGTTTCGAGTACTCCACCAACATGGCCAGTGGCGATGACACCGTTATCAGCGTTACAATACCACTTCTATGTCTCCTTGAGAAAACACTTAGGGCGATGATGGAAGAGGAGGTGGCCCAGGAGGAGGAGGAGGAGGAGGAAGAGGGGTCATTTTTAGCACTTTCAGGCCAGTCTCTTCGAAGTGACTCAGAGGGAGGTTTTTGGCAACAGCAGAGGCCAGGTACAAATGTGGCCAGCCAGGGCCCACTACTGGAGGACGAGGAGGACGAGGATGAGGAGGAGGTGGAGGAGGATGAGGATGAAGCATGGTCACAGCGGGGTGGCACCCAACGCAGCTCGGGCCCATCACTGGTGCGTGGCTGGGGGGAAAGGCAGGACGATGACGATACGCCTCCCACAGAGGACAGCTTGTCCTTATCCCTGGGCAGC